>NC_067197.1:36691963-37010713 GCF_000699445.3 Schistosoma haematobium | reverse complement strand
TCAGTAAAGACTGGTTCCTCAATGTGAGTCTGCGGTGTTTTACTATTTTACCCCCATCTTTTGCTATTATATATTCTACTTTAGAGAAATAAAAGCATTATATTATATCCATAAAAGACATACTTATTTTCTACAAAAACTGTCACAGGAGGTCGTAAAGTTGCACGAAAAGTTGAAGCGCGCTGGTCGACTTCGTTTGATAATATATACACGGACCGGCATCTGTGACGTTCATCAGCGTCGGTTTTTAACGAGGAAAATAAGTATATTTTATACTACATTCAAGTAAAACACATTATATGGGAACTATATGCCAAAAAGCTCGTCTTTCACGGATTTATTACGACGGTCAACTTGATAGAGCAAAATTAATTTAAAAGCTTACTCAGGAGCTTTCATTAATAAAGGAATATGAAGTAAGCACATACACCAGGTTTCCGTTTTATAGCGATCACATTGATAATGCTAAGCTATAGTCTTTGTCATTGTTTATGAAACTAAGGGGTAAAACAAGTTACTTATAAATAGTGAAAGCGGTCATGAAACTAAAGTGAACGTTCAGCCTGCTTCTAAAAACTTTGAAGGTGCTGTCAACACGGTCTTCCATAGGTAGTCCTGTGGTCACATGATTCTGACGACGAAAAAGTTCGCAAAAGTCCTATGAGGGCTTACTCCTTCTCTATTCCTAATAAACAACAAATATTGGCCTTTGTCAAAGCATGAAATTATCAGTAAATAACATTTCAGCAAGTTTCCCTTATTATTCTTGTATGACAAAAAAGAAGATAGATAAATGCATGCACATATGTACATGAAATAATTAAATAAATTAGTTAAATGAAATGTTTATACAATTGTGATTTATTGATGTCTTCAAGCATATAAACTAAAAATTATGTCAGCTCTTACAATCTGTGGAGGCATAGTACGGACTAAATACCGTAGTTCCTAGGACAGTATACTGCTTTCTTCCAGGAACGAAACAACATAGGAGGTTGGTTATTCAGCTTAAGATTTTAACGCTGGTGAAATTGTTTAGCAGTAGCAACATATTGTTATTTGGGGATACGTATTAAAAATTAATAATGATGAACTTGAAATATAACCGATGTCAGATATATAGTCTACAAACGCACACTGACAGTACTTATCACCTCCTTCTAAATCAAACACTAAATTACGGTGCATGATAACAGTAGACTTCAAGGTATTTCTTTTGTATTTGCAAGAGGAATGATTTGGATCAATATTCTCATTTAGAGCAGGTTGATATAGGGGTCTCCATAGTTCTGTCGTTTTTAGAAAAAGCAAGGTTATGACTATAGGTCTACACAATATTCTGTCGTACGTTCATTTCGTTGGTTAAATGAATTATTGATGTTGAGGAGAGGAGTAATATAATAAATGTAATAAATATGGCACATCGTTATCACTTCTCCCCGATTCGTCGCGTAATGCACAAGTTCTAAGCTTTCAACTTCAGCTGCTGAGGGTTAGTTATATGACAGAATCTCATACTGATAATTTTCTTACTTCGATGCCTAAGTACGTTAGCTGAAATGAAAAATCAAGCAACTAATGTTTCATTACTTCATTCAAGTAAGAATAATTTATTGACTTGACTGAGTTATACGACAATCAAAAATACTAAACTAAAGATGTGCCAGAATTATTGTCTCATTTGGGTAGACATGTTACTTAAAGTAACTGACTATGGATGATTAAGCTTATAAACCCCGGAAATAAACTATAAGCTGGTAAGAAATACCTAAGGCACACGATATTTTTTCAACACCAACAACTACATTCATTTAAGCATCGAAACATGGTTTACAGTGCAATAACGAGGGCCAAATTTACCATCAAACCTTTCTATATCACTCTCTGACGGTTTGCTTCGGAACAACTATTGCAAAGCTTTTTATCACATGGGATGTTATTCCTGCATTTACTGAGCATTTTCTGTCTAACACTGCCTGAAGTAGCGAATAAAAATTACAGCCACAGCATAATCTAATTTCTTTTATGAAAATTACATCAAAATCTGACAGTCATTCATTAAATGAACGTAAAATTGACCGATATTCCGGCCTACGATACAGTTAGTTGACGTAACAAAATTGTGTACATCTCAACTGAGAAGGATAACATTTAGGCGTTGCAGCTGATGTAAGTTAGTATTGCAAACCGTAACTCCTAATCCTAGTCCTTCACATTAATTTACAATCCTCGTTCGACCCTGTAAAGAAACGCTTTATATTCTTACAAACTTTGAACAGTAATATATTCAGTGTTAACAATATTTCTACTACTTTCATTTATCTTATATATTTAGGCAGATATTTGGTGTAATATATGAACTAGAACCACTAGAAATGGAAGCTTCTTCTATTCCATGCGAAACCATCAAAATATTTTCGTTTCTACTTATTGACAATGGAATGTTTGGAAGCTCGGTGATATGTTGAAGGTATGTGATTTATGCCAAATGTTTCAAATGATGAACTCAATGGAGATTTGATGTAGATTTTCGAACAAGCACCTTAAGCAAGGATTTGTTTGACATCAATGTCGAGGACATACAGAACTATTTATTTTAAGCATTTATTTACTTCTACACATTTATTAGTTATTGGACAGTTCCAGGGCGCTGTACTTAATCAAACACGCTGTCAGAGCGTAGCATATGGCGTCAACAATATCGGCATGTAACAAATGTTCTGCGATTGCACTCGCAAATGCTTATACCCACTTCATAGTACTTTCTGCCGTCAATCATGAACAACCAATTACCATTTTCACATTCAACACAAACAAACTACATCTTTTCGAGCTCGAATAAAACTTTCGACCGCGCAAATGGTGTTAGGAGGTTGAGCAACGAAGTAGTCGTCGTAAAGCACTATGCTTACAGCATCTTTCGGCTACTATGGCTTCTTCAATACTTTTCCTGGCTGATGTCATTGCATTCCGATTGAAAATCTTGTATATACATTTGTGCAGGCTGTCAGTTTTGCGTATATATCTTTTTATTTGGCGATTCAGTGGCTCCACAAGATTATTCGTGTTGTTGCCGGAAGTCAAAACACTTCCATCAAATGCTACCGCCCACATACTTTTACGAGACATCCAGAATCGATGAAGATACTGACCCACTAGTCTGTCTCTTTGGTTAATAACTCTGAAATATTGATTAAACCTACGCAATAAATACCTTTCAACCAATACCTTCCAACAGTTTCTGTGGTTACTAATCTATTGAGGTACGTTCTCAAGATTTTATCACTAGTCTAAAGGCAATTACATTAAAATCATGATAGGTGTATGTTTTTACGGAAAGCGCGACATGTGTGAAAGGAGCACAAAATAATATTTGCATTACCGTGTGTAATACGGGCAAGCACGCTTTCAGCTCGTGAGCAGCCCATAACAATTGCTTGCGTCTTTGACGTATTTCCTATGAATTCTCTGAATTTTTCCACGACCCACGTTACATCTGCCCGCTATTCTTTTCGCGCTCATGCAAACAGAACAGGACGCCCTCGTTCAAAATTATCGGTTACTACCAACTGGAATAACGAATATCTACAAAGTGGAACGTAACAAAAAGCATAGTCTTTTTAATATTGGTATTGTAAGTAGAATCAATACATACAACTTCTGGATATTTATTATATAGTTGTATCTGCTCATAAGTACTGTAGCATATTCTGGTTGCATATCCATTTTCTGGATACTCTGTCACTTCACACATTTGCAGCGACATATCGATTATTTACATTCGCGTATAACAACCTGAAATATACTTCTATACACTTACTTGTAGACAGTCGAGCTTTTATAGTCTTTACATCAGCAGCAGTGACCTGCTTACCAGTTCGATCCTTGATAATTTTTACCAAGTCATCTGTTGATCGTAACTGCAATATCACCGGCTTCAAATTTTCTTTTACTTCTGACAACAACCTTCTGGTCCATGGATCACAAACCATCCATGAAATACTGCAAGCAAGATTATCAAGCATCTTGTATGATTTTATGACATATCCTTCATCTTCCAATCTTACACGGAACCTTGAATGGCATTTTAGAAACTTAGATCTTAAACGTTACACATTAGTTAAAGTTCTCACGCTTGATGATGTCACAGGTATTCAGTGTTTGACAACGCTTCTACCAGTAACACCTTCTAATGTATTTCGTTCCCACCCAGAGAAATCAAAAGGCAGAGTCGAGGAGATCGGAAGAGTATATTTGACGATGACCAATATATCGGAATTCTCTGATCTAATCTGGCTAGCGATTGCGTTAGATGTTGAGCACGGCGTTACCACACGTGATCTGGTGCGGATGCCTGACCGAGCGCCTTCAGCTAGATGAGTCCACTAAAACATATGGTCAGCATCCAATGTCGAAAACTTACAGTGCTATTTATTTTGGGGATTTATTTACCGCTACAGATCACTCCCCCTCTAGTGGGGCAGTGACGACCCTAAGACGTGGCCAGCCAGAAGTTTAAAACCAACGAGTTTGTTGTTGGTAAACACTCTTCTGATAGCTTACTAAGTGTAGCAGCGTCTGGTCGTCTTTCCTTACTATATGGGACCGAGGTACAACATAGTATAAAAAGAAAGAGTTACAACGAAAATTTCGACTCCTCGTAAACTGCATCGTTCTTTTCCAGTCGTCGTGGAAAAGAAAAAAATGTAAGTACATGTCGAAATACACTCGTATGTGCGTAAAAACACAATGTCGGCGAAAAAATGGAAAATAAACTCATGAACACGTAATAGCGTTAAAAAAAATTTGTTTTTTTGTTTTCTTTCTTTTTAAATAGAAATAAAAATATATAAGCATATTAAAATTGTTTTTCTTAAAAAAACAATATAAAATGTCGAGAAGTGCCTTACGTGCAGTAGTCGTTTAAATGTTCTGGAAATCTCACCCTTCTTCCAGAACGCGTCGTTTTAAGTTTATTTTCGGATACTGTCGAAGTATCATCGTGTGTGTTGGTTGTCGGATGAGGTATTATAAGTGTCGGAGTCGTGTCGTTCGATTGTAACGAAGGAAAATCGACGTGGATAGGATTTCCTTCTAAATACGCTGCTTTTAAGCGATCGATGCTGATGCTATCGTTTGTTCCGTTCTTATCGACTATATAGTACTTAGATTCACGTTGAAGAACTTTGAAAGGTCCTTCGTATGCTGATTCGAATGGTCGTCGATGCGAGTCTCGACGAACGAAAACGTGTGTACTATATCGTAAGTCAGGTTGGACGAAAACATCAGTTGATTGAGGTCGAGTGGAAGCAGGTTTAACTGAACGCATTGCGTTTGTAAGCCTGTTCGTGTAGGAGGTTAGACCCATGTTCATTGAAGAGGATGAAGGATCCACGAATTCTCCTGGAAGTCGAAGTGTCGTTCCATAAACGAGTTGAGCCGCAGTGTATCCAATGTCAGCTTTCACTGCATTGCGAATACCTAATAAGACAAGTGGAAGAGCGTCGGTCCACTGTCAAACGTTTGCAGCTGATAGTGAAGCTTTTAGTTGTCGGTGAAAACGTTCTACCAACCCGTTTGCTTGTGGATGGTAGGCGGTCGTTCGGAAGCGAGTGATTCCTAAAAGTGTGGTCAGACGACGGAAAAGATCAGATTCAAACTGACGTCCGCGATCTGTAGTGATGGTTGAAGGGCAGCCGAAGTTTGCTACCCATCGTTCGACGAAGGCGCGGGCCACTGTTTCAGCAGTGATGTCCTTGATAGGTACTGCTTCTGGCCATCGAGTGAAACGGTCTACGCAGGTTAAGAGGTAAGAGTATCCATTTGAATCTGGTAAAGGTCCTACCAAATCCAGATGAACATGGTCGAAACGAGCATCGGGAGTTTTAAACGAGCCTAAGGGGGATTTATTGTGTCTGATAACCTTAGATTTTTGGCAGCTTACACAGGAGCGTGCCCACTCCCTCACGTCTTTATTCATTCCAGGCCAACAAAATCGTTCTGCTATAAGCTTGATGGTTGCACGAACGCCTAGATGAGAAAGTTTGTGCAATGTGTTGAAGACATTGCGTCGATAATGTTTCGGCACGATTGGGCGATCCCTACCCGTAGATGTGTCACAAAGTAAGGTTTCCTTACCTGTTCCCATGTGTTTGATGCGTAGTTTAAGTGTTGTGGACGATAACTCGTGCTGAAGATCACTGTCTTCTTTTTGAAGCTCGGCGAGTTTAAGAAGGTCGATTCCTTGGAAACTGTTCAAGGAAGTTATGCGAGATAAGGCGTCTGCAACTACATTGTTTGCTCCAGAAATATGTTTAATATTTGAAGTAAACTGCGGAATGTAGTCCAGTTGTCGAGACTCACGGGGAGAGTACTTGTCAGAAGGAGAGCTTAACGAGAAAGTAAGAGGTTTATGGTCCGTGAAAAGAGTGAATTCACGGCCTTCAACATAGTGTTGGAAATGCCGTACAGCACAATACATAGCTAGGAGTTCCCTACCGAATGTGCTGTACCTCGATCCGGTGTCTAGCAACCTTCTAGAGAAAAATGCCAAGGGTTGCCAGGAGTTGTTAACCCATTGTTGTAAGACGCCACCGATTGCCGAGTCCGATGCGTCTACTGCGATACTAATGGGTGCTTCGGTGTCCTGATGTGCGAGCATTGTTGCTTTAGCAATCAGTTCCTTAACTGTGGAGAATGCTTTTCGTGTGGCGTCGTCCAAATTGATGGATTTCGCATTTCCGCGAAGTTGGTCGGTCAGAGGTTTCATAAGTAATGTGCATTTCGGTATGAAACGTCTATAGAAACTTACGAGGCCGTTAAACGTGCGTCATTGCTTGACGGTGGTCGGTTCTGGGTAATCCAGAATGGCCGCCACTTTGGTTCTAAGAGGTCGAATGCCTTGAGCATCGATAGTGTGTCCCAGAAAGTCTAACGAGTCGGTTCCGAATTGGCATTTCTGAACGTTTACAGTAATGCCATGTTTTTGTAATCGTTCGAAAACAAGATCCAGATGCTTGAGATGTGTTTCTCTGTCCGGACTTGCGATTAGACAGTCGTCAACATACGCGTGTACGAAGTTGAGACCTCGAAAAACGTCGTCTATGAATTTTTGGAATGTTTGAGCAGCATTTCTTAGACCGAAAGGCATTCGCAAAAATTCATAGAGTCCGAAGGGAGTTATGATAGCTGTTTTCGGTATGTCGTCAGTAGCCATAGGGATTTGGTTATACGCTTTTCGAAAAGACAGTTGTACCTTTCAAGGTAGCTGTCAAATCGTGAATGTGAGGCAACGGGTAACGATCGGGAATGGTTTTCGCGTTCAATCGCCGATAGTCACCAGTTGGACGCCAATCGTTGCTGTCCTTTTTAGGGACCATGTGCAACGGAGATGCATATGGACTACTTGACGGTCGTATGATTCCTAAGTACATCATGTGATCGAATTCGTTTTTCGCTAACCTTAGCTTTTCGGGAGCTAGTCGTCGTGCTTTAGAGAATACAGGTGGTCCTGTAGTCGTGATGGGATGTGTAACATTGCTGGTTACACACGGTAATCTAGGTTGAGTTTGTTGTATCCCAGGGTACTTATCGAGTAGTGGTTGATAGAGTGGGTCTATCATATGTTTAACTGTGACTGGGGATACTCTACAACCAGTAAAAGAAGTTACGCAAACGGACAAATTAGTGTTTCCGTCTACTAGCCTCCGTTTGCGCGTGTCGATGATCAGATTATGGTGTTGTAGAAGATCCATACCAATGATTGGCATAGAAACATCAGCAACAACGAAGATCCAGTGAATGGGTTTGCGTAAACCCACGTTAAGGTAAACGTACCTTTTGCCATACGTAGCGATCGGTTTTCCGTTTGCTGCCTGTAAGTTTAGAGTCGATTCGTGTAGTCGGTCGTTAGGATATGCTGGGAGAACGCTAACTTCTGCGCCAGTGTCGACGAGGTAGCGAACTCTCGTTGTCACATCCGTGACGAATAACAGACGGCTTTGTTCGCCGGCTACGGTTGCCGTTAACGCGTGCCGGCTTGGAAGTTTCCCGAATTGTTTTTCGAATCAGTCAGTTTCGTGTTGGGGAAATTGCAGGGTTTTCTGCAATTTCTGGAAAGCTTTCCATACTGGTTATGATACCAGCACCAGTCGGGGTTATCTGTCTCTCGTGGTCTAGAGACAGATCGCTTACGAGAAATGCTTCTACGTGGTGTGCACGATCTCTTACGGTCGGTACGAAGACTAAGATAACGCGTGAGTGTGTGACATAAGTCGTTTTTATCATTCTGAGTCGTGTGAGGTTTTTCTTTGACTGAAAATACCTCGGTAGTAGGTTTCGTAATTTCTAGAATGCGGTCGGCAGATGCAGCTAGCTCGTCTAAGGCGTTGTTCTGGAACGAGACCAGAACTGCTTGCACCTGTTGGGGAAGTTTTGACAAGAAGAGTTGTTTGAATAGACCTTCGTCGAAAGTTCTTGGGCCTATTACCTCTCTCATCCGTTGCAACATGTCCGTCGCAGAACCGTGTTGCAGGTCGATGTTATTGAAGAGTTGATCTAACCTTTGTCGATCGGTTAGGTCTCCTCGTTTAAGAATCGAGCGTTTTAATATTTCGTAAGGATCGGGAACATCACTAGTAAACATACTAGGTGTTACGTTCCTGTTGAATTCGCGCGGTAGTGCCTTGACTACTGAGAGGAATTGTGCACGTGTGTCGATCACGCCGTGCTCGGAGAAGTCGGCTTCTGCGTAGCGAAACCAGGCTTCGATGTTGTCGGGCCAGAAAGGCATCAGTTGAAACGAAGGTGGGGACAAAGTCTTAAGCTTGAGTACTTTAGGTGTCTGTTCAGTCATGATGAAGTATGAAGTACGATAATGAACGAGGGGAAAATATATATATCCAAGAAAAAACACGAAAAAAATCACAATGTTTAAAAAAAAATAAAAAATAAGGCAATGATATATAAAAATCCCAAAAAGGAACAGACTCACAGTTGCAATTAGGTGTACCAGATCACGTCGGTCTCACCAATGATGATGTCACAGGTATTCAGTGTTTGACAACGCTTCTACCAGTAACACCTTCTAATGTATTTCGTTCCCACCCAGAGAAATCAAAAGGCAGAGTCGAGGAGATCGGAAGAGTATATTTGGCGATGACCAATATATCGGAATTCTCTGATCTAATCTGGCTAGCGATTGCGTTAGATGTTGAGCACGGCGTTACCACACGTGATCTGGTGCGGATGCCTGACCGAGCGCCTTCAGCTAGATGAGTCCACTAAAACATATGGTCAGCATCCAATGTCGAAAACTTACAGTGCTATTTATTTTGGGGATTTATTTACCGCTACACGGTTTTTGATTCACTACCCGACCTGACTTACGCTTATGATCAAAAGTGCAATAAGACATCACAAACAAATATTCAAATCTTTTATCCTTCAGCACTTTACCTTCTGTGTGAACATAATAAGTATGGATAGTCTGAGAAGGGATAAAATTATTCTTCCATCCTTTTTGGAATCCCTTCAGCACACTTTCAAATTCAATCCAGATACCGAAACGCCTGATCAGTATAATACATTGAAATTTCTCACTTAGGTTGGCTGGAATGTCTCTTGAACATGAAGCGCTACAAACATCACTCACTAATTATAAAAAAAGTTATTGTTTGAAACAATACTTTACTGACTGAAGGGAGTACTACAAATATTTAAGACTTACGGGTGTTTTTGACATTTCGTCTCAACTTTTGCGTCTAACAGCGATTCACACAAACTTTGCGTATCTGTAACCTCTAAGTCTATCTTATCTTTGTAATGCTGTTTTCTGTACCTTATCAAAAAACTAAACAAAGGCGTTGACGTCCACTTCAGCAATTGGGATCACAGATGTAGTTACGAAGCAACAATAAAACCAACGTGGACGTTACAAAATAGAAAATGCTAAATTATTGCTTTCATCAGTTATTTTGTGATTTTTAATGCGGCAAAAGGCGACTTATATATGAGAAAACCTAATATTCATGCAACTCAACAAAGCCATGGCAACTGAAATACGGAATGACGGAATGATCAAGGTCGTTGTAAGAAAACAGCGGGCGTCTTTGAAAGGGTCTGACGCGCCGTCAGCACACGTATTCGGTGTTTCGCGTAACATATTGCAGTGGATACCAAACTGAATAACCTGAGAACTGACCTTCGTTGCTAATATACTGTCCTATGCTCAACGTGTCGCTTTCATAATACGGAAGTTTCGGAAGCAGCCATAGTTCCCAACTTTTGAAAAATCCTTTATTACAGGTAGAAATTTGAAGTCAGATTTAAAATTTCATATAACTGCAACCTAAAATCCAAAGTTTAGTGATTCGCATCATTTACTTGGTAGGCGTGAAAGTTTTGTGTAATTACACAAAAAATCAGAGTGATTTAAATCAGTCTTCAGTAACAAAGTTATATATATATATATATATATATATATATATATAGTAGGTTGGTGAACCTGGAGAAATCCCACATTTGGGTAAACTTTGGGTCCTATTTTGCATCTTATCAAAATGCACCCAAATTGATTCTTTCTGTCCTTAATTTGAATGCTTGAGATGATGGATCATTCGAATTGCAACGCGAGGTTCACTTACCAAATCAGCTGCAGCGCATTTTGGCATTCAAGCAGGTTTCAGGGCGTGATAATAAAACCCATAATTCCCATGTACATCCCCTTTGTTCATCGTAAAGTTGATTACTAACTGAAATTTCGTAACTTGTCATATGACAAGTTACAAATCGGTCATTTTATTCGCTGGCCAAAACGTAATTTAGTGTAGTCCGTTTAGTTGAAGCCCACCAATTTTCATAGTTGTAATATATCACTTGATGTGTGGATTGTAACAAGGCATATCTCGAAGCATTTACATCTAAAAGTCCACTTCCGCACGTCCTAATCATTGTGGTATTATAGTTCACCTTTGTTAGTTGTGTCCATTGGTTATTCTATTATCCAGATCAACAGCTTATGTATAGTCGTGTACACTTATATAGGAGGAATTAGATTTACATGCCAGCATCTACTTGCTGCTTTTCTCTTAAAATCTTATCTTGCAATGTTTTAGATGGTTATATAGATTTTCTTAAATATCAGTCCCTATGTTTCATAAAATTTCACCATAACTTGATTGTTAAGACAGTCAATTCTCTCAAATTGGTTAGTTCATCTCCAACGAAGCACATTTCAGCTTTCAACGTGACTATGGATTTTAAAAAATATAACTTTATTAAGTGACAGGGATTAGGACTGAGCAGTTTCGCTGTTCATCATGTTTACTACCGAAATAATATAATGTGAGCATTAAGTAACTGTGGATCGATAAGTTAGTGTCAAAGTGTTTTAAATGTTTGGCTTGTCTATTTGAACTGTGCTTCATCTACCTTAGTCTGAGCGTCTAATTAGTTTTGTTGCATTGACAATTACAGGAATGTATCTTACATATGACTACCTAAAACTAGATTACACTACCTATAAGTGATTATATTTACACTTTCAAAGTAATGTTGACGTATAGTAACATTGTCATTGATAAGTTTTCTATTCAAGTATGAAGATCTGGGAGAGAACACACCTTGAGTTTAATATAAAAGTAAAGGGCTTTATAGATTCAGACATATAACTACGACTGGGTTGTTATACTTAAATAATAACTATTACACTAACCAGTAAAACTACCGTAGTTTTCTGGAACTATATATACCGACGTTAACACTATCTTGAACTAGCACTTTGCGAAACACAATTTTGTCAAGTTAGGAACTAATGTCACACTGTTGAGTATACTGGTGTTTGGGTCTTAGTTTATTGAATAGATGGATTTTGGTATGCTTAGAAATCCAACAAACTGGATTGGAATTACGCTTTTTGTTAAATAAATACTTGAGAACTTCAAAAATTATGTTGGTTCAGGTTGTTGTATTTCTGGCCAAATTAAATAAGAATGAAAGCGATAGCTAAACCAAAAGGTCACAAACACGAAACAAAGCATATTTAGTGTCTATATACTAAAGACTTCACTACTAAGTCAACCTTAGTCATATATGATAAATCTAGTTTCGAATCCATTTATTTGAAAACTTAGGACCCTCTGAGAGATTTACCACAGATTTATACTTCTGGATCAAAACAACATATTGTTTCTGTTACTTCGTCAATGTTGATCTTTAAATCTCCGTTTTGGATTTATCCAGTTTCCCTTCCCAGACCTAAACAGGCAACTATTACTAGAGTATTTACTGTCATCACTAATTTTAAAGCATCCTTAAAAGGTATGCTAGAAAAATAATTGGTTTTTTTTTGCAAATTCTGCCTTCCAATGAAGTTCGGTATGTTTATTTTGAACAGCCTCTTCTTTCTGCGATCTTACTCCTGAAAGATCTGCAAGTAGTTATCAGTTACTGATCAATATAGTGCATTCAATACCTACTTTTATTCCTTAAATCCGCATATTTAGTCAGGTTTGTACACTGGTTAATTAACATTCAAACCATGATTCTTAGTCTATCTGTTACAGGTGGCTAATTTCATAGTTTATTTTGCTTTCAGTGACAGATTCCATATATTTCCATTTTTAGGTGCACATAGTTTATTTCTATGGATGATGTATTCAATAGCGAAATATCTGATGTCCATTCAGAGTTAGAAGTTGGGTCACGAGACTGGGAACGTCGTGCTGAGGAGGTTTATAGTGCAGGTATACGAGAAGGATATTTCGCCAAAAGTGACGTTGTTTTACAAAACGAATTTAATATTGGTGTTGATCAAGGATTTGCATCGACATTTGAACTGGCAGTTTTGAAAGGGCGATTATCAGTAAGGTTATACTATTCAACAGGCGAAAAACACTCGAAAATAAAAAATCTCGTTAAGTCAATTGACGAAAAAGAAAAACAGCTCATATCACTGGGTTCTATAGAAAAAGATTTAACTTACCAACAGCTTGTACATGAGGCTGAAGTTCTCTTAGCATCTTAAACAGTAAACTTACGGGAAGTTTTTGTACATAGATTTTATACTTTTCATATTACATCTTTTTGTTTATTCTTTACAATATTTGTTGATCCTTGGTTCCCATATTTGACGGGTCAGTATTCTGGAACAATTTAATTGTATGTCCACTATTTACTGTAACGTTGTGCAGTTCGTTCTCACCAATATACATACATAATCATAGAAACAACTTAAGACCTAGATCAAATTTTGTTCAAGTTGGCACACTTTAAGCCTCATAGTTCAGTACTTTCAGGTTTTCAATGGTAGCCCAACATCAATCGACTCGTGATCTCAATCAAAAACCTAACTATCTCCACAACCACATACTGATAAAACAAAACTTAATGTGAATAACCATAATAGTACCAATGTAAAACTTAAGAAGATCCTTGAAAGTTTTAGAAGAAACTAGTTAGAGATAATTAAATATTTTATATTGAATGTTTAAATAACAAAGACGTAGTGAATTAATTACAGCACTTGACATTCATTCAGTTACCGTGTCTCATGTTTGAACTGTGTTCTTAAGTAATCCAATTTTTATTGATATTGCTGCCTCTTACGAATGAGTTGTGCGAGGATAACGTACACGAACGGTAATTGGTTTTTCAATTATATTAAAAATTCGCTAATATTTAAATGTTGAACCAAGGTTAAGTAAATGAGGGCATCTTAGTGGTTAAGGTGTCGAGGTTATAAACACTAATTCGCTGGTACGAACATCGCTCCGCTTACTTTGGTTTACGTAACTGTGTGGCATCATTATTCCTCACCTAGATTGTGGCTCATACCAAGTTACCTGGTAAGGGGATTAATTAATTTCCTGATTTTAAGTAATGTACTTAAATTATTCAATCTTAATTAGTGGTGAAGTAAGGGTTTAAACCGTCTAGCTCGTAATTGGATCGCGGCACCTAGATGTTATCCTCTAGATCTTAGGGATGGACCTTAACCTAGTTCATGGACATGGGTGATTACTAAATCGTTCCTAACTTCAAGATTCTAATATGTCTGGGGGAACGACAGGCTGATACAACGAAGTACTTCCCACATTAATATAACTATTATAATTATTATTGCTACTCTTCTCAACAGTAAGTGAAGAAAAAATAAAGTTGGGGCTTTGTGTAAGAATATAAATAATAAGCTATTATGGAATAATAATGAAGTACACGTATATGTGACAGGTTTTAAGCTACATCAATCCTAGTCCCAAAAAATTAACCCACTGCTTTCACTTTTATCAGGCATAATAATCCACAGCCTCTAACCAGTCACTTCATTTTGGTCACGATATATGAGTTAGAGATCATTCTGAAGTTAACTATGACGGACGTTCTCGTAGTTCATGTGACCCTAATTTTCGTAACAGTAGCACGACATAAAGGAAGAAGGTTCCAGATTGGTTCACCAGGTTAGTGGTTCCAATGTCTGCTACAACCAAAGGATATCTTATCGCAAGTGTTTTTAGTTTACTAGGAGTTCCTATCGTCCAAATAGATTGCAACTATAGTAAACTTACTACGTTAAATACTCTTTAAAACTTCATAAACATCTACCACCTCAGAGTATTGAAGTTGGTAAATCGTTTAATAGACAGTTACAAGTTTCGGTGACAAATTGCGTAAACGTCATTTTTGCGCTTGCTAATAAATGATTTCATAAGTAAGGGGACTTTTTTATTCCTTGCTCAATTTGTACAATATAGGAGTATCTCATATACAACTATCAGTTTAAAATTTTGTAAATATCTAGGCAATAAGCTGATGCGTCATTTTTGTGGTGTAACCCTTCATAGAGCTCTTTTCTGCCATCCGTTTCTGAACGTAGTTCGTACAATTTTCGCTTCAGGAAATAAGTCTTCAATATGAGGTTGATAATCAGATGAACTGCATGATCTGTATCGAGTGTTGACGCGTCAGACAGTGCTACTTATGATCGTTCGTTAAATTTTTATTAGTATTGATATTACCTTCCATCCTTTGTCTATCATCTTGTTGCTTTCCTCTCTTTGTGTTGACATGAGGTATGGAAACTTGAACTGACGCACATTCTTCCTGGACCTTATGCTCATGATGACTGACTCTAATTTCCTATCAGTTAAAGTTAGGCAGTTATGATCAACGAAAAGCATGGAATAATTGTGCGTTAGCTCAAGCTGCCATACCATATCAGGATCGAAAGAAAAAGTTAATGATGATAGTGATAGATACTAAAACAATGTGAATATGGTTCAAGAAAGAATGGTAAGGTATGCATAAAAGAATCCTAGGATTCATGACTCAAAAGAAACTGAAGAGTGAAGGCATCTGCGCCAATAACACCAATTCTGAGTCACATTACCCAACACCACCCATTAATTGCAAAAACCACTCTGACACCAACCGGGTGTGGTAAGAAACTATATGTAATATTTATTAACTACTTAGAAGTATAATGAAGACTGGATTATTGAGTAGGTGGAAATACTTACCTAGTATTTCAATAACTTGAATGTGCAAAAATCAATCTGGCCTAAATAAAAGCTATATGATAGGATTTATTTTATAATTATGATTGGGCGATTGGACATAGAATCTTCGGTAAACTGTTGTTGAAAGATCTAGTCGTGTAATAATTGTCGAAAGTCATACAGTTAGTATATTCAATTAAAAAGGATTATGAGGTCACATTTACGTAATTGCATAAGCGTCTAATATTTTACTCATATTCTCTGACATATACTTAGTTAGCACCTAAATTAATAGGATTCATGGTCATGAGAAAACCGTCAAGTGGAACGCTGTACATAAGTCGAGTCGGATTGTCACGTCTCGCATTTGCAGAAATATACAGTTAACACAAATAACTTACTCCTGTTACCCCGCGTGGAGGAGCATAGGCTGTCCACCAGCATTCTCCATCGATAACAGAAATGAAATGACATCGAAATATAGATATAGAAATTTGGAATAGTTAAAGTAGTAAGATGTTCAAGATTTTGACAAAAATGAAGGTTGAATATATCTGTCACGGTGTGATTGATTTAGTGTAGCGTTAATTTACTTCCAAATCTTACTGTAATCTAGACGGTCTCAGTCAATTAGCTTATATTTCCTTAAATAGTTTAAGCTGACAGAAAATCACCTTGCAGATCGATGTCATCGGTATGATCACTTTTAGCTGTTGTGTGACAGTCCGACTAGGGTCATATTATAGCAGTGAACGGCTGGATATGCGTACCTAATGATTCATAAACACTCTTCATACACATTCTGCTGTCAGGATATTACACACCACAAAGAAAAATTAGGCATATACGGCTTTAATTAAAATTACTTTTGTTATTTTTGAAGCTATGACCTAGTGGTTGAACCTTTGGACGTTCAGTCACGAATTCATAGGCTCGAACTCCGCCTTATCTACCTTCGTCTGGATAACCATGTAGTATCATTAACCCTCACACCTAGAATGTGGCTCATACCGAGACACCTGGTAAATTAGTGGGTTTTTAATAATTTTTTTTCAGTTCATAACTTTATTACCAAAATATTTACATCATACAAGAAGAAATATTTCTATTGGCTTATTTTTTGACAGTTGAAAGTATTTCCAATAGATAAGTTCTTGGAATCTAATACTAATAAGGCAGACATAGCATTAATTCTGGTCAAATTGCATGTGTCCTAAGATGCTATTATGGTTATTTTATGTTGTGAATTTTCTTTCTATGTCCACTGACTTAGTTTGATAACACTGTCTATGATGCATTCTAGAACGGCAAACAGCCCGTGTGTTATTCTAATCCGCTTCCCCAGAATATCAGTCAGAACTCCATCAAGACCATGCAAGCGCCTCACAATATTCTGTGCCACTTAGAATCTAAAAATCATTTAACTCTGTGCATAAAATCAAAGATTAAGAAGGACTGTAAATAATAAATCTCAATTTAAACGAAATGAAAACATGGATAATAAAATGTTGTAACAGACGTACGATTAATGTGCTGCAATTTATGACGATTGAAAGATGCTGTTAACCATACAAAACTTATTCAATATATTGTCGAACCAAGTCCCTTGTATATCATTGTATAAACCTTTAAGTTTTCATTTTACTGACTCCTTGTGTTCGCTTTTTGGAATATATTTTTGCTTGCTTCAAATTCTTGTTTTGATTTTGAATATAATGAATAAGGTAGTGTATGGAAGGAATACTAGACAATAAAAAAAATCAAATAAACACTGATAACGGGGGAATCATAAATTTACCATGAATTATGTCTTTAATAAATACACGGTCAAAATATATGTGAATGATTTCTATAGTCGCACTTATTTGTTCCTTTTTAATAGTTTAACTCATAAATAATATATATTTAAGAGTGATTCTTGATAAACCATTTATTTTAATCCATCATCATTCTTAGGTTTATGTATTTCAACTCGGTGTGCCAATAAGTCAGCTACAACGCAGGACCAGGCACATATATGCATCGGTCCAAGTTGCCACACCTTACTCATTAGCACAACAAGATGAACACCGAATTCATAGAAGTAGTTAATTCAATGGTGGTAATATATAAAAGAATGATTACATATATGAACATAGTACAGGAAGAAAGAATTATTTGGTAGAGAGAAAAATATAAAGCAATGTTAATCTCATAGTTTAATGGAAGACAGAGTGTATACGCCTACGCAATTGTGATCGATTCTGAGCCATGTCACACACAGTCTCCAACTATTGGTTATGATAGTCGCGCTGACCCCAACCAAGTAGTCGGCATCTACCAACATGGCTCAGATTAGAAGTTAGTGACTTTGTGGACTGATACCACGTTTTGGTTTGGCCACCCCTAACTTTCTTCCAACCATCCCCAACACTGGTCAGCATTGTGCGTCGTGGTAATTGGTGTTCAGGCATACGTAACACGTGGTCCAACCGTCTCAGTCGATGAAGATTCACAACCTCATCAATTGACTTACCATCATTCCCTAGTACACTGTGTCTAACCTCACCATTACTTACCCTGTGATTCCAGCAGATGTGAACAATATTTCTAAGACATCTGTGGTCAAATACTAGTAGCTTTCGAATATCTTCTACTCTTAATGGCCGTGTTTCGCAGGTGTAAAATAGAAGAAAACAAACTGCCACACAGTATACTCGTCCCTTAGTTGATAGAGGGATATTTCGCCTTCGCCATAGGTTATGTAAGTTGGAAAAGCCAAACGAACTTTCTGAATCTGAGTTGAGATTTCGTCAGACACCAACCCATTAGGGCTCACCAGACTTTCAAGATAAGTGAAGTTGTCAACGCGTTCGACTACTTCACTCCCTATCCTTAGTTCAGGTGTTGACGCAGACCAGTCCTGAAGCAACAACTTGCATTTAGAGGGAGAGAGGCGCATTCCAAACATTCTGGCATTGTTGCTTAGTGCTACCAAAAGACTACATTTTATCAGCGTCTTCACCAAACAGGACTATGTCATCTGCGTATTCTAAGTCGATAAGTGGACCTCCTGGAAGGAGGTCAATACCCGAGAATTCAGTCGACGAGAACGTTGTTTCCATCAGTATGTCTGTAATGAAATTAAACAAAAATGGAGAAAGTGGAAGGCCTTGACGGACACCACTTGAGGTTGCAAAAGTAGATGACAGTTCGCCATAAGCTCTGACTCGACTAGTAGTGTTCGAGTAAAGAGCCTTTACAAGGTTTATGTACTTCTGAGGTACGCCGTTCAATGGCAAACACTGCCACAGAATCTCGTGGTTTACAGAGTCAAATGCTGTTTTTAAGTCAAGAAAGACCACCATTTTCGGATGCCGATAAGCATGCCTGTGTTCTAGAACCTGACGAATGGTGAATATGTGGTCGATGCAGCTACGACCATGTCTGAAGCCAGCCTGATTTTCTCGTGTTTGCAGTTCACGAGTCTTAGGAGTTCGATAATTATTGAGGCCAGTATTTTAGATCCTATATTAGTCAAACCAATCCCTCCATGGTTATCACAGGATGATTTTGACCCTCTCTTATATATTGAGACAATCAGTGGTTGTGACCAGGCAGACGGAATTATGTCCAACTCCCAGATTTTAACTAAGATATTAGTCAACCTGATCGGTGTGCCAATATGTTGGTTTTCATAATACTTGACATGTTCTTAGTTGAACTATACTTTTAGTTAGAGAGAGCTTGTTGATGAGGGTCGGTCGTAAGTAAATCAATTAAAAAGCATTTTGATCACTTCAACGTTTTTATTATTCAGTAGCATAAAATTAATTCATCTTTGTGAAATCACTCAACTATCAGTTTCAACTTGATAACTCTTTTAATCGAAAAATACCGTCGCTGATACTTTTTACACTGATGATAGGTTTAACGTAGTGTAATTTTTGTTACGTAACCGATCTCATACAAATCCTGATATCCGCAGTTAACATTATGTGGCTATGATTGTAATGAACATTCTCTATGTACATACATGCATGTGTGAGAAAGTTCCTCAATGTATGCATTCCATATGACTACTTTTTTGTCTCTCCTTACGTGTTACTTCATCTCCCAACTGCCTGTATTTATGTGTATTATGTCCATGTTTTGGTTCGGCCGTAATTATTATTTAGTCTCAGTTTTTGGTTTTGACCATTTCTATGATTCTGTTTCATTTTCTCTGACCGTGTTAATTTTGTTTTACTTGACCATATATTCTAACGATTACTGTACCAAGCCACCGAATCCTCGATTATTCTTCTTTCTATCCGCAAAGAATTGAAATTTCGTTTTCTAATTGTTAGGAAAATTTATTGTTATTGACAAGTAATTAGTAATGTGGTTCTTGATTTTCGTTTAACATAATTATTGTATACTTTGAATATTCACCATCGGATCGAATTAAACGGATCTATCATCTTTTTTGGCAAAAGTTTCATTCCTGAACAGGGACAGTTTTTTTCCTATTGACAAGCAATTTGTTGTATGATTCATAGCTCTCAATATAATTAATTTTTTTAGTTTGATCGTATCCAATTTTCCGGGTACCTACTGGATACATAGACCTAGTTAAAAACTATTCAGTTATTGTATACTTGGACATTTTATACGCATCTTCATAATTTTTTGATTAGTATCACTTAATTACCAATTTACCATGTTCCTGATTATTAGACTCCGTGAGTGGGTAACCGTCATATCAATCGTCCATACAGAAGCTTAATTGAGAGTTCTAGGAGTTCTGATCTTTGACGATAACAACCGATTATTTTATTACACTTGATCCATCCAATAATATTAAGATGATTTATTGTTCAATAATTATTCTACATATATTTTTTCTAGAAATTTAGTGTTAATTTTATTCCTAACAGTAAAATAATAAAACGAAACTTTGTTTTTCTCAAAAATCTCATCTAAATTCATGAATATACTATTCGCTGCCAAGTTGTTGTTTTTTTCAATTAAAATGATTATTTTTTGATTGAGATCATGAATTGATCAGTATCAGACCACCATTGAAAATATGAAAGCACTGGACAGCCGTTTTGTTCTAGTATTGGGCTTCTCAACAGTACTCCCATGTTTTCAATAGTGATCTAACATCGATCGATTCATGATCTCAATCAAAAACATAATAATCTTCACAATCCCATATTGATAAAATGATTATATATTTTTGAAAACTTAGTTCAGATATATAAATTTTATAAATCCAAAGTAAAAGTAACAACTACATAAAGTATAAATGTCAACTATCCGGCGGCCTGCTTGAATATCTGGGCTACCTGTTCCTTCGATCTAGATATTTCTTCAAGTTATCTGTTTTGTCGTTTGTTTTAGCACATCAATATGTCTATTGTGCTCACAATCTATTCGGACGCGTTTATGAAAAGTTTACAACCTTTCGCTATACGGGATATAGAAAGGTACAATCAGCGACATCATGGTGGCTGGCAATATGCAATGTAACGAGTGAACATTAATCAAATGTGGATTACCGAATTCCTAACATCTAACTGGTCATCATTCGAAATTTATCGTCACAATCGATCAAGATATAAGAAAAAGAAACTTGTTGAAATACTTTATGCTGAGAATTCTATGTTGTACCAAAAGTATAATGTTGAATAAAGCTTCTTATAATAATAATAATAATAATATCTAATCAATTTTAGTATGTCATGGATTGGATAAGTGAAACACTTAAGTACAAGACCGCTATTTGAAAAGTTCATCTTCTAAACTTTTATTTATTCAAAATTCATTTATGTTAATTACAACAATAAAGTGCTACATAATAGAAATAAGTTAAAATTAACTTTCATACTATTAATTGTGAAAACTAGAAAATAATGGAAAATTCATTCTAAGTAGAATGATGACTAAACATTTCTGAAAAATATTGGAACAAAATTAAACAACTGTTTATTTGTTCTATTCATTCAGATGCAGATTAGTATACTTGGTTCTGGGTTAATGATACTACTCGGTTACCATAAACCACAATCGGTAGAGCTGGGTTCGTAATTGCGGTTTAATAGCTAACCTTGACTTCTGAGCCACAGCAATTTGGTCTTAATCGGCTTGCTTACTTGAAACTAATTGATGATTATAATTTCTTTTTACGTTGAAAGATGCTTTCTTAACACTTGGTTCAAGAGATTAATTGATGTAAATAGCGGTTAGTATTAAGAAACAGAAGAATCCCAATCCAAGGATAATGTGATCGAATCTGTCATTTAGATAATCTATTAGTGTAATAAAGCCTAACCTAAAAACTGTAAATCGATGGAATAAGTATATTTTAGTGAAATCACAATTATTCTTTTGTCTATAAAAAATATTCAAGCAAGATAGCATGACAATGTTTTAACATTCCCCCATAAACTATCAAGTAGTTATTAAAATATTAATTCACCATTAAGTGGAAATCGAAAGTTTACAAAGACTGACATGTGATGAACATTTCATTTAGCAAATGTAAATTAATGATATACAAAATTGCAAATAATAACAGGGAATATGAACATAGCTAAGACGAAAGTTTTAAACAAAAGAATTCAACTTATTTATAGTATAAGTGGATTATAAAGTTTGTTTTTTACCTGTTAGGTTTAATTGAAATGATTTGAGTTTAAAAAAGACATGGAAATTTTAATGGTACTAGAATTATTTCAACCTAGATATAGAAATCAGAGGTTTAATAGTTAGAATTACAACAGTATGTTCAATTGATGTATTGATGGAGTATGCGATTAACTTTCATTACCCTGGTAACAATACCCCCCCTTGTTTATTCATTTATTTCTACTTATTTATTTCTTTGTTTATTTATTGCGTCATTATTCCAATTCTTTCTGAAGTTTAAATTACATCATACATAATTGACTGATTTCAATTCATACTTCCTTGATTACCATTAATCTATTTTCATGAGCTCTAATCACTATTTCAATGTTCCGAAACTTTCACTCTCAAACTTTATGTCTTCGAGACAAAATTTTATGACCTTTTTAACTCTGTCGGAATCTTCGCTACACCATGATACATTTATTCATCCTTAATCACTCTCTTATGTATAGGTATGTCAATATTTGTAATAATGTTGAATTTTAAATATTTTAGGTTGTAAGCAGCTGATGAGAATCTAACGAAATAAAATGAATTCATATTATTCTGCACCAATCTTTGTTCTTGCTCTCTTTAAGAAGTATTTAAAGTTTTTAGTAGTTACTCTACCGATCGTGAATACAGGATCATTGATATCTAATTACAGTGAACATATCTTATAAAATAATGATAGTCTTATTTAGAATTTGGTCAGTTATTACTCCATTTCTAAAGTGTTATAACGGCATTCAATAATAATATTTGATAGTTTTTATCCTCCCTGTGGCTTTGGGAATCATAGTTCTCAGTGTAATTTAGCATTTCTATTGCTATCAACGATCCTACTATTTGTATTACTTACCAAATAATTAAAGTAAAATAAAAAAGAGTTTTTGTAAATGATGATGGTTCTTGTCAGACATATTCAGTGTTGCAAAAACGTTTCTCAGATCTCTTCATACAATTTCAAAATGGCCTATGCAATAGTTTTGTAACTAAATAGTGTTTTTTTGAAAATATCAATGGCCAGACATATTTCCTCCACTCACAACTATCTCCTTTGTTTATATACAGTAATTGATAGGAATAGACGATAGTCGTGCAATATCATAAACAAATAAAGTTAGGAACGTAAGTCATCGAAATCCGACTCCGTAATGTGAAATTAAATACCCAACGTAAGACGTAAATGTCCTGAGTTTGATTCCTGTTGGGCTCGTGGGTACGCATCGGTGCTGAGCCCTATAATAGAAAAAAAATCATAAAAAATCGAAAAGCGCTGGATACTTGTTTAATCCTAGTGTGACAACTTCCTGATAATATAAAAAGACGTGTGATAGGAACTTTCTCTATCAGTATCATTAGATTTCAACCGAGTAGTGGTACTAATAGTAATAGTGAAGGAGACGTATGAATGGACTGATGTACGTTACTTATAGTACATATTGTTGAAGAATCTCAAGCAAAGACTCACATTTTTCAAAACGCTCAATCGATTACACCTAAATGTGAGTTTAATACTTAACACACTTAAGAATCCATACATTTTATTACAATTTGACTGCTGATTCGTAAAGGGATCAATCCTTGTACAGTATATTTTCAATATGATTAAAGTCGAATAACTCTCATTATAATGAGTAGTACTATTAAGCAACAAACCAACTACAAATTTAAAAGTTTCTTTTTCCAAAACAAACCATATATCACTAGAAATTATGCATTAAAATATATTGTTAAATATTGTGTGAATTTATTCACCTTATAATTTGTCAACTGACAAAAGTGCATTATAAGTATAAATCTTCATCAAAAAATCATCTATTCAAATGATAAGTTGATTTCAATGAGAAACAACAAGGTTGAATTATTACTATTATCAAATATACTATGATAATGAGATGGTGAACAAGATTTGTAGCTCAGATGGATGATTTTGACGGAGTTTTTTTCTCTGAGCTGAATGGTTTGGTCACGGAGTTTTCATCGTTCTTCTGAACGACATCATCAACACAAACTTCTACTTGGAGTTTGTACTGATGATACCGTTTAGAAGAATGATGAAATCTGCACGACCAAACCATTTAGTTCTGAGAACAAAACTCGATCAAAATACTATGACAATATTTTAACCAATGTTAACTACATGTAGATAATTAAAAGTTAATTCGAATTTTTATTCCTTTCGAATATTTCTTGTGCCTTAAAAGATTGTAACAATTTGATGATGAAACTGAACAGAACGATATTAGCTACTGTTTCTAAGATGTTACAATTCGTTATAAAATCTAAGTCTTCGTTACCAATCTTCATTTTCTGTATTATCATTAATAGTTGGTGAAATTGAAAACACTGTCTTTTGGAGTCTAAATTCCTTTTAATCGATACTTAAACAGTTTGGTATACAATTCTTATTTAACGAATCCATCTATGTAATAAATCCGTAGTATATAACATGAAAATACCAATGTAAGAGATATTAAATTGAAACCGATAGTCAGTACTCTACCAGATTGAGCTGTTAACTACATTCAAGTTTCAATACATTCAATTACCAATCATATTTACTTCGACAGATAATAGACTGTTTTAAAAGAGTCATTATAAACTATGTTTTCGAATTTTTCAATATGTTTTCATATACTTATCCGTAATAGTTTATATTTGTCATAGTTCGACAGAAGACAAATTTATTAGGAACATACATTTAACATTCATAAATCACAATATTTTCCTTCTTGAATATCTCATGAATAAGTTACAGATTTAATAGTGTCAAAATTAGATGAATTTATAGTTTTATTTACATTTCTTGTTAATATTGAATCAAATCGAGCAGATTTAGATCCAGATGATGGAATAAATACTTTAGCATCTCGATGAGAATTTATTCGTTTATAAGGATCAATATATGGTTCAGATATATAATTAGGAAATGGATTAAATGTACCAGCTTTGTAACCACCTGGTTCTTTACCTGGATTAGATGGTCTAAATGGAATTGTAATTCTTCTCGTTTGTATTGTTGTAGGTTTTAGAGGTTTTTTGACAATACCATTTTGTTGTTTATATGGATCTGGACCAAAGTAGTCAATATTTCCACATTGAATGAAGTTTTTACGACCTAGTATTGCATTTTTATAATCTTTGTTAGTTTTATTTATATTATCTAAATATGGTTCTGAAACATAAGCAGGTAATTTTCCAATTGTTACATTAGGATAACTAGATCCAGCACCTTTTTTAGATGGTGAGGTGTAAAAATTCTTTCCATCAGATGATTTAGTTGATTTAATAAATTCATTACGGAAATATGGAATTGGTCCTGAAAATGTACCCCAATAATTTCCAGATCCAATAAGTTGTTTAGGACAAGAAGATGGAAGAAATGCTTTTGTACCTTCTTTAATTTTTTCTTTCAAATGTTCTTCATGCTTGATTTTTGTCATATCCGTATATGATTCACCAATAAATAGTCGATTGTATGGGCTAAAATATCCATCGTTTAAACCACATTTTGATTTTGTACTAATCCCATATAGTTGTCTACCTTTACAAGAATCTTCATTGAAAACAAATTTTCCTAGATCAGTATATGGATCACCGATTGTAACATAAGACATTTCTCTAAAATAACCTAAACGATCAAGATCCGGTTTCGTAGATCCAGTCATATTGTTTATTCTTTTCACCGATCAAAATAATAATTGTTTGATTTATTAAATATAGAACAAATGATAAATATGTACTTAGTAACTATATGCATCCGTTTATAGAAAAGCCATAAATTGAGTAAAATTAACCAATTGAAATCGAGTAATAGAATCATATCTTATTGGTTAGTTTAACTACATAAGAAAAGTCATATATATGTATATATATATATATATATATATATATATATATATATATATATATACATATATATATATATATATATATATATATAGAGGATCTTGATAATCTATCATCTTTTTGATCTCAGTAAAAACAAACATGTTCCATAAAATACTAACAAACAATCAATGGGTCATAATCATACAATATTTGTGGAATTATGTTTAAAAAGAGTAATCTAACAACAAAAATAATGAAACCATTTTAGAAAGTTATTTGTTGAAACTAAATGATCAGTTGGTATAGTAACTGATAAATTAAAATGTATTTCATTCATATGGCTTGTTCTTTTTTTTTTTATAAAGTAGATTATTTCGTATGTAAGCGTAATATTCAATTAATTTTAGGTGTGTTTCTTTAATAAGCCAAATAAAAAATATTACATAATTTGAAATTCATTTGCAATTGATCATGTTTCTAAAGTAACGAAAACATTGTCACTTCATTCATGTTAATCTATCGTCATACTTTAAAATGAATTAAATAAAACAAAAGACTCTGACACTAATTCAAGATCAAGATAATTGGCTCTGTAAACATTTTAAAATTTTCCGTAAAAGTGATCAATACAAGCCTAATCGATACTGTAAAATTTATGTCCAATTGAAATAAAGATACATCTATGAATTTTAGGGGCGCTATTAACTCAAAAGAACGTTTACTTCTGTTGAAGTATGCTTGACACTGTTCAAAATGATCCACACTCCTGACTCGTGATTGATATGATTAAACAATGTCTTGTTAAAACGTTTTACTTAGAAATTATCTTTTAACAAGATTGAACTTTGAGTCAGTTAATTAACTAATGACAACCTACTCCTAATTTGCATAACCACAATTGTATGGACTAATTATATAACGTACAAGTGTGATTATATTTTCAATAAGGTTCTATCTGATGAGCGCAGTACAAAACCTTCATGCAGTTCTGTTGATGTTCTGCTTCAACTTATGTATAACCAGTTCATAATAATCAGTATACCACAAAACTAGTTGTAACAACACATTAGGAGTAAAGAATATTTATTTATAGTATTTTAACATTTCATTCCTGTAAGTTAATGTACCCTTAATTTGGGTTGTTTCACAAAAACTTTGAATGATTTTAATATTAAATTCGCACTAGCTGGTACATTACCAAAGAAAATCAATGAGTATTAAATAATAGTTGTTTCCAGAACCAAGACTTCATATAACAAATGCTAAGATTGAATTAGCATCGGTAACCATGAAACTTTTATTTTCACCCCATTGATTGATTGATTTCTAGTGACAAATTATTGATTTTAACCTAATTTGAGTTGACTAGTCTGTGGTTCACTAAGAATTTAACTACTGATCTCTATAAAATAAATACACACAGAAATAATTTTGTTGAAATATTATAGGAATTTTATTAAGGTCTTAAATAAGTCTGTCTCTAGAAGTTCCTCACTCTCATTTCAGTCGAATCGTACACAATCATATGAAGCTTTCTCAAAACAGAACTATGTTGCAGGTTAATAAGGAAAAATTGATCGTATATATAGTAATTGGTAAGCAGTAGTATCAGTTGGAAAGGAGACATTTTTTCCTTACCAACAGATAACATACTACAGTCGATATTATCTAATCCAAAACATTTCAACCTGTCAAGTAGTAATGTAAGACATTTAATATACTAATATACTATTGCTAATCAAAGCTGAATGAATGCGACTTACAAGTATACATTACTTAACTCTACATCATTTGTAGATAAATCTTATTTAAATGACAATAAAAGTTACCAGTAAACGATTCCATGAATATCAGTTACATTTATATCGACAGTCTTCTATCTGAAGAAAGATTTAGCTAGATACACTACTATTTTGTCCTAAGAAAAACTTACGTCACATACGTGCTAACAGAATAAGTAATTCTTTCAAACCTAAACATTTATTATTATAAAATAGCGATCTGCACTAGGATTAGAAGTATTTCATTCAGTATTCTACCATACATTCTAAGCTGCCTATACACGACCTCTATGCATCTAGTTAACAATGAATGCCAAATAAATGTACTGTTTTATTTCAACCTCCATTATGATCCACTTCACCATTAATCGGTTAGATGCTTATGACCTATCACGAGTACGAAATACTCGAAGCCTGGTATCAGTGTAGTTCTAAACTCCTGAAGTCAGTGTTCCATATCAGGATTTCAGGTTGTTCGTCGGTGAGAAAAAAAGTGACGCTATCGAGAATTCCTGTTCTTTGTGTCACATGCTTTGAACAATCCAACTAACTAATTTGTTTCAAAGCTGGACTAATAGAAATCAACCGGTCGTAATGACGAAGGACAACAACTGACCAAGTTTATCAGCAGCAGACGGGCCATTTTCATGTATTCAACCAAGGAAATATCGGGAAAACATCATGTATGAGGCCATTTGATAATTCCATGTGGCACTCCATTCAGTATGACACTTCGTTTTGTCTTAATTGAATGTGATCTCTCATTTGTATGAGATCAGTTTAATATTTAGTCTGGTATCAACTTAGTGTGGTCTTTCATTAGCAAACTAGTGGATGATAGTGAAAAAGATTTGTTTCGTGCTTGAGCGATGAAATTAATCTGCACCCATCAATGACGTTTATCTTTTTCTATGGCTTGAACAAAGAAGAGGCTTCCAATATCGATTTTCTGTTCAGAAACCTTCTGGCCAGTTACACCAAATTAGCTATGGGTTTAATTTGGAATATGTCCCTACCAAATGATCAGGCACAACCATTGCTGAATCAGTGTCAAAAACAGTTTGAAGACGGACTATAAAAATCAACTGAGATATTGAGTATCAGATTTTCTCAGTCAAATTTCCCATAGTTGACTTGTCAGTGTATTTATTTGTTAATTGAAAATACATACCAAGTAATGACATATCTTTAAATTAGTAAACCAAATATTGTCTTCACACATACATATAGTGGAAGAATGGGTGTTATGAAGTAAACGTAGCCGATTGGAGCTATTTAGATTGATTGTAACTATCACCGTATCATTCATACAGCTCAATAACTCGTCGAACATCTTGAAAAAAGCTTGAAGAAAAATCGTTACACATGGTCTTTTACCTATCAAAATTTTAATTAACTCTACAAACATGTGCATACGTGGACAGTGACTCAATTCCATTTCCCCTAAAAAGTTCAGTTTCCGTGATATCTAGAACGGTGTTGTAACGATTGACTGTAACCATCGAGGATCTAGAAACGCTTAATAGGACAGTCTACGCAAGTACCTCTTGCATTCACCCAAAGGTTGATTAAGTTCAGAAACGAAAACAGACAGGAGCAACGTGTGACCTATCACTAAATAACAGTTTTAATGATCACATACCATAACGCTACAAGAGGGAAAAAACAAATGAAAACAATAAACAAGTAGGAAAAGATGAAGAATATGTGATACAAAACAATCGGTCTAAATCTATACAATAATGAGCGAATATGTATATCAACACAATGGGCTTCGCAAGTCCCAATTACCTCAGATCAAAATATCTAATATGATTAACAATCCCTTCCTATTGATTAATTATAGATAACAGTATTTACTCACGTAGATGTTTCTCTACATGATTATCTCATAAAACTTCAAAATGATGGAATTTTTTAGAAGCAAAGTTATCACTCTCATTTTGAGCGGCATTATTATCACCTACTTCAAGTTGACTTTTACCGGAAGTTCAAAGAATATGATATCGGTAAGAAATGTTCACTTAATTATCTCTAACTAACAAAGTTTCCCCATCCTCCACAAAAGACCATTATGGATATGGCTGAAATACTTGACCGCATATATACATAGTTGCAAGTACAAAGTATATATCTATTTTTTCTGAATGAAATCTCAGCACGGATTCAGAAAGTTCGTTTGGCTTTTCCAACTTACATAACCTATGGCGAAGGCGAAATATCCCTCTATCAACTACGGGACGAGTATACTGTGTGGCAGTTTGTTTTCTTCTATTTTACACCTGCGAAACATGGCCTTCAAGAGCAGAAGATACTCGTAAGCTACTAGTATTTGACCACAGATGTTTCAGAAATATTTCTCACATCTGCTGGGATCACAGGGTAAGTAATGGTGAGGTTAGACACAGTGCACTAGGGAATGATGGTAAGTCAATTGATGAGGTTGTGAATCTTCATCGACTGAGACGGTTGGACCACGTGTTACGTATGCCTGAACACCAATTACCACGACGCACAATGCTGACCAGTGTTGGGGATGGTTGGAAGAAAGTTAGGGGTGGCCAAACCAAAACGTGGTATCAGTCCACAAAGTCACTAACTTCTAATCTGAGCCATGTTGGTAGATGCCGACTACTTGGTTGGGGTCAGCGCGACTATCGTAACCAATAGTTGGAGACTGTGTGTGACATGGCTCAGAATCGATCACAATTGCGTAGGCGTATACACTCTGTCTTCCATTAAACTATGAGATTAATATTTCTTTATATTTTTCTCTCTACCAAATAATTCTTTCTTCCTGTACTATGTTCATATATGTAATCATTCTTTTATATATTACCACCATTGAATTAACTACTTCTATGAATTCGGTGTTCATCTTGTTGTGCTAATGAGTAAGGTGTGGCAACTTGGACCGATGCATATATGTGCCTGGTCCTGCGTTGTAGCTGAGTGATGTTTTCTGACTTGACGTTAAATACTAACAAGGCAACAATTAGTGTTACGAGTTTTTTTAATCAAATAATAGAAAATCTACAAAGGCAAATTAAGTTTGGCTGATGTTTTGATCTCATAAAATCTGTTGGTGTTAAATTTTTCCTCATTTCCCACTCGTCGTTTTTAGCTCTGAATGTGTGTTTTAGAACATTTCATTCTGACATTTAACCATCTGTCGTTACTGATTCCAAAATTTTCGGTAGCTTTAGCCGATTACATACAGAAATAAGACAAGCTTTAGTTTCAGAATCTCCATCATTTAAACAACAATTTACAAACGCTTCACGAAATCCAAATTGATCATCACTTTCTAAGTTTGCTAACCATTGTAATTCACCTGTAGTTAACGGTGCTATGTTTGAATCATCCATTGTCTATTGATAAAAAAATAAATTCATAAATGTAGTCAGTAATATACAAACTTATTGATACATAGTGAGATTTATGCACGAGACAAAGATTAACTTACAATGTAAGCTGCATAAAAAAGTACAGACAGTGTAATATATGTACTGTTTGTGTATTGAGTAATTAGATTTAGCTATTCTCATGAACTCAATTTAAACGGAACAATGTAGAATCCAATATCTGTAGCGGCTTAAGCTAACTGATTAATTATTGGAGCGGGTAACTGAAAATACAAATAACTGTGCGAAGAGATTTTAAAAATACGGAAGAGTTACAATCTAACATCAAACCAGAATGCAAGAGCATGCAGGTGACTGATATTTTTCAGCTACAAACGCTGAAAACTAGGAAAGAAACCGGACTGGTATTTTCATGTTTAGACAACCTAAAAACGACCACACAGTCCAAAGGATAACTGTTCTAGGTCGATTAAACACGACCATTTTGTGGGTAGTTATTTTCCAACACATTTTGAACCCAACCTCCGGTACTTCATAAGTCTGTGACGTGAAATAATGTCCCATCCACCATCAGTCTTACGTTTTTGGGGAAGCAGCATCATTTAAGATTATAGTTATTGGTCAAAAAAGCACCGCTGTCAATATTTACTTATTTAAGCACATATATGTTGGTACGAAGGAGCACTAAAATATATATGCTTCACACAATAAATCATTGAATTAGCAGTTAAACAACGTTAAAAAATGAAGTCATATGGTAGCTGAGGGTAAAGAATAGTTTTATATGCAAATTCGACCCTTCAGGATCATAGGAACCACGTGCAACATTGGTTTGAAATTGGCGTTTTCAAACTCCCCTACCTGTGTTCTCCGTACCCACTAACACGCTTTAGGGGTCAGACACTCACTTTTCCTCCTCTTACTTTCGTAAATACCCTCGTCACCAGAAGATAGTGAGTAGGATTTTCCTCAGTCAGTCAGGAAGATGACTTCGAGTGTTAATAGAGGTGTGAGGGCGGTTTTCACTTCCCAGTTGCACAAACCTTGGGAGAATATTTCTTCTTGAGGGACCTAAAAGAGCTCAATTAGTGGTGGTCTTAGCGACTTGTGAGTGTGACTGAAGAGCCCAAAGGACAACTGCATGACGCCGGTCGCGCACGGCTTCTTTACGGGTGGTTTTTTGTACTAGTCCCGCACTTCAAAAGGTCTTACTGCAGGATGCGGAAATCCATTGAGTAAGATTAGATGTGACATTTTTATGGTCGACCTCTTCGAACCCCTTCCTTTCACTGTGAAAAGGTAACATCACTGAAGGAGCTGGTTGTCCGAAGGAAACACCTTACTGCTGCCACAACTATCTACAGTAAGGAGTATGACTTTGCCCTCGGATCGCAAGTTGCTGATTTTACACTTACTATTCTCCAACCAATCCGTCTTGCAATGTAGTACCTTAAGGAACATGTGTTCCAACCAATATATCTCGGTTGTCATCACGATAGGCAAGCCTAACCACTACATCAAGGTAGCAGATACAGCTGGGAAGAATTCCCTAGGATTGCCTATATACACGCGGCTATATGAGAGCATTTTGAAAGAGAAAACGGACTCCCTCCCCGTAGTTGGGGACCAATACAATCTAATAGTCAGCAGTATTTCTTTGATTCAGTCAATACAATTCGATTGAAAAGTCATGACAAGAATGTATGATCACTGCATCGATCCAAATAGAAACTGATACATATCTAAGGTTCACACAAATACAAAGCCAAGTAGTAATATCAATAACCCCCAAAAAGTACGGCCGAGGGTGGGGAGTTAGCTCTCCGTTTCGAAATGCTCTCACATGGTCACACGTATACAGCCACTGCCAGGGAAGTCCTACTCACTGCCTTCTCGTGGCAAGGGTGTTCTTTACGAAATTGAGAGGACGAAAAGTGAATGTCCAGCGCTTTAACTGGGTTGGTGGATATGGAGAATCCACCTAATGGAGTTGGGAAACCCTGATTCCAAACCAATGGTGCACATGGGCTCGAGGATCCTGAGGTAAAAATGGCGTGTGAACCAATTGTTGGTCACCGGCTACCACGCAACTGCATCTTCTGATGTTGCTCCATTGTCTTGTGGATCAGACCTTTAGGTCGAAGGCTCCGAGTGAGGCCCCCTAAGAAAATCACCTGCTTCGGTCTGCGCACCCGGGCAGTACCACAGCCCACACACAAATCAAGTGACTTGTGTGGCGCATATGTGTTTGGTGCCCCTTTGCACCAATATTTATGTGTTCAAATAAATAATAATTAAATAAATCTAGTTCTGAAGTTCATGTATACAGAAAAACACTAACTTCGTTTACAACCAGAGGAAAGACGGTTCAAACTAGCATTATCTTCACTAAGAAGTTACAATTTAGCTGAACTGTTTTCTTCCCAATGACTCATATTATGAATTTAATTTTCTACTTAAAATTAAGATGGAATTAATAATTTAAGTTTGAAAATAAAAAATTCTTTATCTTACTTCTAAACATGAACTGATTGATTTGATGATATCTTTATATAATACATTTAAATCGGCCAAAATTCCACGAACCAAAGGTAGTTCAGACTTTTGTTTTTGACAACCACAAGCAATGTGTATTAAAGAAGGAAGGATATGTGGATCTAGAAAGTATGAACAGTGAGTGAATATTGGAAGAAAGAAATTATTTTTCCTAAATTTAGCTTTACTTTCCCGAGCTTTGGCATCACATCAAAATTTCAGCCTAGACAATAATATTTCTCTGTAAGCATACGGTGGAGCAGTTTTAAAACTACAAAAAATTACGCTGTGTATAAAAGGTAGGAAAAAGTACACTCGATATAGCAGTTTATTTACCTGATAAGTAACAACACATAGCATCCATGCACGGTAAGCTAGCTATAACGACATCTATTATCGGGATGATTGCTCGTAAACTATTGTAGTACGTGACAAAGTGGATGAGGTGAGGTGCATCTTCACAAACTTTACGCAAGTAAACACCAAAAGTAGGTAACACTTCGGAAAATGAATTGACTAAAAGAAGATTGACAGACCAAAAACAATTTGGACAAGACAACTAATAAAGAAAAAAAGGCAAATAAATAAAAACTCAACATTGGTAACCTAGATTGTTTGTGATTGAAAGATATGTTTTGAAAGTCATAGAAATGCGGAGAATCCATTTTTATTTGGATATTAGGGATGGGCCCCCAAGTGCCCTGGTATGGCCGAGAGTGGGGTGGGCCCACCCTCCCTCTCGAAATGCTGTCACACGGCCACGCGTATACAGCCACTGCCAGGAAGTCCTACTCACTGCCTTCTCGTGGCGGGGGTGTTGTTTACGAAAATGAGAGGACGAAAAGCGAATATCCGGCGCTTTAACCGGATTTCAAAACAATGGCGCACATGGGCTCCAGGATCCTGAGGGATTAAATGGCGTATGAACCAATCGTTGGTCACCGGTTACCATGGGACTGCATCTCCTTACGATGCTCCACTGCCTTGTGGATCAGACATTCAGGTCGAAGGCTCGGGGAGTGGCCCCCTAAGAAAACCACCTGCTTCGGTCTGGGCACCCGGGCAGTATCCCAGCCCTCACACAAATCGAATGATTTATGTGGCGCATATCTATTTGGTGCCTTCTTGTACCAATGTTTATGTGATTAAATAAATAAAAAAATAAAATAAATATTAGGGATGGACATGTCATAGGAGTTCGCATTGGAGTAACGTACAAATAGAAACAATAAGAATGAAATGCTTCTTATTTTGGTTATGGGATCTCATACATAACATAATGTGACCCTAACAATTTGAAACTACGTTAAATAATCAAAGCAATACATAAGCACTCACAAATATTTAGTTTAAAAAATAATAAAGAATGTTTTGGTTAGCATCACTTGTAAATTTCACGCCACTTCAACTAGTTAAAAAGCCTTTAATATTTGTGACGACTGACAAAACCATGTGACTTAAAGTAGCACTCAGCGAGTTTTTCCTGCATTTGTTCAGCACTCTATAGCCCAATATTAGATCAAGTTAAACAACTGACGTAAAAAGTCAATACGTTTGTATTTCAGCAAAACATGGCAAACAACAAATCGATATACTTATTGAAACAAAAAAGCCTTCATACTTCCTAAAGTAATACCACAACAAGCGTGAGCCAACCTGAGAATCAATTTCTCTAACTTGGATTTAAGCAAAATGAAATATTCAAACTAACTATTTTGAATACATCTGTTGAAATATGTTTACTAAAGCTATCTTCAATTAGAGGTTGACAGATATTTCAGAAAATACTCTCACAAAAGACTACATGCAACTCCAAATACAACGTTGCTGTGTCCGGAATATGCACCTAGTTAGTCTCTCCTAAAATACACTTGACATATTCATTTTTTAAGTCTTTGTATAAAAGTGTTCAGTCATGTTTTGTGTACTTCTGGGTAAAGACACATGTGTACTTGAATTAACATGACATACATTCACCTAAATGTTTCTAAAGTAGTATTAAATAGTCACTTTAAATTATATTTAATGACTACATCTCCATTCATGTGTTTACTGAAATAGATCTCAAGATTTCATCTTACTAACACCGGTACCTTTTGGTTAGGACCAAGTAATTTGGATTAGATATGAAGACAGTGAGATGAATCCATCTTACGTCAGGTTCCTGTGTCGCCTAAAACTTTCTCAATTTACTATTGACGATAGGATCATAAAGGAATGAAAGAAAAACCTTAAATGCTGGTATTAAAAACCATCTCTATGTAAGCTAAAAAAATTCACAACTCTTCCGTGCGGACGTCTTTTAAAATGCACACAACAGACCAAGTCCCAAACCATGGTTAGAATCGATTTTCACGTGTATAGATAACCAGAAATAAACTTTTAGTTGGAAGTAGAAGGAAATTGGGAGTAAAGAACAAATTACGAAAACAGACGTGTCAATACAAATGAAGTGAATTTTATGACTTGAAATTAGCTGATTATAATAACACTAGGTAAAACAAATCATAGTTATTATAACAGAATGTTTATAAATATATTCCTGTATACATCGATCAGGTTCACAGTACTTGACAAATCTTATGAGTGAAGAAGGATTCTGTTTTGCCTATCACGTTTCCTCTAACTCTTCGACATCACAAAGAAACAGCATAAGAACACGTGATGTGAGCTCTTTAACACTATGTTATAAATACCGAATGTCAATTTTAACTAAGCTCTAAATACGAGTTGAGTATTTAGGCCTAATTTATTTGGCAATCTAAACTACATACCACTACAGTTACAGTCCTAGATCAGACGTTATAAAGAATTAATTCCTCAACACAATCCAGGACGTAGTTTGTGGATATGAAGTACTGGAATATATACATGTATGCAAGTTAAGATTTACTTGAGGGTCGCACTTCATCCATCAGAATATAATCGTACTCTTGCATCTTTAGGTCTAGGGAACTAGTCACTAAATTCAGACACCTACAGTGCTAATCATAACAATTCATCATACCGTTTAAGCTAAAAACTACATCTAAAGATAAAGCATTGCTATGATCTATAATATTGAGGCGTAAATATCTTTTAAGCATAGGATCCCTAGAATCAGCGACTAAGCCATCAACTCAAACAAATTTCTGCGTATTTGTTTATTGTGGCTACCATGTAAATATTAGAGCAATGAATCGATAGCAAAAAAACAGCTGACTAACACAATCCAATCGACGAGTCTTTAATGTTCACAAATTATCTCTAATTATATCGTGGTCAACAGAGATCTGACGGTATTAAGGTTTTGCACAGAATACTTAAAAATTTGTTCGAATGAATTACCGATGAAAGAGGGCTACTCATCACCACAGATATTACATGCCTATGCAACAATCTCGTCATTCTGCAATGTACACAGATATATGCTAACATGTTAGATACAAGTTTTAAAAGTGAACACTATTAATGAGTTTTCACCGAAATAAAGAAACTAACCTAGGGCTGACACACCATTTACATTAGAGGAAAGTGTATAAAGTAGACGATGAATGATTTCTACTTCACTGCCATAAAGCCACCTGTGCGAAAATAATTAATTGGGAAATGGGAAATTACTTCATTTGGTGCTGGGCTATTAATATAGCAGTAAGCAGATGCTCACCACACCAAACCTCAGCTAAACTGTCATCTTCACGTGTAATGACGTCAATGAGACGTACTGTACCTATTAAAAGTGTGGCTATCAGGAGTGTAGACAATACATCCATGAAAGAATACCATTGGTTGAGCTTTTCAAAATAAAAAGCACATTTTCAAAAAACTCTGGCTGAAATCGGATTTCATTTAACCAAGGTGTTCTATATTCATCTGAAGCAAGCACAGTTTGAATTAGTCTTAGGAACATGTATACAGAGAACATAAACTAACCTGCATGTTTCAATTAGTGCAGGCGTATCTCTTGTGTAAAGCAAGTTTATTACACGGACACTACTCTAAGTCAAATGTCATAAGTATAAAAACGTACATAAACGATTCACTTTCACTCATTTTACGGCAGGCAAGTGGATCATAAGCTAGATTTCCCAAAATTCCTACTATAATTTCCTTTACTAATAAGCTTTCGCGCAAACGTGCTATCTCACCAGTAACCTGGGGTTTTGGACACTCCCCAGAGCATTGTTAAATATTGAGACGATTTCAAACTCGTCGAGAAATTTCAGAACATCACGATTGACAGTTAGATCCCACAGACAGCACAGCTGTTCCTCCAGTTCAGTTTCTGACTCCTTACGAGAGGGATCTTCGTCGGAACTTAGCCAAGTTGCAGAGGTTTCACTATTAACCTTTTCCAGAAGTTTAATTAACAACGAGAAAAGCCAACGTCTGCTGTAAGTTGTGTCACCTATCATATCAAGTTGTTTGGCATTTCCGTCATAATCTGGAGGTGGGGATGGATTACGTGTAGACATATTATCATCTAGAAGCAGTGAAATAAGACTGTACTGGAATTTGATATTACAAATAAGAAGTGTACGTAACGCTATGTGCGAAAACCGCTCCGGACAAACCTCAACTGGTTTTGGATGGTTCAGATGGTTCAAAAGATCAAATGGTTCAAATGGTTCAAATGGTTGTGGATGGAATAGAAGAAGCTTTCGCTTAACAGGCTTCCGTGTCTAGTAGCAGGGGATCACGAAATCCTCCAGGCAGGAACCTAGGTATGTTAACAATAAAAGAGGAAAAGAAATTGGTAAATCATAGTGTGATGCTGTCCTTGGTCCTTAAGAATAGGTCAAGTTGCCTCTTGAAGGACTCCTGAGAAGTCGCTTGGACTAGCTCGGCCGGCAGCGAATTCCAGCTTTTGACAACTCTTAAGGAGTAGAAGTTGTGTCTACATTCCGTCTTGCTATGTTGTGTTTCCAGTTTCTGGGTGTTACCCCTTAGGTTATTATTCGAACTAAGCTTAAGTAGGTGTTCAAGAGGATGTCCAGAAGTGTTAAGAATACTATAAGCCATTAATAAATCACCTCTAAGACGCCTATATTCTAGTGGGTAAAGGTCTAGTGAACGGAGGCGTTCTTCGTAAGGCTTAGATTTGAGTCCTCGAACTGATTTCGTAGCTCGCCGTTGGATACGCTCCAAAGTGACCTTGTCCTTTTGGAGTGAGGGGGGAGTACTATGTTTCCGTACTCTAAATGGTGACGGATGAAACTATTGAAGATTGTGTGGAAAGTTCTTCCGTCAAACTGGCCAAAAATGCGCCTCAACGTTACCAGTGCAAGGTTTGCTCGGAAGGCATTTTTGTCACAGTTAGCGTAAGACTTTAAGTCATGGGGCACCAGGACTCCTAAATCTTTTTCGACTTGGGATACTACTAGAGAGGAGTTTCCTAAGTTGTAACTGTAGTTTGCGACATGTCGCAGATGGACTACTTTACACTTTGAAGTGTTAAAGGTAAGTCCGTCATCGTCTGCCCAACTTTGAAGTCGCGTCAGATCCTCCTGAAGTGCCTGTGTATCGTCTTGGTTGCGTATCTCTCTCCAAAGTTTCACGTCGTCGGCAAAAAGTAATAAATCTGACGTTACCTGTTGAGGAAGATCATTTATGTAGATCAAGAAGAGAAGAGGCCCTAGTACTGAGCAATGCTTTATCTTTAGATGTAGTTTTTAGCTTAAACGGTATGATGAATTGTTATGATTAGCACTGTAGGTGTCTGAATTTAGTGACTAGTTCCCTAGACCTAAAGATGCAAGAGTACGATTATATTCTGATGGATGAAGTGCGACCCTCAAGTAAATCTTAACTTGCATACATGTATATATTCCAGTACTTCATATCCACAAACTACGTCCTGGATTGTGTTGAGGAATTAATTCTTTATAACGTCTGATCTAGGACTGTAACTGTAGTGGTATGTAGTTTAGATTGCCAAATAAATTAGGCCTAAATACTCAACTCGTATTTAGAGCTTAGTTAAAATTGACATTCGGTATTTATAACATAGTGTTAAAGAGCTCACATCACGTGTTCTTATGCTGTTTCTTTGTGATGTCGAAGAGTTAGAGGAAACGTGATAGGCAAAACAGAATCCTTCTTCACTCATAAGATTTGTCAAGTACTGTGAACCTGATCGATGTATACAGGAATATATTTATAAACATTCTGTTATAATAACTATGATTTGTTTTACCTAGTGTTATTATAATCAGCTAATTTCAAGTCATAAAATTCACTTCATTTGTATTGACACGTCTGTTTTCGTAATTTGTTCTTTACTCCCAATTTCCTTCTACTTCCAACTAAAAGTTTATTTCTGGTTATCTATACACGTGAAAATCGATTCTAACCATGGTTTGGGACTTGGTCTGTTGTGTGCATTTTAAAAGACGTCCGCACGGAAGAGTTGTGAATTTTTTTAGCTTACATAGAGATGGTTTTTAATACCAGCATTTAAGGTTTTTCTTTCATTCCTTTATGATCCTATCGTCAATAGTAAATTGAGAAAGTTTTAGGCGACACAGGAACCTGACGTAAGATGGATTCATCTCACTGTCTTCATATCTAATCCAAATTACTTGGTCCTAACCAAAAGGTACCGGTGTTAGTAAGATGAAATCTTGAGATCTATTTCAGTAAACACATGAATGGAGATGTAGTCATTAAATATAATTTAAAGTGACTATTTAATACTACTTTAGAAACATTTAGGTGAATGTATGTCATGTTAATTCAAGTACACATGTGTCTTTACCCAGAAGTACACAAAACATGACTGAACACTTTTATACAAAGACTTAAAAAATGAATATGTCAAGTGTATTTTAGGAGAGACTAACTAGGTGCATATTCCGGACACAGCAACGTTGTATTTGGAGTTGCATGTAGTCTTTTGTGAGAGTATTTTCTGAAATATCTGTCAACCTCTAATTGAAGATAGCTTTAGTAAACATATTTCAACAGATCAGGTCCGAGTTAACCGACTTCTTGGTAAAATCAGAAGCCGTCATTGGACTTTAGACCATTTTCGTCATGAACCCAAGCTTTAATTAATGTTGTTCTCTTAGACACTCTGTTTTGACTTCCTTTTTCGTAGGGAAGGAGCCTCGATACCTTTTTGCAGCCATGCTGATAGAGGTCTGTAGTGGTAAATAATTCTCTTAAATCAGTAGCTCTGTAAGCCTTCGACACTTGGTGCTGACAGTATTAGTTTTAGTGGACCCACAAAGCTGGATGCTCTCGGTCACGCATCCGAACCAGACCATGGGTTGACACGCTGTACTCCACTTCCTCTACAACCGTTAGCCAGCTTAGATCAGTCCCTGCTCGACATATCGATAGCCTATCAAATATATCTTCGAACCCCTGAGCTTCTGACTTCTGATTTCACTGGGTTGATACACATCGATTACAGATGTTACTGGTTAAGGGGTGGTCACAGTTCAAATACTTGCGACATCCTTAGGTCTATTATCTTATCTAACCTTCTTTTGAAGGTGTAAAAGATTGAGCTTCAACAACTTGCTGAAATATTTTCACTCATTTTGAATTAGATGGGAGTACCGGCGATCAGCAGACGACCAGTTGGTACTGGAAATAGTAATCTTTTTAAATCTTTCATGTTAATACTCTGATTTACAAGATAATAAAAATAATAGCATGATGGATGTAAAGTTATTATTGGGTTATTTTGAAAATTGCGATCAAGTTACCTCTAGTCCTTCTGTATGACCAGGGGTTAAAATTAGTTTAGCCAGTCTTATCGTTTGGAGACCTTGTCACTTCAAGAATTGATTTGTTTATGGTTCTCTCACCGTTTTAAAATACCTTATTATATTTTTAGGAGGGACATGCTGTTTGTTTTCCAATTTTTAGAGACAGGTACTGTTACTGAAGGTTTTGATCACTCAGCTTCTGAGCAGTCTGACGCGTAGACTTCTCCATGATTCTTGAATTCCGAAATAATCATTGTCAAATAGTTCACTGCTTGCATGTGAACTGATATATATTTGTGTCTATTGACTATATAGACCTTATTGGGAATTGTTCAGATATTTCATATTCGTGCCTTTTACACGTACTTTTGGTTTGATCAGTGCTGTGTGGTTACCGACTTATCGTGTCTTGATTATTCGACTCGATCTGTGCGTAACTGCTAACGCTATGTCCATACAGGAAATTATTCCAGTGACTGAAGCTCTCTACGGTATAGCACTTTTGTATTGCACAATCTTCTTTCACTAGAAGTTCATTACCTGACGCTCGTTTATATTTATCTTTATGAACTTTTTATTTTATAGCTCAAGACCATTGATAATAATGTCCTGTTTAAGTGAGCTCGAGGTTGTGGTATGGAGCTTTTGATAATTGTTCTACTTTAACTACCTGTCGAAAATGATTATTTTCATCCTTGAAGATAAATTCCATTTTGTCAGGAGTAAACTAATTGTTTATCAGGTACGTGGTGGTCACTAATTATTCATTATCTACCGTATGGCGACTTGTTTTGCTGCGTATCGTTGGGTTATTTTCTATTTTTGATATTGTTTGCTCTTGTTTTTCTGGATTAGAACCCTCAAACTAAGGTTCAAAGTTCACCTTTTAATGTCATTTGTTACGAGTAACTCGAAAAGGCTTCGTATACTTTGCAGACAGACATAGTTCATGTTGTGAACAGGGAAATAAGAAGCCCAGACAAACTACGAAAGCTATTTCTTGGGACGTTATTTCATTTTATTCAAACCTTGTAAAACAATTACATTTATTTTTGCCCCTATTTTATTCTACAAAACATGAGCTTTCGTTCGATGTATCATTCACCGCCATACCCTTTTGTTCCGAAACTATTGTAATTTAAACATGATATTTTGCACCTTGTTTTCTGCCCTAATTCCTAGTTTTGGACATAATTGTATTTTCCCAAATTATCGTACGTTGTGGTCAGGATATTCACTTATTTATTCATGTACGTCTTTGCACTAATCCGAATTCAGGATTCAGAGTGTTCCAACTGTCTTGTTTTCTCTCACCTGCGTGCTTGCCAGCCAATCAGGTTCTAGAATACTTTTCTCTCCGCCCCATCTCGAACTCACGCGTACTGGACTCAAGGTCAAATGTCTCAGCCTATTGCACCAAGGTCATAATCTAGACTAGACAAATCAAGGTCAGGTCATAACAAAGTATTGACGAGGTAAAAGCGATTCAAGGTCATAACAGTTCAGCATAAGCAAAAGAACTTTGGCTTCTTGGATCGTCCTCTTCACTAAAACTCGTACGTGCCTCCTCATTATCTCTTCCAGATAACCACATGCATCTTTGCACATACGCTTGAGTGCCAATGCACAAAAGTACATCAGTTTCTAGAAATTACGTTATCAGCAATGTTAAGCTTATTAAGAACATGTTTTTACTAAAACTGCAAAAGTTAGTGTGCGTGCTCTTTGTGTGGTCAACTACATACTTGAGAATAAATTATTATTAGCATTTCATGTTGCTCGTAATTATTTACTGAAACGAGTGATGAGATCGCCCATCGCTGAAAAACAATTCCATTTTTACCTACATTGTAAAAGTGGAATGGTACAAAGTAAAATCATTATTCGCGATGTGGGTATTTATGGAATCGATTCAGTCGGATTTTATTTGCTTTTCTAACTAAACAGACTTCATCGCATAATACGATAATAAAACAACTGAATGATGCACATTATTTCATCTCACGTTCATGGGTATAGGAATTTTTGTGCACAAGACTTCCTGATAAATACCACGTGATGTCATTAGGTTGATATTGTAACAGGTTATATATACAAAATGAGTACTTCTAGCCAAGTATTATTTGAACAGATTCAGAATTATACAGGTATGTGATAAAAGATAATTTTTGTCATATTGTTCAATTTGTATTCAGTACTAAATTATTATCGGATAAACTAACTCCGTATAGATGGATAACAGATTCATATAAGGCATACGATATGTACAAGTGTTTTATGAAACGTTTTGAAGTCATTTTTTGAAGTCTTTTCCTTGCTCCTAAATCCAGTCATGATTGCCGCTGGTGACACAGATTATTCAAAGTTACTGGCTAACCAGTGTTTCTGAACGTTGGGATCGCAGAGCATAGCTCATTAAACGATGGCCTTAGGAAAATTGCGGAACCAATGAATTGTCACTTGGCCCTTACCAAGTCATCTGGCAGCCGGATCATTGAATATTGGACAGTTTGCCGGTCTTCGCCAAAGTCAGGGACAACCAGTGAGCATCTAAGGATTGCACACCATGAACTATCCAATGCAGTGGTGGTCGTACTTGATTTCTTGTACCTATTTTTACTAAAATATTTCAGTAATAACAATGTGTTGCGCAGACACTAGCGGAGCCATATGTCTGTCAAAATATCAAACACTCATAAACATACTAATCGAATAACGCAAATGCATATGCGTCCGGAGCTTATGTAAACAAGACTCGGTCAGCTATTGATTATGAATTCATCTGTCAGCTTTTTTATTGTATACCCTATTTTCCGTTAGAAATTTTCCCCTAGAATTTCCATCTTACTCGACTATTGCCTGCCTAAGTTCCGTCTGCCGAGTTCCATAGTCAAAAAGAAGATACAAACACCCGAAGTTTACGGTGATTTTGGACTATTAATTTTCTGCAATTTCAAATTTTGTTTAAATCGTTCGCTTAGTCAATGCTACTTATTTGGCTTGATTTATTTCTGAGCAAACACCGAATCAATTTACAGTGCCATGAAAATCCAAAGACTAGATCATTAGTACTACGCATTTAATCCAGATTCTCTCCGATCTACATGCCGCCGAAAAATTATACTTCAAATCTTCACTAAGTAGAAGCAGAAGTAATCCAAGCGAGTTTCACAATTGCATTAGATAATTTCCTGTAACATTTATTACGCCCAAATATATTTCATAGTTACTTCTATATAGAGTGGTCAGATATCCTATCACCACCGTTGACTTGTAGCCACAATCATTTATATTTGTGCCTCGTAAAGAGACACTGAAAAATCGAATCATATTATTATTATTCACAAACATCTTATGAGTACATAAGTTTTGTGAAAAAACCATTTCGGGTTTCTTCAGAAGCGCAATGCGAAACACGTAAACAGTTTAATAAGCGTGTTTGTGAACACAGAAAAAGAATAAACGGCTATGCGTGTATCGTCAGATGAGTAATATAAATAAGAAAATAACTTATTATTGCAGTAAGATATGACGTTACAATAAGTATTCGTGCAGTCATAGATTGGAGTGATATTATTTAAGTCTTAATTAAGTGCAAAGGATAATTAAATGTCAATATGTATGTGTCATATATACACAGTGAAGATTAAACGAGTCAGAGAAGTTTGTTTAAGTGCAATACAATATATTGCCTTAATTACAAATTTCGGAATCTTAGGAATAGTTTTTTTAGAAGGAAAAAGGGGGGAAAAGAAAAGAAGACCTGATATAAGCGTTCAACCATGATAATAAGAGTGTAATGAATATCGACCTCTGAAGTAAACCATCAATTCGAAACAAAACCATTAGTGCAGTCGGATGAATACGTGTAGATTTATGTAATAGTATACAGAGTAAAAAAACTCCACCTGTAGCTCTTCTAGAGTTACTGTCGGTCCCAAGCCCGAGTAAGGGAGAAGGTGTAGCCACAAAGCTAGTGACCCTATCCCGTAGAAAACTAACTCGCTAAAATAACGCTTACCAGAAACATCAATTCGACCCGTTTAACCTCTGCCCTGGGAGTTAGCTCTTCATTTAGAAGACCTATAACGCCTCATGATGAAAGCCGAGTTCCTTTGGAAGCCACGAGGTCGATGCTTCTTCTAACAATTAGAGCAACAATTTTTGTAGGTACATGGAACGTTCGAACAATGTGGGAAACCGGGAAGACCAGTCAAATAGCAACGGAAATGAGGAGATACAACTTAGCAGTACTGGGAATCAGCGAAACCCACTGGACCCAAGCTGGGCAACAAAGGCTAGCTACGGGAGAGATGCTGCTATACTCCGGTCACGAAGAGGACAATGCTCCACACACTCAGGGAGTCGCTCTTATGCTGTCCAAACTAGCACGAAATGCACTTGTAGGATGGGAATCTCACGGATCCAGAATTATCAAAGCATCATTCAAAACAAATAAGGAGGGGATCACAATGAATATTATACAATGTTATGCACCCACCAATGATAGCAACGACAACATTAAAGATCAATTCTACGAGCGGCTTCAGTCAATCATAGAGAAGTGCCCAAGAAAGGACCCCACCATTCTGATGGGAGATCCAAACGATAAAGTCGGAATAGACAACACCGGATATGAAGATATCATGAGACGACATGGACTAGAAGATAGAAACAGAAATAGGGAAAGATCTGCAAATCTGTGTGCATTCAACAACTTGGTCATAGGAGGCACAATTTTTCCACACAAACGCATAAATATAGCTGCATGGATCTCACCGGACCACACCACAGAGAACCAAATAGATCACATCACCATCAATAAAAAGTTCCGAAGGACAATGGAAGATGTGGGAAGCAGGAGAGGAGCTGACATAGCTTCAGATCACCACCTAGTTGTGGCCAATTTGAAACTGAAGCTAAAAAAGAACTGGACACATGGACAAACAGCAATACAAAGGTTCAATACAGCCTTCCTTCGAGATACTGTCAAACTCAATGAATTCAAGATAGCTCTCAACAACAGGTTTCAAGCCTTACAGGATCTACTGAAGGAAGAAGAAACTACTATGGAGGACAACTGGAAAGGTATCAAAGAAGCATTAACTTCAGCGTGTCAAGAGGTTCTGGGTCTAAAGAAGCATCATCATAAGGAATGAATCTCTATAGAAACATTGGACAGGATCAAAGAAAGGAAGAACAGGAAGACAGCAATTAACAACAGCCGAACACAAGCAGAGAAAGTCCGAGCACAAGCTGAATACATGTAAGCAAACAAGCAAGTGAAGTGGAGCATTAGAGCCGACAAGAAGAAATACGTGGAAGAACTAGCAACGACGGCAGAAAAAGCTGCTAGAGAAGGAAATATGAAACAGCTTTACGTTACAACGAAGAAACTAGCAGGGAAATACAGTAAACCAGAGAGACCAGTCAAAGACAAAGAGGGCAAGCCAATCACTGAAATTCAACAACAGCGGAACAGATGGGTAGAATACTTCGAGGAACTCCTGAATAGGCCGGCTTCAACGAATCCACTGGACATCGAAGCAGCACACACAGATCTTCCTACAGATGTCAACCCACCAACGAAGGAAGAAATCAGAATGGCCGTCAGACAAATCAAGAACGGGAAAGCAGCAGGACCCGACAACATACCAGCTGAAGCACTGAAATCAGACGTCGAAGTAACCACAAGCATGCTTTACCTTCCATTCAAAAAGATTTGGGAGGAGGAACAAGTGCCGATGGACTGGAAAGAAGGACACCTCGTCAAGATTCCAAAGAAAGGAGATCTGAGCAAATGTGAAAACTACAGAGGCATTACACTACTGTCAATACCAGGGAAAGTCTTCAACAGAGTGTTGCTGAACCGGATGAAGGATGCAGTAGACGCCCAACTTCGAGATCAACAAGCTGGGTTCCGTAAGAATCGGTCGTGCATAGACCAAATTGCAACACTACGGATCATCGTCGAACAATCAGTTGAGTGGAACTCATCACTATACATCAACTTCATTGATTATGAAAAGGCATTCGACAGTGTAGATAGGAAGACATTATGGAAACTTCTTCGACACTACGGAGTTCCTGAGAAGATTATCAATATTATCCGGAATTCATACGACGGACTACAGTGCAAAGTAGTGCATGGAGGACAGCTGACAGATGCATTCCAAGTAAGGACCGGAGTCAGACAAGGCTGTTTGCTCTCTCCCTTCCTCTTTCTTCTGGTGGTCGACTGGATTATGAAGACCTCAACATCTGAAGGAAAACATGGCATACAATGGACAGCTCAGAATCAATTAGACGATTTGGACTTCGCAGATGACCTAGCCCTCCTATCACGTACACACGAACGGATGCAGATGAAGACAGCCAGTGTAGCAGCAGTCTCTGCATCAGTAGGCCTCAGTATACACAAAGGGAAAACTAAGGTCCTCAAATTCAAAGCGGAGAACAGCAATCCAATCACACTTGATGGCGAAACTCTGGAAGATGTAGAGTCCTTCACATACCTAGGAAGCATCGTCGATGGACAAGGAGGTTCATATGCAGACGTAAATGCTAGGATTAGCAAAGCAAGGGTGGCATTCCTACAGTTGAAGAACATATGGAACTCAAAACAACTTTCAACCAATATCAAAGTCAGAATCTTCAATACGAACGTCAAGGCAGTTCTACTGTATGGAGCTGAAACTTGGAGAACTACAACAACTACAATCAAGAAAGTACAAGTATTTATAAATAGCTGTCTACGCAAGATACTCAACATCCATTGGCCGGATACCATCAGCAATAGCCTTCTGTGGGAGAGAACAAACCAACTTCCAGCTGAAGAAGAAATCAGGAAAAGACGATGGAAATGGATAGGACATACATTACGCAAATCGTCAAACTGCATCACGAGGCAAGCTCTAACTTGGAATCCTGAAGGGAAGCGGAAAAGAGGAAGGCCAAAGAACACATTACGTCGGATAATAGAAGCAGATATGAAAAGGATGAATTACAACTGGAAGGAGCTGAAAAGGATTGCTCAGGACAGGGTTGGATGGAGAATGCTGGTGAGCGGCCTATGCTCCTTCACGAGGAGTAACAGGCGTAAGTAAGTAAGTAAGTAATGCATTTCTTTCGCTAAACTGCCCTCCGACTACATATCTCCCATTTATAATAAATCAAACGAATATGAGTATGAGGCCGGTGTGCTTACTTCTTCCTCTTCTCCTGATGACATGACCAACAACCCAACAGGTACACATAACGCCCTGATATCAGACAAATGCTCGCTACACTGACAAAAATGTTAGTCAGTGCTCTATCTTTACCAAATGAAATGGTCCACATAAGAACCCTGGTATTTTTAAACAATTTTCGACCTGTTTTAATGACGGAAAGTCGGTTATCCCCCGATATAACGAACTCATAACTTTAAACAAATACCCACGACTACTTCCGCTCCGACTAATTTATTAGAAACTTAACGTAATTAGCTTACTAACGCACATTAATCTCAAAACTTACATCGTCCCTCGAAAAGCACGTAAGAAACAGTGTAGATCACGATGTAAGACCTTTGTTTTACGACTGTGTGACGTATTATGGCTAGACTGGTATATATGAATGGCTTTCTCACGATGGGAATAAATCCCATGCCGCAATTATTAATATCAAATGCATCAGCAAATATAAGTAAATTTGACTAGGATTTTAGTAATATGCACGCCTCCGGTAACGTCATATCGATGGCCGAACCCGGTATAATAATACCGTGACTCAAAGCATTTGCCGCTGGACGTAAGATACTACTCTGAACAAAACCACCGTTTGTTAGCTGCGGTATAGATGTTGTAGAGTTAATTTTGACCATTCAGTATCTGCTTGTGTGAAAAGATTTAATCCATTCCGATAGGAGATTAGTAAATTCAATTGACTGAAGTCTCTTGATTATGAGGTTATGCGGTACTTTGTCAAAAGCTTTCTTGATGTCTAAGCAAAGTACAACTACGAGTTACTTTTGATAACGTATGCGAGTAACCACTCTAAAGAAGTCTAACATGCATATAACCCAGGACCTTGTTATAACGCAGCCGTCTTGTGACAGGTCGATTAGACTTTTCTCGAATAAGTAATCCGATGACTGATATTGTATCACTTCCGTTATGCGTTACATAACGAGTGGTATTTATAAGTCTGTAGTTCTGGTCCACTTTACACACTGTAGCGGCAAATAAATCCCCAAAATAAATAGCACTGTAAGTTTTCGACATTGGATGCTGACCATATGTTTTAGTGGACTCATCTAGCTGAAGGCGCTCGGTCAGGCATCCGCACCAGATCACGTGTGGTAACGCCGTGCTCAACATCAACCGCAATCGCTAGCCAGATTAGATCAGAGAATTCCGATATATTGGTCATCGTCAAATATACTCTTCCGATCTCCTCGACTCTGCCTTTTGATTTCTCTGGGTGGGGACGAAATACATTAGAAGGTGTTACTGGTAGAAGCGTTGTCAAACACTGAATACTTGTGACATAATCACTGGCGAGACCGACGTGATCTGGTACACCTAATTGCAACTGTGAGTCTGTTCCTTTTTGGGATTTTTATATATCATTGCCTTATTTTTTATTTTTTTTTAAACATTGTGATTTTTTTCGTGTTTTTTCTTGGATATATATATTTTCCCCTCGTTCATTATCGTACTTCATACTTCATCATGACTGAACAGACACCTAAAGTACTCAAGCTTAAGACTTTGTCCCCACCTTCGTTTCAACTGATGCCTTTCTGGCCCGACAACATCGAAGCCTGGTTTCGCTACGCAGAAGCCGACTTCTCCGAGCACGGCGTGATCGACACACGTGCACAATTCCTCTCAGTAGTCAAGGCACTACCGCGCGAATTCAACAGGTACGTAACACCTAGTATGTTTACTAGTGATGTTCCCGATCCTTACGAAATATTAAAACGCTCGATTCTTAAACGAGGAGACCTAACCGATCGACAAAGGTTAGATCAACTCTTCAATAACATCGACCTGCAACACGGTTCTGCGACGGACATGTTGCAACGGATGAGAGAGGTAATAGGCCCAAGAACTTTCGACGAAGATCTATTCAAACAACTCTTCTTGTCAAAACTTCCCCAACAGGTGCAAGCAGTTCTGGTCTCGTTCCAGAACAACGCCTTAGACGAGCTAGCTGCATCTGCCGACCGCATTCTAGAAATTACGAAACCTACTACCGAGGTATTTTCAGTCAAAGAAAAACCTCACACGACTCAGAATGATAAAAACGACTTATGTCACACACTCACGCGTTATCTTAGTCTTCGTACCGACCGTAAGAGATCGCGCACACCACGTAGAAGCATTTCTCGTAAGCGATCTGTCTCTAGACCACGAGAGACAGATAACCCCGACTGGTGCTGGTATCATAACCAGTATGGAAAGTTTTCCAGAAATTGCAGAAAACCCTGCAATTTTCCCAACACGAAACTGACTGATTCGAAAAACAATTCGGGAAACTTCCAAGCCGGCACGCGTTAACGGCAACCGTAGCCGGCGAACAAAGCCGTCTGTTATTCGTCACGGATGTGACAACGAGAGTTCGCTACCTCGTCGACACTGGCGCAGAAGTTAGCGTTCTCCCAGCATATCCTAACGACCGACTACACGAATCGACCCTAAACTTACAGGCGGCAAACGGAAAACCGATCGCTACGTATGGCAAAAGGTACGTTTACCTTAACGTGGGTTTACGCAAACCCATTCACTGGATCTTCGTTGTTGCTGATGTTTCTATGCCAATCATTGGTATGGATCTTCTACAACACCATAATCTGATCATCGACACGCGCAAACGGAGGCTAGTAGACGGAAACACTAATTTGTCCGTTTGCGTAACTTCTTTTACTGGTTGCAGAGTATCCCCAGTCACAGTTAAACATATGATAGACCCACTCTATCAACCACTACTCGATAAGTACCCTGGGATACAACAAACTCAACCTAGATTACCGTGTGTAACCAGCAATGTTACACATCACATCACGACTACAGGACCACCTGTATTTTCTAAAGCACGACGACTAGCTCCCGAAAAGCTAAGGTTAGCGAAAAACGAGTTCGGCCATATGATAGACTTAGGAATCATACGACCGTCAAGTAGCCCATATGCATCTCCGTTGCACATGGTCCCTAAAAAGGACAGCAACGATTGGCGTCCAACTGGTGACTATCGGCGATTGAACGCGAAAACCATTCCCGATCGTTACCCGTTGCCTCACATTCACGATTTGACAGCTACCTTGAAAGGTACAACTGTCTTTTCGAAAATCGACTTGGTTAAAGCGTATAACAAATCCCTATGGCTACTGACGACATACCGAAAACAGCTATCATAACTCCCTTCGGACTCTATGAATTTTTGCGAATGCCTTTCGGTCTAAGAAATGCTGCTCAAACATTCCAAAGATTCATAGACGACATTTTTCGAGGTCTCAACTTCGTACACGCGTATGTTGACGACTGTCTAATCGCAAGTCCGGACAGAGAAACACATCTCAAGCATCTGGATCTTGTTTTCGAACGATTACAAAAACATGGCATTACTGTAAACGTTCAGAAATGCCAATTCGGAACCGACTCGTTAGACTTTCTGGGACACACTATCGATGCTCAAGGTATCCGACCCCTTAGAACCAAAGTGGCGGCCATTCTGGATTACCCAGAACCGACCACCGTCAAGCAATGACGCACGTTTAACGGCCTCGTAAGTTTCTATAGACGTTTCATACCGAAATGCACATTACTTATGAAACCTCTGACCGACCAACTTCGCGGAAATGCGAAATCAATCAATTTGGACGACACCGCACGAAAAGCATTCTCCACAGTTAAGGAACTGATTGCTAAAGCAACAATGCTCGCACATCAGGACACCGAAGCACCCATTAGTATCGCAGTAGACGCATCGGACTCGGCAATCGGTGGCGTCTTACAACAATGGGTTAACAACTCCTGGCAACCCTTGGCATTTTTCTCTAGAAGGTTGCTAGACACCGGATCGAGGTACAGCACATTCGGTAGGGAACTCCTAGCTATGTATTGTGCTGTACGGCATTTCCAACACTATGTTGAAGGCCGTGAATTCACTCTTTTCACGGACCATAAACCTCTTACTTTCTCGTTAAGCTCTCCTTCTGACAAGTACTCTCCCCGTGAGTCTCGACAACTGGACTACATTTCGCAGTTTACTTCAAATATTAAACATATTTCTGGAGCAAACAATGTAGTTGCAGACGCCTTATCTCGCATAACTTCCTTGAACAGTTTCCAAGGTATCGACCTTCTTAAACTCGCCGAGCTTCAAAAAGAAGACAGTGATCTTCAGCACGAGTTATCGTCCACAACACTTAAACTACGCATCAAACACATGGGAACAGGTAAGGAAACCTTACTTTGTGACACATCTACAGGTAGGGATCGCCCAATCGTGCCGAAACATTATCGACGCAATGTCTTCAACACATTGCACAAACTTTCTCATCTAGGCGTTCGTGCAACCATCAAGCTTATAGCAGAACGATTTTGCTGGCCTGGAATGAATAAAGACGTGAGGGAGTGGGCACGCTCCTGTGTAAGCTGCCAAAAATCTAAGGTTATCAGACACAATAAATCCCCCTTAGGCTCGTTTAAAACTCCCGATGCTCGTTTCGACCATGTTCATTTGGATTTGGTAGGACCTTTACCAGATTCAAATGGATACTCTTACCTCTTAACCTGCGTAGACCGTTTCACTCGATGGCCAGAAGCAGTACCTATCAAGGACATCACTGCTGAAACAGTGGCTCGCGCCTTCGTCGAACGATGGGTAGCAAACTTCGGCTGCCCTTCAACCATCACTACAGATCGCGGACGTCAGTTTGAATCTGATCTTTTCCGTCGTCTGACAACACTTTTAGGGATCACTCGCTTCCGAACGACCGCCTACCATCCACAAGCAAACGGGTTGGTAGAACGTTTTCACCGACAACTAAAAGCTTCACTATCAGCTGCAAACGTTTGACAGTGGACCGACGCTCTTCCACTTGTCTTATTAGGTATTCGCAATGCAGTGAAAGCTGACATTGGATACACTGCGGCTCAACTCGTTTATGGAACGACACTTCGACTTCCAGGAGAATTCGTGGATCCTTCATCCTCTTCAATGAACATGGGTCTAACCTCCTACACGAACAGGCTTACAAACGCAATGCGTTCAGTTAAACCTGCTTCCACTCGACCTCAATCAACTGATGTTTTCGTCCAACCTGACTTACGATATAGTACACACGTTTTCGTTCGTCGAGACTCGCATCGACGACCATTCGAATCAGCATACGAAGGACCTTTCAAAGTTCTTCAACGTGAATCTAAGTACTATATAGTCGATAAGAACGGAACAAACGATAGCATCAGCATCGATCGCTTAAAAGCAGCGTATTTAGAAGGAAATCCTACTCACGTCGACTTTCCTTCGGTACAATCGCACAACACGACTCCGACACTTATAATTCCTCAACCGACAACCAACACTAGCGATGATACTCCGAATGTATCTGAAAATATACCTAAAACGACGCGTTCTGGAAGAAGAGTAAGATTTCCAGAACATTTAAACGACTACTGCACGTAAGGCACTACTCGACATTTTATATTATTTCGATCTTTCTTCTTACGATATATAATATATTTAAAAAAACAATTTTAATATGCCTATATATTTATATTGTTATTTTTAAAACAAAAAATTTTTTAACGCTATTACGTGTACTTGAGTATATTTTCCATTTTTTCGCCGACATTGTGTTTTTACGCACATACGAGTGTATTTCGACATGCACTTACATTTTTTTCTTTTCCACGACGACTGGAAAAGAACGATGCAGTTTACGAGGAGTCGAAATTTTCGTTGTAACTCTTTCTTTTTATACTATGTTGTACCTCGGTCCCATATAGTAAGGAAAGACGACCAGACGCTGCTACACTTAGTAAGCTATCAGAAGAGTGTTTACCAACAACAAACTCGTTGGTTTTAAACTTCTGGCTGGCCACGTCTTAGGGTCGTCACTGCCCCACTAGAGGGGGAGTGATCTGTAGCGGTAAATAAATCCCCAAAATAAATAGCACTGTAAGTTTTCGACATTGGATGCTGACCATATGTTTTAGTGGACTCATCTAGCTGAAGGCGCTCGGTCAGGCATCCGCACCAGATCACGTGTGGTAACGCCGTGCTCAACATCAACCGCAATCGCTAGCCAGATTAGATCAGAGAATTCCGATATATTGGTCATCGTCAAATATACTCTTCCGATCTCCTCGACTCTGTCTTTTGATTTCTCTGGGCGGGAACGAAATATATTAGGTGTTACTGTTAGAAGCGTTGTCAAACACTGAATACCTGTGACATCATCAACACCAGATCCAATTTCAGCATAGTTGTGTTAGAATTCTGGTCGTGCTAAGTACTTATGCAATACAACTTTTAAAGTTTATAGTTGTTATAAAATAGATTTGTAGAGCGCTCGGTGTGAACTATGACCTTAAGAATGTGTTCGTGCTGCACACGAATTGGCTTAGGCATCGTTCTCCGTCAAAGCCTCATCAGCCGAGAATCTTCACTTAGAACGTCATTCTAAACAGCGTCTTACCTTAGTTTTAGTTCATATCAGCTTCTCATATTTTTATACGGTCAGTGAGAGGCAAGTCTTTTCTGTCAAAACCTATGACCCCTCTATTTTATATCCTTTATGTAGTATCAAGTCCCTTACATTGAGAGAGTGAGGTACTAATTTTAGAAGCCAGGTTTGACTCTGTCCTCAAGTACATTTAAGTACTTAGTCACCATACCTTTAGCAAGATGACTAGAGATTTCCTGATCTGGTCTGGTAGATACTTTATCAACTCGATTTCATGCTCAAAGAGAGTTCTGAGCCCTCATTTAGCTTGAATCGATAAAAAATGACCTGTCAAATTTAAATAGCATCCAGTTTATGAGCTGCTGTTTGTAGGACTAGCTATTCTTTGGCAACATTGTGTCATTTCAGGCTATTGATTTATTCCTTTTCATCAGCTCTCATTGGAGTAGTGATCACAGTCGCGCTACATGTCGTAAGATCCTGGAGGATTGTCGAGGACCTGGGTGATTAGATTGTTGTTTTTCCAGCTGTAAACAGACCTAGGGCGAGAGACAGAAGAAACCCTCTCTTGAGCTTATATTTCTAAGACTTTGATGTCGATCCGTCCTCCTCTGGTCCATGTAGGTCACCCGTCTCGGAGCTTATTTGAGGTAACTTCACGTAAATTTGTGTAATGACTAAACTGGTACCATTTAATGTGTCTCGATTACACTTGCTTTACTAAGCTGTTTGAAAGTCGCGGGCGTTAGATTCGTGAAAACGTCGTAGTACCATCTATTGCACTAATCGCACCTTGACTTCTCAACAGCTTTCGATAAGGCCAACCATATATATTTTGTCAATAAGCTGAAACGATTAGATATCAAACCACGTTTGTTTGATTGGCTCACTTCATATCTAGAAATCGACATTTTAATGTCAGGGTTAACTTCACTTTCAGGCTATGCTGTGTCGTACTGGGGTCCCCCAAGGTTCAGTACTAGGACCTCTTCTTTCCTTGATTTATGTAAACGATCTTCCACAGTAGGTATCGTTAGATTGATTACTTTTCACTGATAGCGTAAAACTCTGAAGAGCACACAATAAACTGTCGTATCAAAAGGATCTGACTCGACTTCAAAGTTGGGCAGACAACAGCAGACTTACCTTTAACATTTCAAAGCACAAAGTAATACATCTGAGACGTTTTACAGACTGCGAATACAACTTAGGTTACTCCCCTCTAGAGGTATTTCAAGTTGGAAAAAAACCCTTGAGTGTTGGTATCCCATGATCTGCGACGTAAATGCCTTCCGAGCAAACCTTACGCTGGTATCACTAAAGCGCATTTTTAGGCAGTTCGAGGGAAGAAATTTTCAATTAACCTTAAACAGTTTTATTCGATCTCATGGCATGGGAGTGTAATATTTTCTCCCTCAGTCAAAAAGTATAAGAACACACGAACGTATCCAACGGCGATCCACGAAATCAGGTCGGGGACTCAAATTCAAGCCTTATGAAGAGCACCTCCAGTCACCGATCCTTTACCCACCCGAGTTCAGGCGTATAACTGGTGACGTTCTAATGACCTACAGCATCCTAAGTACTTTTGGACATCCCTTTAAATACCTAAAGTTTAGTTCCAACACAAACTTAGGGGGTAACACTCAGGAACTGGAGACAACAAAACAGAGTGGACTGTAGATACACCTACTCCCTAAGAGTAATCAAATGCTGGATTTCGCTGACGGCTCAGCTAGTCCAAGCGACTTCCCAGGAGTCCTTCAAGAGGAAACCTGATATGTTCTTAAAGACTAAGGTTAGTATCTTACTATGATTCACCAATTTCTTTTTCCTCATGGTAATATACCTAGGTTCCTGTCTGGAGGTATCGGTGATCCACTGCTACTAGATACGGAAGCCCGTTAAGCGAAAGCTTCTATCCCATTCCAAACCATTCGAAACACCTGATACCACTGTCCCCAGGGTACCAATAAACTGGGCGTTGGCAACTACTTTTTTGCACTGTCCGGTCATTAATCATAGGTTTTCACAAGAAACTAAACATACAAAATACCCAGAGACAAAAATATGATGATCACAAAAGAAGTATAAGATCCAAAAGTGTAAACCAATTCATGAAAACCAATGTACTCGAAAAGTACATTTTCGAGTTATTTTCGAGAAAATCGAAACTTTTAGCGATTACGTTGACTGGAATATACGTAGCGAGGATGAAAACAGTAGTCTTGATGCGGAATAAACGATTACAACAATAAAATTAACTGAGCGAGGCAAAATACCACTGTCCTTTTAATATGGCGCGCATTAATGATCTTTATACTAGTTTTAGAGGAACTTTATTATATATATTTTGAAATAGAGGTTGAATGCCACTTGAACTTCTGTTGATCTTCCGAAAAGTTCTGACTCGACGTTTGTGCAATGTATCAACGTCTTTTTGTAGAATACCTTGATTCTGATGGTGATGTTGAATAGTGTGATTTCTTCGGTTTTTATTTTAGAATCCAATCTCTATAATGTCTAAGGGAATAACATTGTGTGGCCAACAAATTGCCCAAGGTATAACTACACTAATTTTGTGCTCATCATTTCAGTTATTGGTCAAAAAATTAGATCGGATGTGGCTTATTTAAAATCAAACTTCAACATTTCTCCCAAATTGGTCGTTATTGAAGTAAGTTTCCTGGGTCTTTTATCGTTTTAGTCTCCGCAATGCGTTGTAATTTAACAGATGCTTGTAGCTTATTGACTACTTCCTTAACTGGACGCATCGCAACTGTTAATATCACATGCTTGGATTCATGCTACCGCCATCTGCAAAACATCTATAACTTACTGGGTTATTACTGTTCCTGTTAAAACCCTACAACTTAGTCGCATTAAAGTTTGTGATTTATATGATTAGCCTCAGGATTCGTTTGTGGCTGTCACATTTAAAATATATAGTTTTATACATGCGGTTCTCTTACCTTGAGTAACGTTTTCTTTGCCTAATAACTATAATAGTCCGTTTCATGGAATTACTTAGATAAACGTAACTATGATGTTTTCTAAGTCTTTCTATACTTTGTCGACACTTCAAAGTTTAACCCTACGGTCGATTTATCTGCATTACGACTGAATCTAGTTAACTGATGACCGGTCATTAGTGTAAAAAGAAATAAACCGTAAAAGTGATTGCTAACGTACTGGGTAATTCACTAGACTATAAGCCACATCTGTTGTTTGGTGACCTACTATACTATACACTTGTGCTTACGATCAATTCAGCTTTTGTAAGCACTTAAGCGTTAATTGAAGTATTGATTACGTTAAGAAAATTTAATTTTTTCGACCTGAATTTCAATGTACTTGAATGTTAAGGTTAACATGATTTTCGAGGTTTCGAGAATGAAATCAACTGATCGATATCTAAGTTTGTGCCCAAGTATGTGGTAACTTTTCGAGCGCCACACTGCACCGTACTTATGTTAGTTACACCAAGGATTTATCCACAACTGATAACAAGTGCGTCTCTGGAGAATCTTATAGCTCCTTTTTAAATTATTTGATGTTGCAACCACTTTTGTCATCTGCAAAGTTAGTGTTATTATTAGATTTTAATCAATTTCACTGTTTGTCAGTGCCCAACCACTAGAGATAATCCTGATAGCTGTTAAATCAGACCCCATTGTATTTATCATATATTGTATCCTTACAATTCATAATTATAGTTTTTTATTGCTCAATCAAATAAGATAGTTCAAAAGTGTCACTTTCAAGGTAACCAGTTTACAGTACTTCACTTTCCATCACACAGGTTCATGTTTTTAAGCAATAGCTGATGCTTACTCATAAAGTTAGTTGAGATGCGCGTACATCGTAAACCCTGAATGTGTTGATTGGCAGTTATAAATATCAGATACGGAACTCAAGAAGACTTCCTTTCATATCAAAACAATTGCATAAAAAAGCCTCGTTGGGTGCGTCGAATACCTGATAAGTGATCAGTTATGAATGTATTTAATTGTGTTACAACGCTGTTAGTTTACTCGAAGCCTATATTTCCATGGCGTTCTGACTCTCCAGTGGTTTGTCACTAGTAGCCCCCAAATGCCCTGGTACGGCTCAGGGTGGGGAGTTAGCTCTCCGTTTCGAAATGCTCTCACATGGCCACACGTATACAGCCACTGCCAGGGAAGTCCTACTCACTGCCTTCTCGTGGCAAGGGTGTTCTTTACGAAATTGAGAGGACGAAAAGTGAATGTCCAGCGCTTTAACTGGGTTGGTGGATATGGAGAATCCACCTAATGGAGTTGGGAAACCCTGATTCCAAACCAATGGTGCACATGGGCTCGAGGATCCTGAGGTAAAAATGGCGTGTGAACCAATTGTTGGTCACCGGCTACCACGCAACTGCATCTTCTGATGTTGCTCCATTGTCTTGTGGATCAGACCTTTAGGTCGAAGGCTCCGAGTGAGGCCCCCTAAGAAAATCACCTGCTTCGGTCTGCGCACCCGGGCAGTACCACAGCCCACACACAAATCAAGTGACTTGTGTGGCGCATATGTGTTTGGTGCCCCTTTGCACCAATATTTATGTGTTCAAATAAATAATAATTAAATAAATCTAGTTCTGAAGTTCATGTATACAGAAAAACACTAACTTCGTTTACAACCAGAGGAAAGACGGTTCAAACTAGCATTATCTTCACTAAGAAGTTACAATTTAGCTGAACTGTTTTCTTCCCAATGACTCATATTATGAATTTAATTTTCTACTTAAAATTAAGATGGAATTAATAATTTAAGTTTGAAAATAAAAAAATTCTTTATCTTACTTCTAAACATGAACTGATTGATTTGATGATATCTTTATATAATACATTTAAATCGGCCAAAATTCCACGAACCAAAGGTAGTTCAGACTTTTGTTTTTGACAACCACAAGCAATGTGTATTAAAGAAGGAAGGATATGTGGATCTAGAAAGTATGAACAGTGAGTGAATATTGGAAGAAAGAAATTATTTTTCCTAAATTTAGCTTTACTTTCCCGAGCTTTGGCATCACATCAAAATTTCAGCCTAGACAATAATATTTCTCTGTAAGCATACGGTGGAGCAGTTTTAAAACTACAAAAAATTACGCTGTGTATAAAAGGTAGGAAAAAGTACACTCGATATAGCAGTTTATTTACCTGATAAGTAACAACACATAGCATCCATGCACGGTAAGCTAGCTATAACGACATCTATTATCGGGATGATTGCTCGTAAACTATTGTAGTACGTGACAAAGTGGATGAGGTGAGGTGCATCTTCACAAACTTTACGCAAGTAAACACCAAAAGTAGGTAACACTTCGGAAAATGAATTGACTAAAAAGAAGATTGACAGACCAAAAACAATTTGGACAAGACAACTAATAAAGAAAAAAAGGCAAATAAATAAAAACTCAACATTGGTAACCTAGATTGTTTGTGATTGAAAGATATGTTTTGAAAGTCATAGAAATGCGGAGAATCCATTTTTATTTGGATATTAGGGATGGGCCCCCAAGTGCCCTGGTATGGCCGAGAGTGGGGTGGGCCCACCCTCCCTCTCGAAATGCTGTCACACGGCCACGCGTATACAGCCACTGCCAGGAAGTCCTACTCACTGCCTTCTCGTGGCGGGGGTGTTGTTTACGAAAATGAGAGGACGAAAAGCGAATATCCGGCGCTTTAACCGGATTTCAAAACAATGGCGCACATGGGCTCCAGGATCCTGAGGGATTAAATGGCGTATGAACCAATCGTTGGTCACCGGTTACCATGGGACTGCATCTCCTTACGATGCTCCACTGCCTTGTGGATCAGACATTCAGGTCGAAGGCTCGGGGAGTGGCCCCCTAAGAAAACCACCTGCTTCGGTCTGGGCACCCGGGCAGTATCCCAGCCCTCACACAAATCGAATGATTTATGTGGCGCATATGTATTTGGTGCCCCTTTGTACCAATATTTATGTGTTCAAATAAGTAAATAATAAATTTTTCACCAGTGCTGAACGTCGTTCGCAAGGTTTAACCAGTGTAAAAGTCGTTCATGTTATCGGTAATCTATTGTTTTCACAACTTGGAAATCCTGTTGTGCGTTAGTTTTTCCCAAAACAGTTGCTCGTCGTTTTTAAAGATGAATTAGTCTCTGATTTATGGCTTGGTAAGCAAAAACAATCCTCGTGTTCTTTCTAGGGAGAAAATACTGTTTCACTTTCTTTGCTTCTCTCACCGTGTTTCGTTCCTGTAATTTGTCTTTTTATTCCATATGATTTTTCTATATGCAGGTTGGTAATCTACCTCAGTCAAAGTTGTACATAACGCAAAAATCCAAATTTGCAGAAAAGTATGGCATACTTTTGTCTCACATGCGATTTCCATCACATATACCTGAGTCAGTGGTAAGATAGATTAACAAAGAAGTTGATGATAATAAAGCTTTTAGATTACGTTTATAAGTTGAATTCTGATTCATCAGTGCACGGTATCACTTTACAAGTAAGTTATTTAACTATGATTCCAATTGTTACTTAAACCAGCAGTAAAATAGTTGGGCCCATTGACCACTTAGCTTATATTTGAAGTCTCATCAGCCATATTGGGTTAGTGTTTAACAAAATGTCGGTCCAAATTCAGAAGGCTTGCTTGGCTTTTGTCACCTTGTTTTACCTATGGTGTGGACTAAATAACCATCACGTAACTAACAAATGAGTATACTACTTAACATTTTTCTCTTAACTTCTGTTTGTGATGCGTGGCCCATAAGGTAAGAGTATAAGATGCTTGTTGACCATTGTTACTGAATCAGAGATGTATCCGAATCATTTTTCTTATATGTTGAAACCACTGAGTAAACATTGCTGAGGTTAGGCTCAGGGTATTAAGATGTCGAATTTGTTGATATGATTGTAAGTCTTTATTGAGTGAGTTGTTTGGGATGTGCTTTTCGTATCCTCGACTACTACTTACCTCAATGCTCTATTTTGGCCGACATGAAAGTAGAAGGCTATGAGTGACCAAACCAAAACGTGACATCAGTATGCAAAGTCATTGACTATTGGTCTCAGCCATATTACGTGGTTGGGATCCGCACAACCATCGTAATTATGAATTGGAGACTGGGTGACGTGGCTTAGAAGTGGTCTCAACATCACAGATTCATTTATTTTTTGTCCTCCCTTACACAATTAGCTTCAGAATTATTTTACCCATTTTATTCCGTCAATTAATTCTTTCTCTGATCATATTGTCCATACTTTATATTTTTCACTAGCGCCGGTACTTCTACTAATTTCTTATTCACCTGTATACTTATATCTTTTTATGCTGATATTGTGTGAATGTAGATAGGGTCAGTCAGCTACAACATAGGACCAGGCGCACATATGCATCGGTGGATAAATGCAGATACTTGCCAAATTACAAACTTTCTGTCTGACCGATTAACCATATACGACTTTTGTGACATTTCCGATTTACTGGCAGATATTTTAGCCTGGGCCTTGTTTGGTTTGGTGACTTGCGCACTAGTATTTGGGGTTTCTATGTACTGACATGTTAGCTTTAATTTAGCCTTCCTTTTCAATACAGCTTCTCCACTAGACTCAAAACATTTTCCAATAAAAAAATCAACTTCGTAGATTGTTAATCTCATTGTAAGTTGCCTATATTTGACAGACTTGTCGAAACACAGTGCCATGATAAAGTACTTCTTCAGTCTTGCTTGTTTTGCCATAATCCGAAGCAGTGTATAGCGTTGAAAGATGTTTGGAAGGGAGATAACGTCTAATACAAACTAGTTAATAAGCCATATTACAAAAACATTTGGGATTTTAAAACTATGTTTGAAAACAACCGTTCAGTGGTTAACTGTACGAGCAGGGTACTGAAATTATTGCTCGAGCACCCAAAATTTCTGCAACCCTATATACCGACTTATTATTCAAGAGAAAAATTTACGTTTCCTCACCAAATTTAGTTAACATAATAAGTCTGAATAACCAGGGACTAACTGTATGTTTAGATGAATTATATCTGTCCCCAAATGTGTTAGTTAATTACCTATTTGTGACTGCTGTTTAAGTTAAGGTATTTTACTGGGCATAAATGTATACTTTCACCATTGTTATTCGGTTTCGTTCTACAAAAAAAAAACTAATGAGTTCAACGATATTTAGCCGTACATTTAAAAAATATATTGCTCACATGAAATTACTGTAATCTACCCAAAGTGTACGAAATTCAAAAACTGTTACATATAGTATATTGTCATCAACGTCTTGAGTGAGTCTAAGAATAAAGAATAAAATGACAATAAATAAAAAAATATCTGGCACACGACACTTGATAAAAATAATATAATTTGTCTTAAAATTAGAATATAAAGTACGTGAGTACTTAAAAAGTTGAACCAACCTTAGTGAGGCAGTGACTGATGAATTTTCAACGTGAATAAGAAAAGCATATTTAACTTAGTCTATCTAATAGATGTCATAGATCGTCGATGTACCACATGCACTTCAAAATAATTGTATGTTCTGTGACTACTAAGTAAGTAATGTTAAAGTTTTATGTATAAATGTTTCGTAAGTTAATGGATATTTTGAAGTTGTGGAGATCATATGTTAAAATTCCCAAATCATTGTCTACCCCGATATGTCCTGTTGGCTTAAGGAGATTTAGATTGGTAGTTGCCGAGAATAATGATACAAAAGCACTAGGTTGTTGTGTAGGTAGGTATCTTATAGATGGGACTCCTGTTTAATGATATTTATCTTAGCGTTTTATTATACCTATCCTTATTCTGTAATAATAGAATTCGGGGTCCCTTAAGTGACGTGAGTCAGTGGCATAGGTGTATTCATTCCTTATTCTTATTTAAATCCTGATCATTTTCACATTATTTGCTTTTCGTTTTTAACTCTTGTTTCTACTTTTCAGTATATTTCCATGCCTGCGTATATTCTTTGTTTACTCTGTTACGAATTATGCACCTACATATTTTTATGTGAACACTGATGTACGTTAAGCATCAGACGTGTTTCATCCTGTGTTCTATTGACTGGTGGGATTTTCCCTTTCCAAAAAGGGATAGAGCTTTTAACAATGTCTACATTTACTTCTGACAAGCTTTGCTAGAAAAATTTCCTAAGCATAAAAATAGTATCTTAGTATAAAAGTTATTCATTTTTGGTTAGTCACAATTCACCAAACCAGTCATCACATAACCATTAGGAAATAATTTGTTTAGTTGTGATCTATTAAAGTATTTTTATTGTAAGGGCGTTTAAATTCTAATCAAAACCAATTCTAGTGCACTAAATCGATCATTAAAATTGTGTTCACATTTCATTTCTATGTTTCTTTCCTTTTTTGAAGTTACCGTTTGATTCCGATTCAAATATTAATGTTACTAATTCACTGAATGCTGTTGCTACTCTCAAGGATGTTGAAGGGTACGTTATTTATTTATCCACTTATTCTCTTTGTATACCGTTAAGTTTTTTTCCGCTATTTTCTTTTTATCAGTAATCGGGAATAGTGTTAAACGTCAGTTGGGTTTAGATTTGTTGAAGAAGTTAATGTCCATTCATTTTTAATTACATTCAAAATAACTCTTCTGAACATTTTACAAAATAACTTTGTATAATTAAACAGGTTATCATTATTTGTTTGACACTGAGATGATATATTATCTTTGTAATTGAAACTACCCCTCATTGCTTACTACGTGCTATGGTTTGTAGTTTCCTATTGTTGATATTAAGGGATAAATTCGCTCATTGTTGTAGCATGAACTTTCTAAAATGGGTATCTTTATTTAGAAGTTGATGATATTTTAGAAACTATCAAGCAACAGAATCCTGGACTCACATTTCACCCTGCTAGGCATCATTAGTTGGATGTAATTCCATTCGGCGTAAGACCTCATTTGCTGTCAAAGAATAATGAAATTCCATTTGGAATATTAACAACAATGAAATAAAAACCTTTGAAATTGATAACAATGCCGTGCTTACTCAACTTCATATGTGGTCGAATGAGTGCGTTGATAAGTCCTCATTTGGAATGAAATTTTCATAAACTTAACGATCAGGGAATATAAACTAAAACGAAAGTAGGGTTTAGAAGTATGTTGGTACAATTAGTCAAATGGAAAATACGTAAGTACAACCTTGTGATAATCAATAAGTAGGTATAGAATGATATATTATTAATTACGTGGTTCGATTACCACGTTATTATTCAAAACTAAGTCAGCATCTAGATATGAAGCATGATAATCATAATATTCGTTTATGTCCCTACAACAGATTTTAAACCTTTCCATCCAGAGTCTGCAGTTATTCTGTGTTTTGAGAACCTCAACCTGACAAAATGCAGACAAAAACTGCTCATATTTTTGTGGCTCTCCAGTTACCTTTTTTGAGTGAGAATGTTGTCAAATCGATCGGGTATCTACATATTTCTTTGCCAAGTCATGTCTTTTTGCGGTATATTTCGAATGAATAACGTGACATTTAAACAAGACTGGTCCATTATTGGGTGGGCTATATGTTTCTGAAATATGTACTCAGGTTGGCAAAAACATTTGTGACTGCATAGCTTTATTAATTTTTAATTCAATCGGTAGGCCGGTAGGTTATTTGCTCATACGTTTTCTTTTTATATTACAATTTTTAATGTTCTTAGTAGTTGATGTTTAATTTTTAAATAATCTTCAGTGCTTGTTTTTGTTGGTATCAAAGGAAATACATCAAATCACATTTATCATTAGTTGATATATGCTTGCCAACGAACATCACTTACGTTACGGATGTTCACTTTATCGCTACATATTCCAATCTGTACGATAGTTTTTAAAAAATTTATAGGCCTAAATTCCGCGTAGTTTTAAGGCAACTATATTTTTATTCAGTTAGTCTTAAAGACTCACTGATAATTTCCTTGTGCCTTAAAGCATATCATACCTTTTATAGACACTTATCTTCGTAGCAATTTTTCTGCTTGTTCTTTACCTTTAGTCTAAATGCTTATAATACAGCTGTATTAAGTCGTGGGGATATACTATGTCCTCACTGTGAAAACGTAAAACAACAGCATGTTCATATACCTTGTACAGCAGCCGCATGTTATGCTTTTGTTCGTCATGTAAATTTTCCTATAATTGGTTCACGCTGTGTAATCATTGGTGGTGGTCGTCTTGTTGGAGCACCCACAGCGGACTTGTTGTCACGGTCGTGCGGTGCAACAGTTATACAATGTCATATACAGTCAAATAATATTAACGAAGAAATTAAGCGAGGTGATGTTGTCATCTCAGCAGTTGGACATCCAAGATTAATAAAGGGTGAATGGATTAGACCAGGAGCATTGGTAATTGATTGCGGCTATTCTGTTCTGAATGGTAAGTGGAATTGAATCTGTTGTTTTAAGCCTTAATATGTCTTTTTGTAAACAAGTTTTCACGTAACTGAATAATTACCTATAATTTCAATACCATTACTTTCATGCTTGTTAATTTACGTTCACTGAACTGCTACTGAAGTATGGCAATTTGAACTGACGGTTTTTCGTTCTAACTTGTACAACTCGAATATGTGATGGACATGGTGGATTGGTGGTGTGCACGAGAAAATGATTCAGGAAGAATATGTTATACATTGGTTATTGATGTACTTGTAATAACTTGAAGGACGTAAACTGTGGTATGTATGGTTTGCTATCAGTGGTATGGGGACGGTTTGTCATTTCCCGGTTGCCTACGTCATGAAAGAATAATTTTCCATGGGTGATCTAAAAAGGAATCTGTCTTAGTAGTTAATTTAGCTACCTGAAAGCGTAACCACAGAGACCAAGAGACAACTACTTGAGGCCAGCCACATACGACCACTTTGTGGTCAGATTTTGATGTGTTAGTTCCGTACATCAAAAGGCCTTATCACTGGATTCAGAAATTCTCTGGGTAGTGTGAGGTGTGACATTTTAGGGTCTACCTTTTCTAACCTCCTCTCTTTATTGGGGATGGTATTGTGGTGTATGCTACTGTATCATCAATCGAAGGTAAATTGCCTGGTGACAGAAGGTTAAGAAGATCAAAGAAAAGAGAACGAGAACAGAGAATAATTGGTGTGGAAATGAAGGAGCAGTGAAGTCTGAGACGATTGATTAATATTTTGCAAATGAAGTATTTACTGTATGATTCTCAGATTTTACCAAGAGATTTTGTGCTGAAATACATTTGGTTGTCCCCACTTGTGTTCTCATTCAATACAGTATCTCTGGAGATTCTGTTTGTTTGAGGGAAACACCTTGCAGCAACCACATCCGTGTAAGGTTAGAAGAATAGCTTCTCCCTCTTAACCTAAGTTACCACTTTTAGTCTTGCCGTTCCCCGATCTACCTGCTTGGTATGGTAAGTCATAAAGGGTTGTTTCGTGCAATATATGTCGAATAGATCATTACGATATGTAACCCCCTACCACGGTGTCAAGATAGCAACTATGGTTTGGTTCAGACTAATCATTATCAAATTTAATTCGTCAATTATTAGTGTAACTCCTTTACTGAATGCAAGAATTTATGTACTAAGCTTTGAGCAAACTGTTTGTATGAGGGCTGGTAATATTACCCAGCAAGCCAAACCAGAGTAATGGAGGGCGAAGTTTGAACCTGTAACATATTGGATGGAAGCAGAAAACTTGTACTACTAAACTGTTATCATCAGAATTTGTTTGTTTACAGGTTCACTAATTCTACTGAATGATCTGAAACCGAACATTTTAAGCAACGTTATATAAATATACATATTTATCATTACAATTATTGTTATTTCCGTTTAAACAGATCCTCAAAATCCAAACAAATCACGATGTGTCGGTGATGTAGAATTTGAAACAGCTATAGAAAACGCAAAATGGATTACACCAGTTCCAGGTGGTGTTGGTCCAGTTTCAATCGCTATGTTATTTCGTAATACTGTGAATAGTGCTAAATGGTCTGTAGGGTTAAATAATTCCATATGTTCTTGTCCAAATTATTGTGAAAACGATATCCTATCTAAAGAGCTTGTCGATAGAAAAGTGTCTACATAAAAAAAGATGATAGCTGTCTTAGTTAATTTAATCAATGGATATTGTTTTTTAGTTAAATATATTCTGTACTTATTCAATTATCTTGAACAGAATATACACCATACATTTATTGTAAATTGTTTCTACTAACTTATATTCATTAGCCTTTTGCTAATCGTAATATAGGCGAAAGAGATATTAAACTTTATGTTACTTATTTGTATACTCAATTATTATTACTTTTAAGTGAGTATTTTAACTTCGTGCAATTAGCATCTTGTGATGTATAATGTAAAATAACCCAACTACATAATAAAACATACAGTTCTTGTTGTTCATATGAAATAAAAACATCATATTTTATGTATATCGGTTCAGTTTTCATTATGAATTATTTCTGTTAATATGTATCATATTTTCAGGTGTTGGCTGTGTGACTCTGACGTTCGAATTTGTGCAAAACTTAGTAGCCACAAGGAAATTAAAGAATAATTACAATTGGCCGATCAATCAATAGTGATCAATATCTTGTTTGTATAAGCGTTTAGTGTTGATCGAATTCTGTTGACCAGGTTACCGTATGAACATTAGTGTGACTTGACTATGGTGAGATGTTATGTGGTCGGATGTCGTGACCGAAATAGGTCAGTGGTAACATCTCAGAATGCAAATCTAGGGGATGCAGGTTAAAATCCCACAGGTAGCAGCAGTTCCCTAAAGATTGCAGGTACTTCGTAATAACGAGTGTCAAATGGCACGAAACCTGGTTCCAGAGTTTCCTGTTGACTACCTTCAACCACATAGCATCTCAGAATAATATCAGGAATAATGACTCTTGAAAAGTAACCATTCATTCATTAGCGAACGAATATGATGTTTTTTATTCATTGTGAGGGTCTTTATTACTCTTAAATATTAAAGACTAAACCCAACTGGGCAATTTCAAGGGTTTTTGTGAATGTGCAGTTTTAAATCCAGACCTGAATTTATAAACATTTGTAACCAATGAAAAATTTCGTATCCCTCGGTTAAGTTGGTGGCCATCATGACATTGACGTTGAAACAGATAAGTACTGGGTATAGAACAGTATCGAAAACATAGTAACAAATGAAAAGTGGGAATAAGACAATACATATTTCTTGATACTGGCTGAAAGCAATCAGGTAGATCAAATGATACAGTAAAATAATTTACTGTCAGATCTGAATATATATATTTCACTTTTGTAAAATAAAATCGGGTTTAAAATTGAACTTCATCGGTGATTCACGTATCTGAAATCGACTTAACAAAGTCCGTTAACTTGGTGCGATTGGACCTTGAAGATTGTTTTGAATGAATAGTCAAATTAAGAAGTTGACATTTTTATGGCTAATCAAGCTATGGTGTTTCAGAACCTGTTTGCTCGAGTTGGCTATTAACTCAGTTGACTAGAATGGCTCAACACAAGAATGTAGACTGATATACGGACATAAATGTCTGAGATTAGTATCTTACTATTTATGCACACAAATTAATTTAAGGACGTAATCTTCATACAGTATGTTCCTGGATATTTCACTAGATGTTTTGTTAAATATTTTATTGGTATTATCACCAATAAATCTCACTGTCACTTATAAAGCATGTTCATGATTCGTGGTGGTTCATTCCCTAATTTAAAACATCTACCGATGGAGAATAACTGGTCGTGTAATTTAGTTAAACTACGAAATAAAGTAAAGGTTCCCATTCTATTTTGTCACATGCTATTAAGCTGTCGTAAGTTACATAAATGTTGCACTCCTAGTACGAAAACCGTTGTTGCACTTTTAGAGAAAATCTTACTATCTAATTGCGTTTAGAATTTTCACCATTCTTCTTGTGTGATGTATGGTATGAATCCTAGTAGTTCAACAATGTATAGGTCTATTTCCCAGTCACTACATCCATTCTATTTAATGGATGGGCCGTGAGCAATAGAAGAATTAAGACTCGTCAATTTCTGTGACTGTTGAGTCACAATATTAGTTTGGTAAAATAATCGAAAAGTGTGTCACACTATATCGTCAAGCACGTATTAAATGCTACTAACAAAAATTTATCCTTTAAATAAAGCAGAGATCACAGGAAATAATCAAACTTGATGTGCATCACAAAGCAATGAAAAGTAGTCGTCAACGCGTGAACTTTTCATTTTAACTAATAATCCTCGGTTTAACACCTACACCGGTAATTCCTCAATCTACATTTTTCGGATTGTTTTAAGACATTATTTGAAAAATAATAATTTAGGTCATTCAAGTTTACACTAAACATATTTATATAGGTCACGTGGCATATTTACAGAATTGTTTTTTTCCCATCTAACGTTTGGAAGCATTTTTCGAAAATTGATGTCCCTTTTACTCAGTAACGGTATGTTTAGCCAATACTTTAGTCGAACCTTAATTCAAATGACAATTTTTGTGTAACTGTTGTACATACATTTTAAGTGGCTCAAGTAATAGTTTGCACTTGTTGAAAGGATACAGTCAACGTGACGGAAGTACTTACTTACTTACTTACGCCTGTTACTCCTCGTGAAGGAGCATAGGCCGCTCACCAGCATTCTCCATCCAACCCTGTCCTGAGCAATCCTTTCCAGCTCCTTCCAGTTGTAATTCATCCTTTTCATATCTGCTTCTATTATCCGACGTAATGTGTTCTTTGGCCTTCCTCTTTTCCGCTTCCCTTCAGGATTCCAAGTTAGAGCTTGCCTCGTGATGCAGTTTGACGATTTGCGTAATGTATGTCCTATCCATTTCCATCGTCTTTTCCTGATTTCTTCTTCAGCTGGAAGTTGGTTTGTTCTCTCCCACAGAAGGCTATTGCTGATGGTATCCGGCCAATGGATGTTGAGTATCTTGCGTAGACAGCTATTTATAAATACTTGTACCTTCTTGATTGTGGTTGTTGTAGTTCTCCAAGTTTCAGCTCCATACAGTAGAACTGCCTTGACGTTCGTATTGAAGATTCTGACTTTGATATTGGTTGAAAGTTGTTTTGAGTTCCATATGTTCTTCAATTGTAGGAATGCCACCCTTGCTTTGCTAATCCTAGCATTTACGTCTGCATATGAACCTCCTTGTCCATCGACGATGCTTCCTAGGTATGTGAAGGACTCTACATCTTCCAGAGTTTCGCCATCAAGTGTGATTGGATTGCTGTTCTCCGCTTTGAATTTGAGGACCTTAGTTTTCCCTTTGTGTATACTGAGGCCTACTGATGCAGAGACTGCTGCTACACTGGCTGTCTTCATCTGCATCCGTTCGTGTGTACGTGATAGGAGGGCTAGGTCATCTGCGAAGTCCAAATCGTCTAATTGATTCTGAGCTGTCCATTGTATGCCATGTTTTCCTTCAGATGTTGAGGTCTTCATAATCCAGTCGACCACCAGAAGAAAGAGGAAGGGAGAGAGCAAACAGCCTTGTCTGACTCCGGTCCTTACTTGGAATGCATCTGTCAGCTGTCCTCCATGCACTACTTTGCACTGTAGTCCGTCGTATGAATTCCGGATAATATTGATAATCTTCTCAGGAACTCCGTAGTGTCGAAGAAGTTTCCATAATGTCTTCCTATCTACACTGTCGAATGCCTTTTCATAATCAATGAAGTTGATGTATAGTGATGAGTTCCACTCAACTGATTGTTCGACGATGATCCGTAGTGTTGCAATTTGGTCTATGCACGACCGATTCTTACGGAACCCAGCTTGTTGATCTCGAAGTTGGGCGTCTACTGCATCCTTCATCCGGTTCAGCAACAATCTGTTGAAGACTTTCCCTGGTATTGACAGTAGTGTTATGCCTCTGTAGTTTTCACATTTGCTCAGATCTCCTTTCTTTGGAATCTTGACGAGGTGTCCTTCTTTCCAGTCCATCGGCACTTGTTCCATATATTTGTTAAATTGATTAATAACCGAACCGAGTTGGGTGTTTCCAATGTCTCCCATCCCTCCTTAGACTTTACGTTAGAAGACGATAGTTGCACCAGTCAGCAACAACGTGGGACCAGGCACATATATTCATCGTTCCAAATTACCATAACTCATTAGCACAAGATGAACACCGATTTCATAGTAGTTAATACAATGGTGGTAATATACAAAAGAAAGATTGCATATAAGGATATGTAATTTTAATCTCACGATTTAAGGGAACACGAAGAGTGCACACACCACCATTGTGATCAATTCTGAGCCATGTCACCAGTAAGTAAACACTAAAATCTATAACAGACTGGCGCTGGCCGTATTCACAAGCCCCCATTGAAACATTGCTGAAGTTGACTGAGACTTCTTAGATCTTTGGGCTCATAAGAAGTGTTTATTTTAGATACTTTAATTCTTGAGACACCTCTATAGTTGGAAATCCCACATATGTTATATAAGGATGCAAGCCAGGTGGTCTTAGAAAATGCTCCCGGAACCGATTAATATTTGTTGCTGCGCGCTTCATAAAGCATTCCAATTAGTTTACAATACCGAGAACAGCTATGTGTTTTCCAAGTCTGGTCTGCGTTAAACATTCATTCCCTGATTTTGCTGTAATTGTATGGGAATGAACAACATATATTCTTCACTGATTGAAATCATTAGTCAATTGAAGCTAGACCACCATGGGAAACCTGGAAGTACTGGATGGCCGTTCCATCCTAGTACGGGACTCCTCAGCAGTGTGCATCCACGACCCCGCGAGACTCGAACCCGGCACCTATCAGTCTCTCGCCAGGCGCTTAACCAATCAGACCACTGAGCCGGCATCCAACGATATTAATGTCTAACTTCAACCAACCCACGAAGTTGCGCCATTGTCTCCAGTGAGTTGATATCTCACAACAGACCTGGTTGAACTCCACTGGTAACGGCTTCTCACTAGAACTCCAGGAGTATCTCTTGAAGTCAGTCACTAGTGAGCAGACTATGGTGGTCTAGCTTCAATTGACTCATCATTTCAATCAGTGAAATTTCTAAAATCACAAAACCCCTTCTGATATATATTTTTGTCACCGATAGTATTAGCGTTACATAGTCAGGTAACTGTTCAGCTAAATGAGGATTTCCTTTCTGTAATGAATAACCACATATAGTAATTACAAAATTAAAATACGTATTGCTTAGTATTGTGCGCTATTTAAATTACAGGTTGATATCATTCATGAAACCTAGTGAAGCGATATAAATTTAGTGGAAGGTATTTGAATTTCATCGATTGACGAAATTGTAAAACTTTCAAGAGTATTACTATTATTAACATTACAAACTTCAACATAGAACAGATTCTCACTACAAATTGATGGTTGGATAACCATTAAAAACCAAGGCGTGCAAAATAACGGATCTCTCGTAGTTCTGGAACCCTGAACACTACACACTGTAAACATCATACATGGTTGGTTGAGAATTTTCAAGTCATGATAACTCACGGAGTCTGTCTAATTTCCATCAATGCGCAGTATTGCATGACGATTTGGTGTCATCGAAGATAGTTATATCGCCTACCGATTTAGATAAACTTCTGATCACAGGTTTTTACTCCAACTTCAAGGATCAATCTCTAAGCTAATTACAAATGAACGATTCCTCCAAAATCCCCTCATAATAATTCACTGTATCTCGTACATTAAAATGAGTCTGAAATAAGTAACTCATAGAATGACACAAATATTGAAAGCCGATTAAAATGATAGTACATCGTTGTTTTAAAAATGTATATCTATAAGTCAAAAGATTATATAATTCTTGAACGAAGAAAATTCTGTAATATTATTACCATGAACATTTTCGAAATGCGCAAATATCTACGCCAACAAAATTGAATATGTGACCAAGATAGAGTTCTTTCCCTTTTTATCTTTTATGTGTTCTGTTTTGAAGAAAAAACATCGTTAACATTTAAAGTAGTTTGAACTTTAACAAATAAACTGACCAAATTATCTAGATACTTTCATACTGCTCTGTAACTATAACATACATAAGACAATTAATGTAATGATAGAATGTGGAAAAAAATACGAGTAAACTACACAAACGAAAGAAAGAAATAAGTTTCCTAGAACAATAATATTAATGATAACAATGACAATAATAATGAAAATGATAGTAAAATATAATCACATGAGTCATTGAATATCTGCAATAATCATATTTCGATTGAGTTCGAGGGCAATTGTTTAATGAATAGATGAGTAAGTGAAGAAACAAATGATATTAGGCGTATAGAATAAACTGATAATTATATGTCTTATGTTGAGGTTGGAAGTGGATTTCCTTCAATCTGTTATTGAATAGCTTCTGATAAGGCCGCCCTTTTCAAAGCTGCTTCAACAGCTTTCCGTCGAGCGATAATTGACTGAAAGAGGGAAAAAAATGAATATTATTCGTCACTGCCCTAATGTTCGTTTTGGTTTGTCATTAAACAATGTGATTTGTTGACTATTCATATATTTGAGTATCATTTTGTTATATACACTTTCGCACAATTGAATCATTTAATTAATTTGACTTTGATGGAGTTTTGTTCTCTGAGTTGGATGGTTTGGTCGTCGAGCTTTCATCGCTCTTCTGAACGACATCATCGGCATAAACTTCAGATAGAAATTCGAACGCTTCACTTCTATCTAAAGTTTGTGCTGATGATGTCGTTCAGAAGAGCGATGAAAGCTCCACGACGAAACCATCCAGTTCAAAGAACAAAACTCCACTAAAATCACCCACCTGAGCTACAAATCTTCTCCACCATCTCAAAATTAATATGACTGCTGTACTGGTGATATTCAAATCAAGATCATTTTAAGTCAATAATATAAACTCACCTTATGTGCTTTATAGACTGTTAGAAACAGAACTTTAAATTCATTTCAAATCGATAAACAGAATTATTAACTCAGGATAGTAATGCTGAAAATGTAACCCTTTTATATTGCCAAGACTTAGTCTCGAATACTCTGTCGTTCATTCTGTGCGACTGAATCAGTATAGTCTTAGAAAAGAGGTGAGTAAGTGAAATTTATTTTCAGTTATTATTTAGTGTTAATATCATTTTCGTCATTGCTTATATCAACAGCATTAGTTACTAAAATATTACCCATTTAGATGAATCATTCACCAAAAATTTTCAAATGTCACTTTTTTAGGTTGACAATTATGAAGTTAGTTTCAGTTACAAAGAAATAGTAACGACGGAAGCAATCAACATAGAAGATGAAATATGATTTAGATCATACGTTTTACAAACTGATCAAACACGTATTTAGACCAGAAATCCTGTCTCTAATACTCCTAGAGAGTAATGGGAGACAACATAATAATATCACCAAGTATTGTATTTGTTTGTCAAACAATCACATTTATCTGATTCTCACTGCTTAAAACTGTAGAAGCGTAATGACCTATCCACCAATCACTAATTATACGACATTAAGAATGATGTTAACAAATTACATATCTTAAATACTTGGTCAGTCGGTTGTTTTGAATGAATTAGAGTAATATTTAAGCAAAAATCTAATATGTGTGTAGAATTTCGAAAACCCATAAATTAACTAACTTTACCGAGAAATATTGCACATTACTGAATTATATGCTTGTTTTATTCCTGACACAGATATATTGACTGTCCATGATCGTACATGGAATGGTCCACTCATTTTTTGTGTTATTGAAAAAAGTATAATTTTCTTAGGTAGCGAACGCTAGTTATCAGTTCTTTACAAAACAAATGTCAATACAGAGCGTTTCACACTTAGTAACTCTAAAATATGCACATTCCTCTAGCCACATGTAACTAGTCTAAAAGATTAACATAGTGTAAGCCGATTTAATCTCATTGCATTGTATTTGGATACCTAACAAAATATCTTATAATAAAGATTGTTAGTCAAGTAATATAGTTTCTCTAGAAGAATTGAACAACAGAGAATAGTGGGTGGTCAAAAAGTAGCTATTATACTTCCAATCATAAATTCAAGTTTGTCAGATTTATCAGTTATACTTAAACAGCACAGTAGAATCTAATACTAAACGAAACTAATACATTGATTGTTGGCGTATGACAAACCCAACCTGGATTTCAATACCAACTGAATAATATACTTCATTTAAGAGTTGTTTGTATTTAACCGATCAATTAGTAAATCATGTCAGCTGAGATCAGTTACCCGAAGTTACAATGAACTTGGATTACTTTTAAGACGGCTTAGATTATTGTCTTTGTAAAAAAAAACTAGGACCAACCTCGTTAACTTTATTTTGAGACACTGTATTTTCACGAGTACTGGGTTTAATATTAGTTAGATGCTTAAGATCATCTTCATCGTGGTTTTCATTATTAAGTTCTGATGAACAACCTTGCTGATTGGAACTAGGTTGCAAAACGGAACGTTGATTTCGTTGATTAACTGGAGCATTTGTAGTGCGATTAGTAGAAATGGTAGACGTAGCATAAGTTGAAGCAGCTGAAGGTTTAGGTCGACTGCGAGTAGTACGATTATTCTGTGTATCGGAAGCAGTCCCAACAACAGAACTCTGATTGGTTATCTGATTTCTATTGGTTGTTTGCGAACCTTGTCTGGAATTCGATGGACGATGCTAATAATTATTTCAATGTAAATAAGAAATGCCACTTTGAAAGAATAATAATTATTAACAAGTGAAATCCTAAGAAAGCGTCTAATAATGAAAACATTTCTTTAAGAGAAAATGTAGGAAAGTGTAAGTCATACATGATTTTATTCAGAGGACATGTAAAATTTACTAATCGTGGAAGAGGATATTATGAACATTTAGCTTACACTTTGGTTTTTTTTACTGGAGCACAATTTTAAAGTAGGAAATGTAACATGAAAGTAAAATACCATAAAGATGTTATATTTATATACACTATTTTTTGAAGTGAAAAACTTGGTTGAAATACAGTCATGAGTAGTTTCAACGTGTATATTATCTACTCACCAGTTATTGAAGATTAAAAAGTAGGAAATCACTAAAAGCAAAGAATTGTAGATTGTTTATGGTAAACAGAATCAATGCTATAACTACCATAATGTAGTTACAATTAAACCTAGTCTTATATGCTGATCCCTAAGATACAAACAAATTCCTATTAACATAATTCCATCATTCGTAGTTTTAGAAAACTCTTCATGGTTGAGAGATTCTAGGGTAATATGGTGATCTTACTATGCAAACTGAATGTCATTCAGATTTTGGAATGGAACGAAAAGTATGTTACGGAGTCATAGGAGTAATCATTCTTTATTACTAACTGGTAACTCTATATTTCACTTTGAATGGTTAATCGAAATGAAAGATTTAGGCGAATATATGGTTATTTAAACTAGTAGTCTGGCGACGAATGGGTTAAACGATAACGCAGTATCAAGTGTCCATCAGGCATAGAATAATTTCACTCAGCTAAAGCTTAAAAATATAATGCATTCAAATTAGATTTCTTCTACTGTTTTCAAGGGTGAATGATTACAAAATTAAATTACTTTTAAACGATTGCTAAATAGGTGATACTCTAAAAAAACGATAGCGATATATTTACAAAAATCTCTCACTCACGAAACTATCACAGTCTCATCATTAGGTACGATAATCTAATAGAAATGTCAATTAAATTCATTCCTTTTATCAGGCTGAGAAATGTATATATTGATGTACATGATAAATCAAGATTATCTAAAATTATGACTTCATTTGGCAATATTCGTTGAGTAGGTGATATCCATAAATTTATTTATTTATTAAGAACTTACCACATAGGATGAATAATCTGATTCAGTACTGTAAACGGACATACATTTGTTAAATCGGTCCATACCTTCAAGGTTCGATTTTGAATAGTTGTCGTCATACTGAGAAACATGATGTTAAGTGATCTTTGAGTCTTCTTACGAACGATCAGTCACGCTTGATAGTAACAACTCAGATCAAATAAAACATGTTTCAATGTTGGGTGTCATTTGTTTACTACTTTGTATTCAATGCACCGAATAGTTTCTATGACGGTTTACGATTAAGTCGGATTGCATAAAATCCACTTTCATATTCAGTAGTGTAGCAAATACAAAACCGAAGGAAATCAATGTTCATCCATATAATACAAGCGAAACTCTATTGATTGTAAATTTAAATGAAAATTAAAAAATCTTGTGTATAAAGAGGATCGTGTACCTGTTCTTGAACATTTGAAGTTGATGCACCTGGACGTGAACGAACAGCTCGTATGGGCGTCGGTTTCGAAGTTGTCCCACTATTTGATTGAGCTCTCTGTCGCTGACGGTTGCGTTCTAACCGAGCAAGTCCAGCACGAACACCAGCACGACATTTCGGACAAGTTGTTGACTGTTTTAGCCAGGCATCAATACATTTCATGTGGAATGCATGTCCACAAGGAAGATGGCGGAGGCGATCTTTATCTTGATATTCAACTAAAAATAAGTGATGAAATTATTTTCCTCTGAATCAGTGTAGAACTCTCAACCGGTTCAATAATCTAGAACATTCTAATTTATAATTATTAACCGTCCATTGTCCAAATGACAAAAAGTTTAGTAAATCTTGTAATTTGCTCAAAATTGAGATGAATAACAAGTTACAGAGCTCAAATAATAAATTTGGTATCAAATCCCAAAGCATTTCTTGCAATAGTTTACTTGGGGATTAAACGGATTTAGTTTGTTCTTCCTTGGAATTTTGAATAACGTGGGATATCACAAAATACTTAATTATAAAATCAGTTGGACCCAAAAATTATTTTCATTATTCTCTTCTTCTCTAACCCTATAATTATTATTCAGCTCCTTTTGATAATTGAAATCTCAAATCACTTTATGACGCGCTCTTTTCTATAGACTTACATATTTACCAAGCAACTATAAGTACGAATGTACAGCTTAAGTAAATGGTTTCGTTCAAATGAAAATTTTCTTCACAAAATTTATTTTTATTCACTAGGAATAATAACAGTACTTTTTGATTCAATGAAAATCCCTCTCTAAGCTGTACATAGGTTTAAATCATTTGGGCAGATATAAAAACAGCGTTGTGTTCCTTATAATCATGTGAATCTATAGAATTTCTATTCAGGTAAATAGATTTGAGACCTTAAGTACATAAGTATACGTATATTTAAAGTACTAAGAAAACTTTTCAGGAACATGTTTAACCATTCACAATAAATCCGAACGTTTGAATACTGATAAAACAGAGGAAAATAATGACCTAATGATTGACCTATGGTTTATATTAGAACCAACCTAACAACTAATGAAGTCCTTTCCATCATCGCTTGTTAATTTCACAAATCTTAAACGATATGTCATAATGGTATATGATTGTGAAAGTTGTTGAATTTTATTGAAATGGAGGACCAACAAACATAGGCAACCACAACGCCTCCACTGAAGAATCGAACCCAGAAGCACCAGTCCCAACTTAACGATCTAGAATTTAGGGATTGATGCATGAAAACGAAGATCATGGGTTCGATCTCTGGTCACAGAATCGGTGCTTCATGCTGATGAGGAGTCCCGAAATAGGACGAAACTATCATCTAGTACTTCCAGGATTTCAACGGTTGTCTAACCGAGATCGATTCGTGATTTCAATCACATGTCATTATCTCATACAATTAGTTCCCTTTATGAATTTAAATAAACCCAGAACAGATATTGATGCAGAATAATATGAATTCATCATTATTCCCATCAGCTGCTTACAACCAAATATGTATTAGAATTTTACATTGAGATAAGAAATACTGTGGAACAATTGACATAAGTGAATGTAAAGGATTGGAATGACAAAGGTTATATATATATATATATATATATATATATATATATATATATGCAAGAACAGGTCAGAGGTTATATGATGTTAGAATCAGGGAAACATTAAGGATGGGAGGTGTAACAGTTGAGTGGAGTTCAGAGACAGATAAGATAAATTTTGTGATAATTTTTACATAAGATTCACTGAATTAAAAACTGATAAGATGGGTTACGTAAAAATTGAGTAGAATTTGAAGAGTTCACATAATTTAAGAGAATCAAGTGAGTGGAAATGCATGAGTGAAGGGGTGGTTTAAGAATTCAGTAATGGGAGAAGAATATAACACAAACTAAACTTTAATAAAATAAAACTAATGACCAAAAAAATATGGATTACCAGGGAACTAATAAGTTTATTAATGTCTCTTTTTGAATACATAGATCAGGTTTGAGTTTTTTTATCGCGAACGCTCAGGCAAAACGGGGAGAAGCCGTATTTCTTTGTCTGCAAATAATTTTAAAAGCATGAGGAATGTCAATGGTATATGCGGTGTCAAGTAAACGCCGAGCTGTCGCCCTGTTGAGAGCCCTAGTCCCTCGCAGCCTCGATTTCTTGGGAACATGCTCAGAAATGCGAGCATGTACTCTTCTCTCTGTTCTTCCAATGTATGCTCTCTCTCTCTCTCTCTCTCTTATATATATATATATATATATATATATATATATATATATATATATATCGTTGAATGCATGGTAAGTATGCAACTCTTTAGAGTCAGGTTCTTGTACCGTTTTCAATGCCTCCACTAATATTCTTTCCATAAATCGTATCACCTCCATAAACCTAACCAACTTTCACTAACCTATTAAATTTCTGAATTCATCTTACTGTCTTTCATTAGTTTGATAGAATATACGTAATTAATTATCTAAAAATCCCAGAAGCTATTAAACAACAGTAAGGGTAACAATGGTGACAGAAAATCAATATCTTCATGTGCAACAGTCTTCGATGGAAGACTAATATTAAAGAATTACGTGAAAATCTTACACTATTTTGATTAGAAGTGATTTACTTGACTGTTTTCCCAAATACTTAAGGTATAGTTTAATGAATTAAATATTAATCTAGTCACTTACAATCAGCTCATAGTTTAAATAGTTGAAATGAAGATTGTATCACACCATGTAAGTTACGTAACCAAAAAGATTCTTACATTTTTGTGAAACCAACGAACTGAATTGTTATGTATGGATTAGCTAGCATAATTAAATATCACTTAAATAAGAATATATTTTACAAAAAATCAAATGTATCATCGGTATAAAAGAGTGAATAGTATTCAACCATATAACGGACAAAAATATCACTCAGCTAACATGATAAACTGCCGGTTTTATTGATAGGGTCACGACCCCGAATAAGTCACAAAACGAACGAAAAATAGTTCATCTAAGTGTAAATAATCCTGTTGTATTTTAATTTTAATATAAATAATGTAACTTTTACAAATAACTTGGTATGGGGGTTTGTGGAAATTGTAGTAATTTTAATAGTTCAATTCATAAGTTGATCTAAGCTAGACCATCGTTGGAGATCTAGAAGCACTGGGGTATATGAAACTCCTCAGCAGTGCGCATCCATGGTCTCTCATGCGAGACTCGCACACAGGACTTTCGGTCTGGCGCGTGAACGCTTAACTTCTAGACCACTGAGCCGGGATCCAACAGTACTAATGTCTAATTCCAATTTAGTAAATTATCTGTTTAGAAGAAAGTCAAAGATCCATGAGGAATGTAGCTTAGAGTATGATAAAACATCCGCAATGTTTCAGTGCATGATACATAACTTCCTATATCATTTTAGGTTCCCGAAACGGATCAGTTTGGTTCTAGAGCAGTCTAATTAAAGATAATCTCGTTTTTTTTCAGAGTATTTAAAACTGGCAATTAGAATATGAATGTTATATGTCAAGTTATTTATAACTTATATCATAGTAGTTTGTTAAATTAAAATGTATTAGCCTTGAGCAATCACAGGTATGTATGTATACAGGTCAGTTTTAAAACATGGTTAATAATGCTTGGTAAGCAGTGAAATAATAGCTTGGTTGAAGTTGTTTACTGAGTAGAAATCATTGGGTTAGCCTATATCAACCCGCATGATTAGTCAAAAATGTATTTTGTTTAGAACATTTTAATATAATTAAGCAATTTATCTACAAAATTCATGTCTGTGATTACTTTATTATTTCCCTGTACTATAATGACCATAATTTGAAATGAACTATTGTAATTGAATTGTAAGGTTGACAGAAATCATCTAAAATCTATTACTTAAAATTATTCATATGTGTACTTTGTGTACAGTAATAATATAAGGGAGAAAAATAAGAAGTTCCAAATGAATAGCTCACATTCTCATCATAAATTTACTATTTATCTGAAAAAAATTATCATGAAATATGAAATAATAACCACTGAAGCCTAGGGTAAATACCACTAAGCCAGTGTACATGCAGTCCGGCACGAAGCCAGGTGAATGCATCATTATATATTTTTGGGTCATGATAATGATCCTTCCGCAGGTTCACCTACGGAAACCTTGTTACAACTTTTACTTCCTCTAAATAGTCAAATTAGGTCATCTTCTCAGCATCGGTCGAGCGGCAAAACCACTACAACGACACTAATAGAACGACCTCACTAAACCATTCGATCGGTAGTAGCAACGGGTGGTGTGTACAAAGAGCAGGGACGTAATCAGTGCAAGCTTATGACTTGCACTTACCAGGAATTCCCGGTTCGCGGGGAATAATTCCAAGTCACGATGGTGGTGAAATAGTTTGCCCAACCCTTTCAGGCTAGGTTTCCAGACTCGCTGGCACCGTCATCGGATATTGGACAAATCCACATAACTGATGATAGCCTTAACCTACCAATGTGCATAAATTATTTTACAGATATTATATATAAATCAAGACTTCTGTAAACTGAGGAATGTGAATGTAGAACTAGGTAGAAGTCAACAATATGATGGTTGGTTTTTATAGTTTGATAATAGAATGGTCATAGAGTAAGTACAAACGAACATGATTTCCAAATTAATCCCATTCCTATGGTTCCGGATGGTGTATGAATATTAATTTTATGTCACATGAGATTTCTACCAATCGTCCTCCAAAATAAAACTTATTAATACAAAACGTTTAGTTAAATCTTCAATGCTTCAACACTCCAGAATCAAATACAAGGTTGAAATTCCACGGTATATGGCTCTATCGAACCGAATAAGTAGTATTGTTAAATCAAGAAGGATTTCACTAACATAAGTCTCATATTCATAAATATTTAAATAAAACTACTAGTAAAATTTTATGAAATACTTCACTCAGTCTAAAACATTAAAATGAATAAAATAAGAACATACAAAATAATATATTGATTTTAATAGTCATGATTGATGACCAGGTAGGGAAATCAGCAAAAAAGAAGACCATTATGACATCTTACTTTTCTTATGGTCAGTAACATGATAATTATTCTCTATTGTAGCTCAAAACGAAGATGATTCATTCCAAACTTAAAACACCTCAGTATTGAAAGAAAAGTGAAGTTATGTTAAATTAGAAAAAGAAATAACAAATACCATAACTGAATAAGGCTTTTTCCGCCCTGCATATAAGTATAAAACTAATAACATAATTTACTTTCAACTCACTTAAACATATTTCACATTCAGGATGACCACGTGCTGGAGATGATTGTATTGGTTGAATTTGGACAAGAGTAGTTGTTTTTGATTCTGGTTCAAGATAATGTGTACCACCAGATGGTGTCATATTACTTTGGTTTTCATTAAGAACAGGTACAATATTAGGAGCATTTGATGAATTTGCAGTCGCATTAGGTGATGTAAATGTGTCTTCACTTGTTGATGAGGTCTTTTTAATTCTATAAATGCTCGTAGGAAGTTTTTTCAGTTCATCAGCATTCATAAATCCTAATACTTTAGGACGGGCAGGTGGCTCAGGCAAGAATGACCTACGAGTATTCGAGTCATACCATTGCAGTCTGGTTCTTTCAAATGTCACAGGATCATTATTTCTATGCCTAAATTTAAAAAGATAATGAGCTATTAGGGATAACTTTAGTAAATGGTATTTGATCTAACTATGTTTCAAATGCTCACTTAGTAGATAATTGTTTGAAACAGATTAGTGAGGATAACCTATGATCTGAACCAAATGAATCGTATAATATTACTACTCTTCACATTTAAAAAAAACACATTACCAACGATTAAAAAAAATGGAAGCAAACAGAAATAAGAATATGAAGATTTGTATGAAGCTAAGAGAAACACGTCGTAGTGCAAAATGAACAGTATTAAAAGAAAAAAAAAGATGAATACATCTACGCTAGTGTAGCCAATTATAATCTACATATTTTAACATATTCAACCGATTTTAGGTATCATATAAATTGTCATTCAGAAGTATACCATTTCCTAATTATTTTAGGTTGAAAGTCGCACAGTTGATAAATTAGTATCATATTTCGATCCGACCATTTCCATCTCTTTCTGTACTAGCTAACAAAGCACGAGGAATTTAATTGTGGCTTAGGAATTGTTGCGAAATTCCTGGGTAAGTTGATGGAAGTACATAAAATCATCGACTAATTCTTATTTATTAAATGATCAACGATATTATGTTCTTAGCAAATAATTAGTTTCATTGCCTGTCGTTTTTTTCGACAATTGAAAATCTAGCCATTTTCAACAGGCGAATATCTCTAGTGATTATCAGTTGTGTGGAATATGAGAATTATCTTATTCTAGAAACATTATCTGACAGTGAATATTGTATTTATGGAAATGACTGAACGGGATTTATAGATTAAGCGTGATACTTTAGGAAATATGAAATTAATAAAACGAATGACTTTTGATGAACTAACAAATGCGTACTGTTGTTGGCCTGAGAAAACCTAAATGTTTTGGTTATAATTAAACGTTCAAGAAATGCTTTTTTATTAAAAGGAACCGATTTTATCACTGAATTAATATCAAAATAATTTTACATTTATCAGCATGTGGATTTGTGTAGATTGTAGTATTTTTACAGTTAAATCCACGAGTAGATCTAAGCTAGACTACCATTGAAAACCTGGGAGTACTGGATGACTGTTTCGTAACAGTATAGCACTCCTCAGTAGTGTGCATCCATGACCCCCATCACATAGGGGACTCAAACCCAGGACCTTAAGTGTCGCACGCAATAAATTCTAGTAATTTTAATAGCTTATAAAGAAAAGCAACAAATTTACTCTTTATTCAATTAGACTGATTATAATTTCATGTATATCATCAGTGAAAATATTTAAGTCGGAATTTGAAGAAAGGTCGGACAAATTAATTTGTTAAATATGAAGAAATAAATTTAGCATTAAAACAACAGTACAGTTTTCATATGTAATATGAATATTGATATTAAACAATAAGTGGTCAAATTTTAATGGACATAAACTAAACTTGACTATAATTTGTTTTACAAAAATAAGGGAATGATGTAAATTCACAGTAAATACCATATTTAGATGGAATTTTACCAAAGATTATCGATTACCTGTTCTAGAATAAACTCTAATATATTTTAGTACTTTTATGGTATCCTGATGAGTACTATTTTGCTTTTAGTCATTATAAGCCCAAACCAATTTATAAAATCATTAATATTTACCGAAGAATGTAAAATTTACATCAAGGAGATTTTTTTATTATGTCAGAACGTAAGTGATCAATGTAAATTTTCACAGTAGCCTATGTAAAATTCATTCATTTTATAAAGAAGGCTATCTACAAATTAGTCAATAAATCGAGATAATTTTTATTGCATCTTAATAGCTATGTCATATTTATATGACTTTTGATGACTTCAATTAAGAAGAATAACAAAAGTGAATCTGAATTCACTGTAAATCACATATTAATCAATGTGAAATGACCTTCATAGTTTGACCGACAAACTTGTTGCTTAGGTACCGTTTTTTACAGTTAATATTCAAGTGAAATTCGACTGATTTTTATTTATTATATTGGTATTTCATATGCATTTGTTTGGCCGCCTATTGAAGCACGTATGAAGGTGAGAAATATAAATTTTCTAAATTTCTCTAAAACAAATGAAAAATTACTTTAAAGAACCTTTTCATACTCTCTTATATGAAATCATAGTGTATTCTTTCACTTCATATCGTCTAGGATATATTTTCCGATTGGTAGACTTCTTCAATATGTTTAATTGATAAAGATAATTAACATACGTACCCAATTCAATGAATACTAAATTTTCATATATTAACGATATTTATCACAAATAACTTTTGATCAACTGTATGCAAGCAACTTTACTGAAATGAATTTACTAGTATAAAATAATTCTCACTGATTAATCGACACAAATGAGGGTACTCATATTTAACCCAATTCCTTTTTAGAGTTTAAGGGCTAATGATGTTAATCAGAAGACTAGACCAAAGTAGGTTGGAACACATTTCGAACCTTTTTTCCCTTCCAAAAATTGTGTTATAACCATTAGTACAATGTTTCCTACTAAATCATACTAATGAAATCGAAGGTTCGGATTAGATGAAATATTTCTTTTTAAGACGAATGCTCTATTTATCTTTTGTGTGCATCGCTTTGTATTTGTCAGCTTATAAGTTATTTGAAAAACTTGTCAATTCATTTGGTGTATGAAGGTTTACGATATAATCAAACTTCAGAAATCATCCAAAGTCGAATTCATTTCTAAATATTTTTATATACAAATTTATGATGAATGAGAACTATATGTAAATGAACTCAGAATCAACATAGAATTAGGGTTCTTATTTTGACGAGACGAATCTCCTCTATATATATACATAAGGAAATGACAGTCAGCTTTCCTCACATATACGTCGAGTTATCACGAAACCCCTATAAGCAATTACTCAAACTGCAAATTTTAGAACACAATATTTACTCATAATGCTATTAGAGGATATAAAAATCATTCATGGAAACTATATGTACTGATAAGACAACCAGTGGGTTATTGTCAGTAGGAATCTTTTTAAAAAAATGATTATTTCATATCTTAATTTACAAATTGATTGATCTAGAAAACATTATAGGCGAAATAATGTTAGTAACTTTAGTCAGTCAGTAACAATGTAGAACTTCCAAAGTACGTACATCAGTTTGAGTTGCCACACCACATTAGCACAGAGATGCAGTTGTCGATTCAAATCCCGTAGTGGTAGAGGTAGTAAGAGTATAATCAGTAATCAGAAAGATTAGGGTTTGAAGATGTTATTCAAGGAGTATAATCTAGTGGAATAAATTTGGGAAGAGAAAAAAAGAGACAAGGAGGATTCAGGAGATTAGAATTTGGGAGAACACAAAGAGTGGATGCACCTGCGCCATTGCAAACGATTTTGAGCCATGTCATTCAAGATCTCTAACCAACGGTTCAGTTTAACAAGACAATAAATAACTTTTGTAAGTTACAAACAAGTTGAATCAGTCAGACATTTTACTCATAATGTCTCTATTATGTAATAACTTTGAAAAAAAGACACACACATTGATATCAGTATTTTCATGACACTATGGTGAGCATAATTTACATAAGAAAATGAATTCATTTGATTTTATTAATCTCTATCATATCATATAGCTTTCCTCTAAATTAAAAGTTGAAAGAAAAAGAGAAACCGAAGGAAGATACCGACTATCTGTTAATAGGTGATAAGAAGAAGTCTCTAAGATTTTCAATATGTAGTTAACAAAGAGATTATCAGTTAACTATGCTACTGACAAATTTTGTGAAATAAGTTCGAGTACAAAAAGTAAGTGAATAGAATGGACAAAAATGTAAAATTTACTTGACATTTAACTTAAGTAGAGCTACATAGATAAGTTTAGATTTCATACAGTTTTTTTTCCTCAAGCGAAAATCAGACTTAACTCAAAGTAAAAAAATGTTTGTTTTAATCAACTATTGATTATGGTAAGAAAAAGTAACAATTCTATACCAAAACACATACTGTTTGGATGAAATAAATTTGAGACAAAGCTTGTGTTGATGATATTATCTAGGAAGATGATGAAAGCTTCGAGATCATACCACTTAGATAGAACTCAATCCCACCAAAATGATATACTCTGCTTGTTGGAAATTTATGACATCTTTAACAAAAATCCTCCTTCTTTAAAAATAATTCTAGAGACTAAAATGAGTTGGCTAAACGTCTTCATTTTACTTTTAGAAATAAAGTGATAGAATTAGCCATCGAGCTACTTGCTCTCCAGGACCTTTACCGCTATGTCATGATAAATCAATATATGTCAGTCCTACGGAGCCATGTTGAACTTAATAATGTTATGTTATAAACCAATCACCTTTCTGCGGTTTCAGAGTCGAAAAATAATGCGATGTAGAAGCTATTGGAATGAAACTCGTTAAACATGCTCAAGCCACCTGATCCCGTATTAACATTAGTTAAATTATTATTTTCATGCCCAAACACACTATCGAACCTCGACGTTAATCAAACGATTGGACAGTGAAGCAGTGAAGAAAGATTTAAATTATAAAAGGTATTTACAGTTCTGACAAATACTAAGGTAACCTCAAACTTAATAAAAAAAAGGTTATGTTTAGATGTGCATAGAACAGGATGCATCTCTGTTGTGAACTTTGAAGTGTTATTTATACATCAGAATAAGTCAACTATGGTAGTTTAAGAAACAAGTTAATCACTAAGGTTCTAAATTCAAGCGTCATTTCAAACAATAAATCGCCTAACTAAAGAAATGAAAATTATTTCCTGACTGACTGGTTTACAAAAATAATAATCAGTAATGATGGATAATAACAATTAATTATTTAAAAGTCTCGTGATCCTTTCAGGAAAACGGACATAATAAAAATATGAAGCAATAAATGAAACACCACTGACAGTTTATGTAGAAGAAATACTTACGCACCAAAATTTTACGAGATAACACTAACCTGTGTACGCGTGAATTACCAACTACATCATTTGGATCGCTTAGCGTTACTCTTTGAGTACCTCGATCAGGTGGAATTATGGAAATATCTCTGAAGAGGATGAAACACGAATGACAAACGTTTAATAGTTAAAATACTGATTGAAATCACAAACTAGCTATCGACCTCTTAAATTGGGAAATGTTGTTATCTGAACATGCATAGACTATCAGTAAAAACTATAAATGAGTGATTGAATTAAAAGTATTATGACTAGTCATTCTGAGCTAAAGAATGTGATATACCTGATGTCACTGAACCTAGAGAGTGAAAAATTTAGACTTGTTTCATTTCAGTGTCTCTACACCTAAGTATTCGTGCTAAAATTACTAAAGGCCATATCAAATCATGTAAGAAAATATTTCCCTCCTCAGGGATGAATGACAAAACTGCTTAAGAATGATTTTTTGTAAATAAGATGTAAATCAGTCCTTATAAATTTGTCGGGTTTTGTTTTCGCTGAAAGTAATACAAGAATAGAGTAAAAATGTAGACATGTTAATGATCTTCTTTATCCAAGACAAAATAAAGCATATTGTTCATAGAGAATTTATTTATTGATAATTACTCTTGTCAAATACATCGTCAACTTCAAACTATATTGAATGCGAATCAGCAGTGTCAGCATATGGAGGTCGAGTAACACTCTGATTGATAATTGTAATCAACATTATTAATTGGTAAATATGAATGCATACAACATGTATTGGTGAGAAATGAAATAACTTTATACATAAAACCATCAGTTCCGATCTGTTTGATCCTTCCCTACACAGTTTTAGTTTTAGTTTTCAATGCTCAGATATAATCTTTAGAGAGCCCAGGTTAGTCTGTTAACAAACCAGTGGAAAATATTACAACAAGCAGGTTAGCCTTTTGCATTCTCAATATGTTACGGGTATGAGGGCTGATGTCACTTCCCGGCTGCTCACACCGTGGAAGGGCATTTCTTGAGGTACCTGAAAAGGAAATTGGATTAGTGTTGGTCTTAACGATCTGGGAGCGTGACCGCAGAGCCCAAGGGACAACTGCTTGGCGCTGGTCGCGCACGGCCTTTTCGTGGGAGGTTTTTAGTATGTTAGCTTCGTTCTTCAAAAGACCTTACTGCCAGAGACGGAAATCCGTGAGGTAAGGTGAGGTGTGACATTTTTAGGGTCGACCATTTCTAACCCGTTCCTTCTTTGTGAGAAAGCAGCATCGCTGCAGATGCTGGTTGTCCGAGGGTAACACCTTACTGCTGCCACACCCCTCTACAGTCAGCAGTACGACTTCGCCCTCAGACCTTGATTTGGTGATTTTAGTCTTACAGTTCTTCAATTGACCTGCCTGGCATGGTAAAACCTACAGGAACATGTGTTCAGCCAATATAGCTCGGTTGTTTCATCACGATAAGCAAGGCCGACCACCACGTCAAGGTAGCAGCTACGGTCGGGGCATTCTCAATCTAATAAATGATGAATAGTGTGACATATAAATAAGCAAGATTTATAATGGATCCCTTTTTAATTGAAGCTATTCTATGAACTATTTACAACAATCGCTTACAAAAAGTAAAGACGTGTACTAAAGGATTGGTTTACTTGGTTGGTATTGTTGGTATTTGATCAGTGTCAAAGTATTTTACGTGTGACATTTTCTACGATATTTATGTTATAAAAGGATTGATAATCAAATCAATCTATGGGTCGGCCCTATGAACCATTTACATGCTCAAATCAGTTGATACGCCAAAATATTCCAACAAAAATAAAAAGGACTGTAGCAGCTCACTTATTTCACTTTGTGAAGATTAGCTCCTTGAATTGTGATGAATTGCGTTTAAAAACTGAAGCAAGTTATTGTTTTAAAATTGAGAAAAATGTGGTATTTGTAGTAAATGATGATTTCTTCGTACTTGATTGCGCGCTGACTACAAATTCCAAATTCAATAAATTCATTTGTACTTGTCTAGTACTCACTTACTTACATCCGTTACTCCTCGTAGAGGAGAATAGACCTCCAACCAGTATTCTCCAACGAACTCTGTCCTGAGCGATTCCTTCCAGTTCTTTCCAATGCTATTCATCCTTTTCATGTCCGCTTCCAATTCTCGGTGCAGTGTGTTCTTTGGTCTTCCTCTCTTATTTTTCCCTTCAAGATTCCAAGTTGGGGCTTGCCTTGTGATGTAGTTTGGTGATTTCCTCAATATGTGTTGTCCTATCCACTTCCAACGTGCTTTTCTGATTTTTTCTTCAGCTGGAAATTAGTTTGTTCTATCCCATAGTAGCTTGTTGCTGATGGCTTCCGGTCAGCGGACATTGAGTATTTTACGTAGACAATCGTTTATAAATACTTGTACCTTTTTGACGATAGCTGTAGTAGTTCTCCACGTTTCACTTCCATACAGTGGGACTGTATTGACGTCCATATTTAGGATTCCGACTTTGATACTGGTTGGCAGTTGTTTTGAGTTCCAAATGTTCTTATATTGTAGAGATGCTGCTTTCACTTCGCCAACCCTTCCCTTCATATCTGTATCAGATCCTTCTTGTTCATTGACTATGCTGTGCAGATACATGAAACTTTCCATCTCTTCCACAGTTTCTCCATAAAGTGTGACTAGGTTGGTTCTCTATGTGTTGATTTAGGGATCATACTTTTCCCCTTGTATCTGTCGAGGCCTACTGATGCAGTGGACCCTGCTACACTGGTTGTTTCCACCTGCGTTTGTTCATGTGTATGGGATAGAAGAGCTAAGTCATTTGAGTGTACAAAATATATGTATTCAAAAATCCATTTTCGTATTCGACTGACTTAATTCCGTTATTCACCAACGCGATTTAATTCGGTGAAATATACTAAAATAGTCAGAATGTATATTTCGACAGCAATAATGCAATGACAATCACTCATGCGATCCGATTGAAGTCAGACACCGGGCCACAAAAGTAACTATGTAAATTGTTGCTCTGGTTGCTAGGGGGGGGTATCGGCCTCATGACTTCCGAACAATCTCGGAGGCGTTATAACTTCTGAATGAAGATCTTTCAACTCCTAGAGCAGAATTTAAATGGTCTAAATTGTTTATTCTGGTTAGGGTTGTTTCAGCAAAGTTATTTACTAAGCAAAGGGGTTGCCGACCTCATCTCCAACCCTCCTCCATTGCTTAGTCTTTGAACCGACAGTAACCCTAGAAGAGCTCATTTAGTACTACGTGCCTTAAATTGCACTACTCCGAGAATTCTTATCACATTACTTTGAATACTTCTAAGTACTACAGAAAACCTAAATTTTAACCTTTTGATCGTATGGAATATTTTATTTAGCGAATTATGTACATGTTAAAAATAGTGTGAGAAAAACTATTGTTTTTTTCCACAAGCTATTTCTGCTATGTTCACTTTTATCAGTATCATTTCACTCAGGACCAAGATCGTATAACTATAGCAATTGAAAGTGATTTCACTGTAAAGTAAAATTTGCGAGTAAGATGTCAACAGATAGGCTGAGTTGAACAGAAATGTTCATGGAGGTGGCATATGAATATGAACAAGCCACGAAGATATCTTCAAAATTCTTTAGGATGAAGCAATTAATTTTGTTCACAATGGTAAAAATGAAAATAAAACGTGGTTATTTAGGAAAACATGAATAACTAGAACATACCACTTTTTAGGGGTTTTTCTGTTTTATCGCACACAACTACAGAATATAGATAGTTGACACTGGACATACAGATAAAGTGTCAACTTTCCTCATCTAAATTTCCAGGAGTTGAACTTCTACCGGGAGATTCACTTGTTGACTTAGAATATGCCGATGACATAGTTCTATTTGGTGAAGACGCTGACAAAATGCAGAGTCTTCTGAGCATTCTAAGCAGCAATGCAAGCATGTTCGGCATGCGATTCTCCCCCTCGAAATGCAAAATGTTGCTTCAGGATTGGGTTGCATCGACACCCGAACTAATGATGGGGAGTGAAGTAGTTGAGCGTGTCGACCACTTCACTTATCTTGGAAGTCTCATCAGCCAAAGGACGCGTTTACTACGCAGCAGTTTGTTCCTTCCTACTTTATGGCAGTGAAACGTGGCCGGTAAGATTAGAGGATATTCGTAAGTTACTAGTATTCGATCATAGGTGTCTTCGAAACATTGCTCGTATATCATGGGACCATCGAGTAAGTAACACAGTTGTTAGGAAACGGGTACTAGGTAAGGATGGCAAATCGATTGATGAAGTGGTGAAACTTAATCAGTTGAGATGGCTGGGACACGTGTTACGTATGCACAACCACTGACTGCCTCGACGTGCGATGCTCAATGGTACAGGAGTAGGTTGGAAGAAAGCTAAGGGCGGTCAGACCAAAGCATGGCACAAGTCCATGAAGTCACTGACAAGTGGACTGAGTCATGTTGGTAGGCGTAAACTACCTGGCTGGGATCAGCGAGATGATAGCAACCGATGGTTAGAGACTCTGAATGACATGGCTCAAAATCACTTGCAATTGCACAGGTGCATCCACTCTTTGTGTTCTCCCAAATTCTAATCTTATAAATTCTTCGTGTCCCTTTTTTCGCTTTACAAATTTATTTCGCTGGATTATACTCCTTGAATAACATCTTCAAACCCTAATGTTTCCGATTACTGCTTATACTTTTACTATCTCTACCACTATGGGATCTGAATCAATAACTGCTTCACTGTGGTAATGTGGTTTAGCAACTCGAACTGATGTGCGTACGTTCGAAGTTCTACGTTGTTACTGACTGGCTGACTGACATACAGATAAATATTTTAACCCTAAGCGAAACCAGTTTATGGACAAAATATTTTCTTTGATTTATTACGCTTCCTTAAAAGAATTGCAATGGGGAACTCTGTGTAGCTTAATTCTGAGAATAGTCTACAATTACCCTGTTTAACGAGAATGAGTACCTAAAACTATCCACCAGGAGTTTATATAAATCATTTCTCATAATCAGGTCCTTAGTTTTCAATCGTAATCATGGATTTTTAATTGATGAATTCGGACAGCACGAGGTTATAATTTAAAAGAAATGCTAAACTACTATACCGGTTGATTACTTATTAGAGACCAGTAGTGGTTTTTCCAATTTCTTAATGCCAATCAAGCCCTATTGACTAAGCTGTAATACGATCACCCATTTACTCATCTTTATATTGAGTTTACTGCCTTTGAAATGCAGACAATCGAATCCAGTTACCAAGGCGTGTACTAAGTTCAATGCTACTATATACAGAACAAAATTTTGTTGCTACATACCGAGAATGGATTAGGTAACTAATACGCGAAGCAAGGAAGTGTTTGTTGTTTATCGGTATCCTGTTTCCCTTTGTTAACTAAAAGTGAGAATAATGGGAACCAATTGTAAGCAGAGATGAATGGTGGATAGCAAGGGACAGAAAGCCTGTCCTGAATTTCTCTGCTATCCATCATTCACCTCCACTGACGATGCTTGTGACCTAATGTCAACGTCGTGGCTATCCTTATGGGATGTATATATGCCAAAAAGACCGATAAATTCCAGTCCCAAAAATTAGTGGAAAAATCAAAACAACTGTTATATATGAATATGAACCGAGTAACTCAAACTATAGAGATAAAAGAACAAATGTTTTTGCGAGGCCAGACATAAACAAAACCGCAATACAAGTGATCGAAATAAACCACTAGAAAGGGTTAGCAAAAGGGTCCTGGTATCTTCAAATCTCTTAAATTAATAAAGTAACTGATATAACAGTATATCATTTAATTGACGCGTATCATAAAAAAGTGGAGAATCGTGATGTGGCTTTGCTACTGAACAATAAAATTGGGCAAACTCGAGATATTCGACCATTAGTTATTTATGCAAGCTATCATTAATTGTAATTGACTAAGGAATCGACAATAAGCAACTGAGATAGAGCACATGGAGTAAAATATTGACTTCACTACGAAAATGAGGAAGAAAGCACAATGGGTTACGTTTTATTTCTTCACTATTTAAACTCTTGGTTCACCATAGTCATGTAAACATTAAGGAAAAACTCACAAACATATAATAATCGTTCATCTAGTACTCCAGCTAAGAATAGTCCGTGGACCTATTGGGAAACCTGTATTTACATCGCCTGGCAAAATGGCTCACATACTAATGACACAAGTGATTATGAAGCCATATCTTACCAGTTGCATTGTACTGAAAAGTTCTGTGAAGGACTTGAAATGCCCATAATAGCTTTCGAATAAGGAATTAAGAGGATCACCTGAGTAGATCATAACAAAGATCCCTCATGTTTGTATAAATATGCTACAGTAAATACAGTGTGAGAATAAAGTCCTGACAAGGCTTGCTTTCGATGTCACAAATAAACTTTCTACACGCTTATCTATCTCAAGTACGACAACTGCTTTCGAAGAATCCTCTATAAATTTGTGTTCTCTTAAACCCCTGTCAACTAATGCCAAAGTAACATTCATAAACGCTGAACTGACAGAATAAAGAATCTATACGCGAAGCGTTTATTCAGAACTTGAAAAAGGTAAACTTTACACCGGGGAACAAGACAGTAGTCACTGCATCACCGTGCGTTTTTTTATTTACATCTTCACAAGCCACAAACATTACATAGAGCTTAGTACCATGCACACATACGCCTTTATGTCTTAGTATATTTTTCAAAAAACACTTTCAAGTTTCATCGAAAGCAGTTCATTACTGCGCTAACACTTCAAAGCACTGGTCTGATGACTCCTGAATGATATGATTTCAAATAAAGCAATACAGTATACAATAACCTAAATCGAACAAAACATAAGCATTAGGGAAAGGACTAAATGCAATTTTATTCGTTAAATTTATCATATTTTAGTGCCATAACTGGATTCAGAACTTTAATTACCTGAATTGCGAATTGAAAAATTGTCTAGGTAGCGCTGAAGAATCAAATATTTCTTGCGCGACTCTTTGGAATTCTTGATGTACATGCCTGAATGCCCTCTCATGCGCCATGAGCGCCCGACTGAAATGATTATCATTCATCATCGAATTCGAAAAGAAATTCCCCGGCAAAAAGCATGAAAACAAGTCATCCCCGAACATTGTCGTTATTGATCAATTTCAAACCACGCGGACGTAGCTAGTAGCAGTTCCTAATATAAATGAAGACACTAAAGAAAGATAATGGTTTGGATACCGACTTTTTTGACGACAATCGCCGTAAGCGTGTTTTTTTGTTCTCCCTTTGAGGATTAAATGTTCATTAAGTTACTTCTGACGAAGCGGAAATTTAAATATTCGTCAAATACGAATATCTTACGTGTTCTAGGATCCTTTTGAAGCAAATTGGAATCATCTTCGGTTTTCATAGAACGGAAAATTGGTTTCTTAGGAAAAAAATAAATTCAGTCGATCTAGTTTCTTCTTGAAGATCGTGAAATTAAATCAGATAAAGTAGTGTTCCCTAAATGTTTGAAAGAGGTCATAAACGTTTCAGGCATGTCAACGTCATTGTCCGTAACGCATATATAATCGAGAATCACCGACAAATTTGAACTGGAATTCAGGAATAAAGTTTTTCGTTGCATGCCTGATACTTTGGTCCTCCAGTTTGCAAGAGCTCTGCTTAGTGAGCAGCATTTGGTTCTGCAAATAATTTTAAAGCCAGAAAAGGATTGAAAATGATCTTTCAAATGTTACCTATAGCATACGTGGCACAACATCGAATCCCTTCGAAAGCCAAATAAGTTTACCTGTTTTGATATTTTGCTGTCCCAGCAGACGGTTCAGATTTTTATCCGTCCAACTGTCATTCTAACAGTTTATTCATCTAGTCAGTCAGTAACAACGTAGAACTTCGAACGTACGCACATCAGTTCGGGTTGCTAAACCACATTACCACAGTGAAGCAGTTATTGATTCAGATCCCATAGTGGTAGAGATAGTAAAAGTATAAGCAGTAATCGGAAACATTAGGGTTTGAAGATGTTATTCAAGGAGTATAATCCAGCGAAATAAATTTGTAAAGCGAAAAAAGGGACACGAAGAATTTATAAGATTAGAATTTGGGAGAACACAAAGAGTGGATGCACCTGCGCCATTGCAAACGACTTTTTACATAGTCAACCCATTTACTTCCTTTCCTTTCTCCTCGGCATTTCAATCACATAGTTTTGTAGCAACACTTTTCATTATAGTGTGAGATCTAATGGTTGTGAAAACTCTACTGTTACTGAACAAATACGTATTATTATTTCTAGAGGGGTTTTGTGGACATGATAGTAATTTCAATGGTTGAGATTGAATTAAGTTCGAGATTTTGCTTGCATATATATAACTATCGAATTCACTCATACCTGCGCATGAGAGCGGGTAGACTACTTATACGGGACGACACCAAAGAGATGAGGCTCTACTTTGAACTCAATAACTTATCCCAAGTTGATTCACACTAGCTATTCACAAAGACTTCGCAATCTAGCTAAAACAAATAAGGGTGAACATTGATTTAAAAGTATGTCGGATGCCTACGCGGATGTGGAGTAATGTATGACTTCTAAAATATCTAGACTGAGTAAGACATGAGCAATGTGGCAGGCTGTGACGTAGCCTCAGCGAATCCTCAGTCGTACGCTCTCAGCTGGCTGTCGTCCTGTGAAACGGAAATTACTGACCTCAATATCTATTCCTACTATAGTTATTTATGCAAAGTTACTCGCCTGTAGTTTTGTTAAATGTTCATTTTCAATAACAATTATTATCTTCTGGAAATTAATTGGATTGAATTGTTGTCATGAGAACACCTATCTCCATACTACTTGTAGGTAATCGATGAAATGTTTAAACACGTTTAGTGACCATGTTTAAGAAAGTAAAATAAGGCTCTATTAGATTAACCATATATAAAAGAGCGACTACAGTTTCAGTTTCAGTTCGGAAAGGACAGAAGGCTTGATGACCTGTGTTAGCCCTGGCAATGATGGTCTCTCAGTTGATCCAACTTTCTTTTGAAAAAGTCGATGGATGGAGCCCCAATCACGTGCTGAGGTAATGAATTACACTCGTTGATGATTCAGTGGGAAAGTCGATAGTCAGCTGACAAGTAATTTGTTCTGGGCTTGCGAACTATTTTGGAGTGTCCTCGTAAATTCTCTGTTTTGGATCACAAGAAAAATGAGGGCATATCAGGTGCAAATTTGTCACTAAGCAATTTGAAAACTGTAATCAAGTCGCCTCTAGTTCTATGATATGACAACGGGAAAAGGTTCAGCTTGGCCAGTCGAGATTCATACGGAAGCTTCGCTATTCCGGGAATCAGCTTAGTTGCCGTTCTCTGAACCTTTTCCAGAAGCTCACTGTCTTTTTTCAAGCAGGGGCTAGCCGCCTGTATGCAGAACTCAAGTTTAGGACGTACGAACACTGTATATAAAGTCAAAAATGTCTTAGCGTCGACATGACTAAAAGCCCTTCGTATTGACCGTAACGTTCTAAAACCTTTGGCGGCTATTGCACGGCAGTGTGCAGTAGTCTTTAAGTCTTGGCTAACGATAACTCCCAAGTCTTTATGGATCTGGATGACAGTCAGCTCAGTGTTATTCATCTGTATCTGTACCTTGATGACCGATATGCATCACAACACACTTGGAAGTATTTATCGGCAACTGTCAGGTTTGAGGCCATTGAGATAACTTCTTCAGGTCATTTTGAATTTCTAAGCTACCACTCTTACATCGTGTCGTTCTCCATATCTTGACATCGTCAGCATATAGCAAGACCGATGATGATAGGAGATGAGGAAGGTCATTTACATACAAGAGGAATAGCACCGGCCCCAAAACTGTACCCTGGGGCACTCCACTAAGCACAGTTTCCCAGCTAGATAACTTTGAGTTCACCCGTACTCTTTGTTGACGCCCAACTAAGAGATCTTTTATCCACATCAATAAATTGGCTTCAATTCTGACATTTCTTAGCTTATGTTACAGCCGGTTGTGCGGAACCTTGTCAAAAGCATTGTTGAAATCAATGTAGGCTACGTCTACAGGTAGCTTCTGGTCCTTAAGAGCGCACCGGCTTTCACGAGCAATTAATAAGTTAGTGAGACAAGAATAACCTATTCTGAAGCCGTGCTGCTTCTCCGAAAGCATCCGGTTTGTATCGAGATACTTAAACAGCTGCTTCCGAATAATCTTTTATAAGATTTTAACAACCACACTAGTCAGGCTAACGGGGCGGTAATTCTCAGGTTTGTGTTTCCTACCTGTTTCGAAGGCAGGACTTACTATGGTGTTCTTTCAGTCTTTTGGTAAACGACCCTGAGTTACGGATAGGTTAAAGCATATACCTAAACGGTTAGATAACTCCTTCAGTAGCCTAGGATGTAATTCATCGGGCCCCGTGGATTTACCTATGTCAAGCTTATTTAGTAGATCAAAGACAACGAGTTCTTTAATGGTCACGCTATCCAATGTATGTGTGGGGGATCTGTATGCGCTGACGGGAAGGGAGATTCTATGGTATATACATTGCTAAAGTAGTTCGAGAACACTTGAGTCTTACCAAAGTCGTCCTCCGCTAATGACGCGGCAGTACTGTCTCCCCACAGTGCGAGAATATTTCCTCTTCTTTTTGTCCTTTGGTTTATATAGGAATACAAGCGTGTAGGACATTCTATGGATTTCTTAACAAGTGACTAACAGTTATATGGAAGTCGAAAGTTAAAACTGTGTGATCACTTTTACCTAGGGGTGGAATATAATGGAGGTTCGCAACATCATCCTCATAGTGAGTCAGTATAAGATCTAATAAGGATGATACAGTGTCCGGATCGTACCTTGTCGCTTCTTTCACACGTTGCACTAGAGCACATGTGATAACCGCATCAACAAGTTCCTGCTTGAAGGAATTATCTGACGCTTCAGTCCACAGATTTTTCTAGTCTACCATAGTTTCATTAAAGTCCCATAGAATTAGACATTGACCACTTTGTGACCAAGTATTGAGTCTGCTTAACAGGACTTCATTTGCCTCACAGATTGGACTGCGATAGACCAAACCAATCAGCAGCTCTTGTCCCTTGCATTTCAAGCGGAGACTAACTAATTCACACGTCCCACTCTCATGGGATATACTGTCGAGAATGGCAAATGGGATAGCATTCCTAATGAATAGAGCTACTCCCCCTCCTTTACGCTTTTGTGTTCTGTTAGCCCTTACTAACGTAAAACCCTCGAAATCAAGTTCCATACCATCTATAGCCTGTGTCAGCCAGGTTTCTGTTACTGCGATTATGTCTGGCTTTGTAGAGTCAGTCTGTACACCTAGTTCCGATAGCCTAATAAGTAAGTTCCGGGCATTGGTGTAACAGATCCGAAGCCTGTTTAAGTGGCTTCGTGCTTCACCCAGAGTGGCTTCGGCATCATTCTCTGTCGAAGCCTTACAACCCGAAAATTTACAATGTTCAGGTCCTTTTCGCCAGCGTCTAACCCAAGTTGTAGTTTCTTTTCAGCTTCTCGTCTTTTTACGCGGTCTGCCAACGGTAAGTCCTTACGGATAAAAACTCCTCAACCTTTTAATTTGTGTCCGTTCTGTAAAATAGGTCACGTTCGTTCGAAGATTTGAATACTACTTCAAGCGGTCTGGATTGATTGGGCTTCAAGTTCGCTAGACTAACTAGTCTAAACACCTTTAGCAAGGTGACTCCGGTGATATTTGGAGGCATGAGTTGATCAAGTAGCTGTTTTATCAGCACAATGTCATGCTTAAGACGGTTTTTTTGGTTCTATGAAAAATAACTGATCTGTCACTGTGATCAGCCTTCGATTTCTCGGCTACTTTTATGGGGACAGGATCCCTTTTTATATGGTTATGTTGTTTCTTCCTTACAATTTGTACCCAGTCGTCAACGTTGCTAGGAGAAGCAACCACAGTTGCGTCAAACATACTGTGGGATCACGAAGGGTTTTCGACGATTTAGGAGGTCGGGTTATGTTTCCCGCTAGAAACCGATCGAGCCTTGCGTTTGCGGCTTCTAGGCGTTTCCTGCTGGATACCATTTCTGTTCATCTCAAAGTTGACTAGATGAGCTTGACACTTACTTAGTATCCCTGATCACTATATGCAAAGGAATCTTGTTTAAGCCATAAACGTTCTAACTCTGATGTTTTCCATGTTCCTCATAACATTCTGTTATCCTCCGTGCTTAAAGTTCCGATGATTTGTATCGAAAATTTTGTAAGCAAATAATATGTTATGTTGCTCTGTGATGGCAATGAGCCATAACCACACAATCCTCAAAGCTGAACACGGGACAATTGGGAAAATAGATATTTGACGTTTAACACAGAGAAAAACTCAACGATGAGGAAGGCGGGAGCAAGGAATTGAATTAATTGAAGTTGATCGGATGGCATGGCTCGGCCTTGCAGGCGTAGTCCCTGTTGAATGTTACCTCATATCTTTTACTGATATTAAATATATTGTTATATCTTCAGGCTGAATGTGTTCTTCATCATATACTGGTTTGTTTCTATACGATGAGTCAGTGTGTACAATGCTGTGACTTCCACGTAAGATCTTATAGATTATGCAGTTACATCATGACAAATGTACAAGTTTAGGATCAGGTCTATTATTATAGCAGTACTAATATCATAGTAGACCATAATTCTACAGTTCTACTGAATTTATTCAAAGTACCACTCTCGATTACATATATCCAGAAGATAACCCATTGATATTATAAATTACAAATATTTATTTTTTGAATAAACATTATTTGCCCTGGACAAATTCGTTTATTCCCATGGGCTGAACCATGTACACTATTGGAATGATCATGATTTGTTTCAAATGAGCTTGGTCAGCAGATCAAGTGTTTATCAAGCAAATGAGTTGAAGAAATAATGGAGAAACCCTAGACTGAATATGGTTTAATATCCGAGTTACAAATCACTAGAAGAGCACATTTATAGACGATTCGATAGTGGGTAAATATAGAAAGATGATATACACCCAAACATATGCAAAAACAGATGTATAAAGCTGGTTAACATACTAAACTTATTTATGGTAAGTTTTAGGATTACAAGAATACACTTATTTGACATACTTTATTAATTTTCCTTGACGCCATAAGTCCGTATAAGTATTTGGCTGAGACCATGTTACGACGTCTTTCACACAATACCATGAGAAACTTAAGAGTTATTGTGGTGTTTTTATGAAGTACTGATTTTTTGGTACTTGGTGTCTGTCTGATGTCGAACTTCAAATAGAATAGGTTCGTTTGTGCTCACCTAGATCTGGTTCGTTTAAATTGGGCTATTTTGGGGTTTAGAATTTGAATAATAATTCAAATCTTTCGAAATATCACTGCTAATTGAATTGTTGTACACTTGATATGATGGAAAGTAAAGTCAATTTTCGATTGATTTACTCATTATGAGTTTTGTTCGACATTACTTCCGTTTTCACTTAATGTGATGATTATTGAGTGTATTAGTTGTTTTCGCGTATGATATTATATTCTGTATAATATAAGATATTCTTGTATTCAATTGACATGAACTATGTGATTTGTTATAACTGAGTATTTTTCATATATGTGATTTCATCTTAATTACGAATCGAAATGGGTGTACAATCAATATATAAATAAGTGTGTTTTTCGACTATGCTCGTCGCCGTCATAGTGTTTTGGGGTTAATAAATCCTCAGTTATACCAGTCTTTGTGTTCTTACTTTCGCGTCGTGGGATCTGCAGAGGTCCCTCTTTCTGAGTATAAGTAATAAGCGTTTCCATCACAACAATCAGCGACGACCTGATATAAAAAGCACCATTCAACTGACAAAATACAACAATACTGTTTATTAAGAACCTCGATAGTAAAATATATGTTTATATCGATATAATATCTTACCACCAGAGTACTGAACAAACATCAAACAGTTCTGCTGTAGTGCATCACCAAAAGCTCGTCAGCTTTTCAATATTTTTTTGGCGTTACATAAAATAGCTTTGTGATCTGCGCTGTCTTATAATGGACTGTGGTTAGCACTTCGTGTCGCCTTTTGAGTTCATACACCGTTAAGATTTACTTAATAATGGTTATTACGGTGACTGACATACGCAGCCCAAGTAATTATCTCGAAGCCAAGAAACATTCTGTTCAAATATATTTAGGAAAAACAAGTATCCACAAACTGCAAAGAATGACATTTCGTCATGATGCAAAATAAATGAGATCATAGTAAATGTAAGAACTACAGAAGCGTTAATTTGCGTCAGTGCCTGGAAAGTTATTCAATAGAATGTTACAAAACTGAAGGAAGGATTCAGTAGATGACCAACTTTGTGACCAAGAAGCTGGCTGCCGTAAGGATATGTCAGTTAACTATCAAATTGCGACACTTCAGACAACTGCTGATCAATTAATTGAATGGAACTCATAACCATACGTAAACTTTCTTGATTATGAGAAATCATTTGACAGGGTGCATATGAAAGCTCTGAGGAATCTTATTCGACACTATGAAGAATTTGAAGTCATCCCTATCATGTGAAGCTTTAATAAGGGACTGAATTGTAAAGTTTTGCATAGGGGCAATCAACACACCTATTTCAAGTGAAGACTGTCGTTAGACAAGGCTAGCTACTCTCAACTTTTCCCTTTCTGTTAGCCAATGACTGAGTTATGAGGACTCCCACATCTTACGAAGTGCGTGGAATACACTAGATAGTTTGTATATAGCTGAATGTTTTGAACTTTGTAGATGCTTCAGCCCTCCTATCCCCAAACACAGCCATAAATACAGGTAAACATCGTCGCCATAGAAGCAGCGTCTACAGAAGTGGGCCTCAGAATTTATAAGGAGAAAAGTAAGATCAGGTAGTACAATGCAGTGAGCACCAACTAAATCACACTTGATAATGAAACTCTAGAAAATGTGGACAACTTTATATACCTGGACAGCATTCCTAAGCAATAAGGAAGTTCCAGTGGAGAAATCATTGCACAGATCGGTAAAGCAAGGGGTAAATTCATTCAGCTGGAAAATATCTGGAACTCAAAGTGAATGACGAAGGTCAAAGTTTTCAACACTAAAATTTAAACAGTTCTATTGTATGAAGTTAAAACGTGGAGAATTACCTTCGACAACACCAAAGATGCACAGTAATCTATAAACAACTGTATTGAATTATATCCAAACACACACTGAGCTCAATTTAAACGGTCCTAATTTAAGAAAGGAAACAGAATTTATCAAAAGTACAGAACACCTCGAATGGCATAGCATATGCTAAACAGTCGAAGGTCTTCCATGCACAAAATAACGAGCTAAACAGAAAAAGGAATGGTTGTTAAATAATTGTCCAGTACCTGAGAATTAATAAGGGAATCCCCAACAATATGTGATCAAATATCTATCTGCAAAGATTCGAGTGACTGCTCCCAGATGACGATCATAGGTCAACAATTATTGATTGAACCACGTCGTAACCTCGAGTTTATTCAAACACGACCCCATAGTCAATGATCCGGCAACACACAACAGTAGAATGAAATAATAGATATAAATCTTGAGCCAAGGTTGAATAGTAAATGTCCAGACAAAGAAGACTGAAGAAAACAAAATGTGGTTACAAGAGACCTGAGTAGAGATTAAAATACAGGTCAGGGAAAAAGAACAATGAAATAACAATACTGTCCAATAAAATACTATGGATGGATTTCCAGCACATTCTTTCTGTTACACTATGTTTCCTAGTAAAAATAACTCACAACCAATACTAACATTTATTGTCTTTATTAATGATGATCAGTAAAATTGTGATAAATTACTTGATCAAATGTTTTGGCTTTAAATAATTATTTGTCTCGTCCAAGTTTAAGGAATTGAATTACTTGAACGGAAATAGTCAGTTATGTTAAAGTTATAAGCAGTATTCATAGGGCCAAAATATACAAGTGACCAACCAATCACCCACAAAATTTAGTAAGCGAATCAATGAACGATAAATATAATCTCGATAATACAATTATATTATATTGTTTGCACTTTAACAAATTTATATTTTCAATCGTTTCTTACTAGACACTAGGTGTCTACAGTTAATGGAATTAGGATAAAAGTATACGAATGGGTCTATGATCAGTTGATAGTTTGTATAACGAAATCGTACCACTGATAAAATAATCGTTACTTTATGAATAAATCATGTATGTAAGTAAAATAGTTTTGGCGAAAGATATAAAATGTATGGATAATTAACAAACTTTAAAAATAGATTTCAAGAAGGATACTCATTTAAAATTGGGACAAGTAAAATCGTCAATGAGGATGATAACTGTAGCATACAGATGAGGATATAATTTGGACTTACGCAATATGGTCTGGATAGAAAATCACAAATTAGTAATTGAGTGGTAAGTGAAAGCTAAGAGAGAAAAAAGATCGAATAAATAATTTTCCTATGGATATTTTGGTGCTTGGATATTCTGACTGTTATATTTTCTGGTAAACTATTATGTTCGTTATCGTTATATTCGATGACTGACGAGAAATACATTAAGCAAGGGCTAGAATACAAATATTCTCAAACATACATTTCAGTAATTGAATTCGCAAGTATATACATGAGTGATCAACAATTAAAGTATTTCTTAGTTGTATGACCACAAGTGAACTGGAATAATAGTATTGCTGAATTGGAAACTGATTCGGTCCTCTTTGTAATTGAATTTAATTTATATTGACAATGGCACTTGGAAACACTAGCAAATGTATTAGAATAGAAATAACACTGGAAATAGAATATCTATTAATTGTAATGTAATATGATAAATTCAAGATTCCAAAAGACTTGATTAATCTGTGTGGTACTGAAATGAATACAAACTCTCCAAAGTGTCAGTTATTGGGCCTGTGTTAAGTATTTATAGATTAAGATAATAATGAAACAGTCAACAGATAGATATGTAGACGGACAACAAAACAGAGAAATATCTACATAATCTATATAAAATTTTCTGAATGACTAATTTCATCTGGTATCTTATATATCACTCTTATTTCACGTTCAACATTTTGCCCCATAAAGGTATCTTCCAAATATGATCAAGCTTGTAGACTCTATATCACCCTTGTAACATTCAAGAAACCTAAATAACTATCCATGAATTTATTAGTAAATTTTGATCGGAATACTTTTAAGATGGGTCACCAAAAATGTTTTCATATGTATCTAAAGAGATACATCCATTAATGTTAAAAAAAGCACCATAAAAATCAACTTAATAAAAACAGAAGTCAATTATATGGTGACTTTGTACAATTATAAGGTTTTGAGACCCAATTCAAAATAATCTAGTTATCCTAATAAACAGGATGGATTTGCCATCACTATTTAGTCAACAATCTATGAAAAGTTTCACCCATTACTTACACGCTACCATATTCAGTCGGTATTGAGTATTACTGATATATTTAGATTACATCAGAGTTCCAGGCAAATCAAAATTGACATAACTTACACTGTAAATAATGATTACTAGAATATATATACTTTTTTTTTCTCTGTAAAACATGGAAAAGGTTTTAGAAAATAAATCATAAAATATTTTTATTAGGCGAAGAAAAGAAAAACCAGCCTCTTTATTATTTCTAATTCCCAATGGTATATATATATCGATATACAAAGATATACAGGCACAAATAAATGATTTCAACGTTCTCATTAATTATAATTACGTTTTCTATATTAATGACAATTTAACTAAAATTTAATGACTTTACTATTTGTTACACATTTAAGTTTATTAATGTGCGTTCGCATCTTAATATATATCGTCATAAATGTATCCATATAATAAATTTAACACCTAAACTGTTGCCCATTTAATTACTTGTCATAACTAAATGATTGAAATGAAAAGCTAGAAAACACTAGGGGTGTTACAATCGGAAAGAGAGATATATAAAGACTCACTGTTTTTCCTAATATTTCCCCGAAAATTTCTGACTACGGAGACAAATAGTTGTATGTGGGTGTTTTATGTTAATAGAGGATTAAAGTTAATTTAGTAATAAGCAACAAAATAATATATAGATAACAACCTTTGAATATATATGTATGCATAAATAAACGGGTGGTTGGTGTAAAAAGCAGACAATTAACAGTTTTCTTTATGTTTGTCGATTAAATTTCTGTTACCATTAAATGAGCCTTGGTGACTATAAATTTTAAACAAATTATTTATAATATATTTAATGTCATTTGTATTGGGTTTTTTTCCAAACAACTCATTGTAATTAGTTAGTTGTCACCATTGCCTTCACCTTCTAAACAAATAAACGTATTATATATATGTATATGATTGTTCAATTATTTTCTTATCGGGTGAAATGAATCGAAATCCCATGAGATAACCAACTGTCTAGAAATAATGAAATATATACATATATAGATGAAGTGTGATTGTTTAAAAGTGAGTACATGATTAGTTTAAACAAAACAACAATAATAACAAAAATAAATAAATAAAATATAATTGTAACCTTTAAAGTAATATATAAATAAAATAGGTAGGTTAGGTAGTTTAGCATTGATTGGATTTATTATATGAAAAGGTATATAGGCATCATAATTAAGGTTGTTTTATCTAATTATTTTTTTAATACTACTCCAAATTGATCGAAATAGCAATTAAAATGCTCATTATGATTAGTAGATTTTCATTACTAAGAATTATATCGTTGATTGAATAGCTGAAGTAAGGATAGATTGCATAATTAGAATGATGAGTAACTCCACTCGGAGCCCCTCTGGGGCTACTGTCGGGCTGAAGTCTGGATATAGGAGGAGGGTCTGGTATGGGCTTAGAAACCCCATCCTGTAGAAAATGTACTTGCTAAAAAAACGGTAACCAGAAAAATAATTCAAACCATTTAAATTCTGCCCTGGGATTTAGAAGGTTTTCATTTAGAAGAATTATAACGTCTCATGACAAAAGCAGAGTTTCTTCGTAAGTCACGAGGTCGATGCCCCATCTAACAACCAGAGAAACCATTACTTTAGGTACAATGTGTGAGATCGGGAGAGCCAACCAAGTTGCTGCAGAAATGAAAAGATACAATCTGGAGGTGTTTGGAATCAGTGAAACATATAGAACGCAGGTTGGACAATAAAGACTAGCTTCAAAATGATGGGTAAGATTCATAACTTAGGTGGAAGCTTTTGGTGTTAATGTGTTCTGTAAAATAAATGCTTTAATTGTGGAACTTTCATTGTTATTCTGCACAACATTATCAGTGCTTTAAAGTTCGTTCTGATAACTTTTCGCAATTGGTAGTCTTTATAGGTTGTGCACTTTTCATTTTGTTTACCGTGATCATGTTGAATACCTTTTGTCAGTGACTGTTTGACCTTTTCAATATAGATTGATAAATTGGATGTACGTTGATGTGTTTATTGATTTCCACATGGTGTCAATGCCATATTTTTAGAAATTTCTTAAAACTCTTAATGTTCCCACGATTCATAACATCAAAGCTTCTCTAATCAAACTCATATATATGGTTGTCCATGTGAGTCTATCTCAATGATAGTAAGTCACTGTAACCTAACTACTAATTTGTGTTCACCCATGAGTATGTGATGAAGATATCCACTTCCTCCAGAGTAATATTCCTCATAACTGCTGCAATGTATTTTGCAGATGAAGTTGCATCTATATTCTTGTATTGTTGTACCATTCGGTTTGCTGATATTGTCCAGAACGATAATAACAGATCCGCGATTAAATATTTAGCTCAAAGAATCTACTACTTAAAGAAGAGAAATATTTGGAATATTAATAAAATCACATTACTTACAACAAAACAAAGACACTACATGACATTTTTCTAAGATATTACAACGTTGAATCTACCTGATATATAACGACAAACCTCAATTTTAAAGGAAAACTTAGATTTTGTGATGTCCACATATCGTTTATAGATTAGATATTTATTTACCTTAGATTGATTTGTTTATAGTAAAGTAGTTTATTTGAAGTAATCATGTAGCTTTCATATTGGTTGCTTAAAAAAAGTGTTATGAAATTCATGTTTACCTATTGAGAGAGAAAATAAGTTAAATCATTTTTCCTGTAATTTTGGTCATATTCAACAGTCCAAAAACACTAACCACATTTGAGTCATTTAGACGACATGATATCAATTTTGTTATGATTATTTTGACGCAATAGATTCATGATCAACTGAGTAAAAACTGTTACCCACCAAACTTTATAATAAAACGGAACCTAAAGTAAAATCACTGACAACACTGGAGAAAATGTTATTACAGTTCAAATATGATATGATCAACAAAATAGTGATATAAAATATAGGAAAAGCTATAGAACGAACAGCTAACACAGTTAAGTGATGTCTTTTCTTATTTAATCAGTCGATAGAGTTCACAAACTAAAGATAAACTTCCTAGTTCTACCGCCTTTATGTGCATTTTTCACTTCAACTGTTATATTGGTTAAATCGGATGCACAACCAGGTATATCCTCATTTCTGCAGCAATTTGGAAGGCTCTCCCAGTCTCCAACATTGAACGAGCATTCCGTATACCTAAATAAATGGTTGCTCTGGTTGTCACAAGGGGCATCGGCCTCGTGACTTCTGAAGGAACTCTACTTTCACCATGAGGCGTCATAACTCTTCTAAATGAAGACCTTCTGACTGACGGGGCGGAGTTTAAATGGTTTGAATAATTTTTTCTGGTTAGCGTTTTTAGCGAGTTAGTTTCCTACGGAATGCGGTCGCTAACCCCATCCCTACCCCTCCTCCTTTATCCGGGCTTGGGACCAGCGGTAGCCCCCGGAGGGACTCCAGGTGGAGTTACAACCAGGTATATACATCACTATATTTCTAAGCATTACCTCTCTTGGTTGATTAAAAGAGAAAATAATACAATAAGAATTTCTCTTTTGTTACATTTAATAGTTATCGGTCACCACATAAATTATGAATTTAGCTTCCAAAGTTATTTTTAGAATCTTATCAAACTTGTAGCATTTTGCCAAACCTCTTTTTTCGTTTTTACATAAAAATCTGATTTTCTAATTTCCTTTGCACCATTTCATATTAATCATATACTATTAGCTTTAGAAATAACAGTAAACATTTATAGTCGTTTGTTTAATTTCAAAATTATTTAATTCTCATTCTTATGTAACAAATTGTTATAGTTAATCATTGGTACAATGTCACCTATTTATTTTTTTGTAGTTTTACATCTGTTGAGCTTGTAACCGATTACTGTTTTACGGAAGACATTGTAAAATTGGCTGACCACAGCTTATTTAATATATATATTTCGTTCTTAACTGTAAAAATATTAATTAGAATAAAACCTTAATGAGGGACTCCTCAGTAGTGAGCATCCATAATCCCTCACACGAGGTTCGAACCCAGGACCTTCAGTTTGACTCGCGAACGCTTAAGCTCTAGACCATTGAGCCGACATCCAGCGGTGTTAATGTCAAACTTCAATCAATCCACGATATAACGTGACTGTTCACCGTCTAACTTTATTCGACCCATGAATTCAAATATTATTGTTATTATTATTCATATATCTTTTTATAACTATCACTAAAGATCAGTTATAACACATAAAGAATTTAACTAACACTTAATTCACCTTATTATTTTTTACTTAGCTCATATTAACTTATTCATTCCCTAGTCTTTGACGGATTTGTGATTACTTTATTATTTCTCACTCAGTTTATCCTCATTTATTCTAACTATTAATTGTACAATTTCGATTGACATCTCAATTTATCTAATTTAACATTACATTACTAAAGATTTCAAAATAGGAAATTCTATTTTATTTTACAAATTATTTCTAAATCTGTATACTGTAATTTTCAAAGGGTGTATTTGCCTTCAACTTGGCTATTACATAACAAACCCTTATTTGTATTAATCACTGTAAAACTTGTTGGTGAAGTATCGTACAGTGTATTCTTCGTTTAGTTTGTCTTAATGTTTGTTTGTTTTTTTTAAAAAATTAGGAACTTTTGTAAAGGTTTATCTTGATTGCAGTTAATTTGCTTCATTATTGGTATACAACTAAAGAATGTTTAAAGTTTTATGACAAAAATTCAATGAAAAAACCACGTTACACCTGTACCTCTTCAAGAGTTACTGCCGGTCCCAAGCCCGTGTAAAGGAGGAGGGTTGTGCATGGGGTTAGCGACCCAATCCCGTAGAAAACTAACTCGCTAAAAAAGCGCTAACCAAAAAAGTAATTCTGGTGAGTGGCTTATGCTCCTTCACGAGGAGTAAAAGGCGTAAATAAGTTGTATGGGTTAATTCATGTAAATCGAAATTGATTGGTGTAGAATGTGACCCGGAAGCTTATATTTTTCTTGATAAGCTGTGAGCAAGTAAAGTTTTTTTCTAATCTTAAACTTTGCATATGTCAATCATACGAATATTATAAAGTAATTATTGACTATCTAACAAGCTTTTTTCCTGTTCATTATTCTTTAGATGATAGTCACAACAAAGTGTTCATTTCGCGGTAGGTCATAAGACTTGATTAGGTTATGGAGCTAAAATCAAATAGCTTGAATTAATTTGAAAACCTACACTAAATATATCTCAATCACAAACTATGAGATCAAATATCTTGATAGTCAATAATTAAATATATTGACTATGGGAGATTTATGAAGATTTTGTGAAGTTCATAATTAACATTATGGACTGATTTTGACTGAACAAAGATCTAACACTTTCTAATTTTTAATGTAGCTTTAACCAAGATTAATCTTTGATGTTCACTATGAAATGAAATATCAAACTGTAGGCATGGTTATCAATTACAATAAGTAGATTTACGTCAAATATGATCTTTTAAGAAGCTTGGAAATGTTTGCTGATGATGTCGTTCAGAATAAGGATGAAAGCTCCACGACCAAACCATTCAGCTCAGAGAACGAAACTCCATCAAAACCATCCATCTGAGTTACAAATCTTTTCCATTATCTCAAAGTTCTGAACGCATAGCATTTCAATTTTTATTGTTTAACACTAAAGAATTTGTAAAAATCTCATTTCGTTTGCGGTATATTTCTGTGTCTGTAATTTTGTATCGATGTTAAATGATGGATTTGATGTTATGGTTAGTTATTGTTTCATGAAAAAACAAACCGACAGAGTACTACGCTCTAGTTTGTAAACATAATATCAAAATGATAAAAAAATATATTCTTAAGTAATTCTTATTTTCTGTACTATTGTGAGCAATGAAAACTTGAGCCTTCATTAATTTTCCGGCACATAGTTATAGGATATCTTGGTAAAATATGAGGTCCATACACTGATTATTTCATTCGCAAATTTCCATCGTTTTCTCTCACTATCTGTATGATTCTTCTAGTTTACACTTTAAAAAATTTCTTTTTCGATTCTCTTCACCTTGATCTTCTTAGACTTTTGCTGTCAGGTTTTCTATCCCAGACCGATGAGACATACTACTTATGTCTGTCAACATAAATTGCATACAACACAGTGTTAGTAGTATTAATAGTATTGCTAAAATTGGTAGTAGTGGTAGTAGCAATTTTAGTAATTCCATGAAATTTATGCCTGTAATTCAAGTAGTCTAACTTCAAGGATGCATTTTCGATTCGTTTAGATTCTAGTAATTTGTAATTGTTTATAAAGAATTCTTCATTTGATTTGCTTAAAAGACTTGTAAATAAAACAAAATACAAAAATTGCCTTACAAGATATTTGTATATTTACAATTCTAATATCTAATTTAGGAGAATAAAATTGGTCAAGTGTACATTTTAAGAAACTGTTAACTATGAATCGACTAGTAAACAATTTAATAAGTAAAGACTGAATATTTCTTAAATAATGATGTATGTTTGATAGGTGATTAGAATCGATTCAATGGTATGTAGAGAATAACATTAAACTAGTTGTACTGTTAAACAATATTTCCTATCTCCATTATGTACTCCTCAAACCTGTCTCCCAATAGTATTGATAAGTTTATAAATTGTACAGTTGGTTATTATTATTAATACAGAATTCAAGAGGTTTTCGAGTGATTACCACATTCATAACTTTGATAATCACTCTATCATTGTAATGAATAAGAACACGAATAGGGACAATGGAATGTATTTGACACGAGATTACAGAGCATCTCAATAAAATTTGAGAACCATATATTGAATAAATAAGAACTTTCGTCTAAATTTGATTGAATAGTTTCATAGTATTTGGGAGCCGAGTTAATGTGAGTCATTAAAGAGGAATAATGTATTTGTAAAATCTCAGCGAATGAATTTGGAAGTAAATCCAACGTTTCTGGTTCAAGCTTTTTCAAGGAAATAAATAATAAATAGTTAATTTGCAAAATGTCAATTCATCGTCTGAAACTTCACTGTTCCTTTTGCAAATATCAGTCCATTGTCTCAGATTTCATTTTTCATGCGTTTTCATATTGATTGCGTTCCGTTCCCGTTCTTTCCTCATCGACCTTCTACTGAAATACATTCTATGACTGACCACCGTTATATACTACTTGTGTGGATATAAGTAACTCACACCACATCATTAACCAAACTATAACTCATAACGTTTCTAACGAAAATTACATTCATATGCGGTAAAAAATGCAGAAGATACATTTAAAGTAGTTCAAGAAAGATTATTTTCATTTACATAAAAAAATTGACTTGAACAGAATAAAAAATGATAATAACAGTAAGATTTGTGATGGAAGTATTTCAATGTTATTGTTAGTCATCAATATTCTACAATGTAATGAAGTTATTAAACAAACTGATTAATTAACAATTTGTGAGAAAAATTGTTTTGTATATTACATACATTACTTGCGAGATACTAGAAGTATACAGTATTCATTGATGCCTTCTATATTATCTAATGTTATCATGTGAAAGTTATGGTCAATTACCGAATAGTAATCTTTTCATCCGTACACTTATGTGTATACATATCAAGTAGTGAATAAAAGATTTCTTCCTAGAATGAATTGATTCATATTTAATATATCAATATAGTGGTTCTTATCTATGCATACTGCTATTCATTTACATGTTCTAACCCTTCCATACATGAATTTATAGTAAACAGTGATAATATGAAAGAGGAAGAATGTATTGGTAAAATTTCAACGAAAGAATTTGAAGTAAATCCAATGTTTCGCCTAACAACCTGGTTCAAGTTGTTTCAAGGAAAACAGTGATAATGATTGAAATATAATTAAGCAGATTTTTTTTTAGAAACTTTTATCTATATTTATTAATTTGAATAAATTAGAATGAATTCATTTGTGATATTGTAGATGAGATAACTGATTCATTCTGATCATCAAACATAACTGAAGATGTATTATGAATGAATGGAAATGTTGAAAATAGATTAGGTATATTTTGTTTAGTTTGAATTAATTGATCTTCAATTAATGAATGATTTTCATCACTACTAACTGATGAAGTTGAAAGATTTAATGGATGAGAAATCATTGTCCATTTATTCATATCAATATTCTTATCAATAATAGTATCATTAGAGAATTGTGTATGATTCTGATATTTCGAATTAGTGGTTTCATAAGAACTATCTAAAGTAACAACCTCATTTTTAGGCTTTTTTGATATAACTTGCTCATTTGTAATATTTAGCATAGATTTACTATGGTATATATTTGACTGATTAACCTCATTCTGTTTATGAATTATATTATGTTTGTTAGTTATTAGATTAGATTCTTTTTCCGATGGTTTGTTTGATTTACAATTATTGTGATTGTTTTTATTAGATAATACAGATGTTATCGTGGTTGGATTCAATGATGTTCTTATTCGTTTGCGTAGTTCATTAGAAACATTTCTATTTTGTGAAACTTTTGATTGAAATTTTGTTATATCTATATTAGGAGATTCATTTCCATATCGTGTTGCACAATATAGTTGTGTAACTTTTAAAAGAGTTTCTCGTAAATAAGGATCTTTACCTATAATAATAAAAATAAAGACTGAAACAATTTTTTTAAAAGTAAAACACTTAAATAAAACTTGATCTTGAGATGGTGAAGAAGATTTGTAGATCAGGTTAATTAATTTTGATGAAGTTTTGTTTTCTGAACTGGATGATTCGCTTGTAAAACTTTCATCTAACTGAAGTTTATGCTGATGATGTCGTTCATAAAAACGATGAAAGCTCCACGACCAAACCATACAGCTTAGAGAACAAAACTTCATCAAAAACTTGGTCATTTGAAATAATGAAATGGTGATTAATCAAATAAATGTATTGTCTTTACTTAGTTATTACTTAGATATTTAGTTCAGAGTATACGTTTTCCTTTTTTTACAGTACCTTCATCACAAAGTGTATTTAAAGACATTGAGTATTCATCTGAATACGATAACATCATTCTCGAGGTTATTCATCGTGAAAACTCCTGTGGTGTGTGCTACTTATATTGACATAAGTAGTATATGATTACTTAAAGTCAACCTCTTGATAGCAAAATAAAAATCCTTTGTTCGATGATGTATATCAATAATACATGAATACTAAATGCATATAATCTCCAGAAGCTATTTATTTCAAATCCGAAATTTGATAATTACTTTTAAGAAATGGAAATTATGCTTTGATATAACGTTTTCTGATTTATAAATAGACTCAGACCCTGTACTTATAATAATCAAGTAATTGCAGTTGCCAGATCTAAAGATCCTAGGTTCGAACTTTGATGGGATCATGGGTAAACGCTGCTGAGGTGTTCCGTATTCTGATGAAAAAGCCATGTAGAGGTTCTACAAATGAAATCAATCTGTGACGAATATAACCTACAAATGCTATTATAATCTTGACAAAGACAAGAATAGAAAACTAACATTTCATTTTTGAAGAAGTATTTCTTAACCAAAATCGATGCATATAAGCTGCATATGTTACGGAAAAAAGGGAAATGAAACCATAGAATTCATTTTGACAACATAAACTACTCTGAAATTGAAATTATGACTGATTAAACAATTAATTCGTTTGTTTAAATTGAATAAAATACTGATATAATAGAACTCAATCTACAAATTTATTCATTTCAATTAAAATATAAAAAAACAGCCATAATTTAATCCTACTACTTTCTTAAAATAGGCCGCATTCCTGCAATTAAAAAACACATGGAACTCAAAACAATTGTTAACCAATATCAAAGTCAGAATCTTCAATACAAAAGTCAAGTTATTCCTACTGCACTGAGCTGAAACGTGGAGAACTACTACAACCATAATCAAAAATGTACAAGTATTCATAAATAGCTGTCTACGCAAGATACTTAATATTTGTTGCACGGATATCATCAGCAACATCCTTCCATGGGAGAGGATAAACCAGCTTACAACTGAAGAGGTAATTATGAAAAGACGTTGAAAGTGGATAGGACACATATTGAGGAAATCACCAAACTACATCACTAGGCAATTCATAACTTGGAATCCTGAAGGAAAACGGAAAAGAGGAAGGCCAAAAAACACACAACTATGAAAGGGATGAATAACAACTGGAAAAAACTGGAAACGATTGCCCAGGACAGAGTTTGATGGAGAGTAGGTAACAGGCGTAAGTAAGTAACTAAGTTTCTGAAAAATTAATGATTACTGATGTATACAGCTCACAAGTTTTTAAACATAATTGTGAAATGACAAGATATATCTATATATCTATATATCCTAGACATCTAATTTATAACCCTCTTTTCATTTCCTCAATCAAATTAACAAACAAACAAACAGATGGTTTATCAATTCAACATGATAATTTCTAACTAATTAAATAGTATGTTTATTACACTTAGTTGATCTATTCACTATTTATACATTGTTAAAATGACACAAGAATGCATTTTAATATTAACTTCACAATAACCAATTACTTTTGATGGAGTTTTGTTCTCTTAGCTCAGAGAACAAAACCCCATCAAAATCATCCACCTTAGCTACAAATCTTCTCCACCATCTCAAAACCGATTACTTATTTTGGCTGAAATGTAATCACGTGATTTATAGACTATTATTATTATTATTATTATTATTATTATTATTATAATTAAGGGGATAGTAAATATCCAGATGGTAATATACAACAAAAGTAGCATTCTTATTTGAATGAATCTTTTCATTGTAATACTCATTCCTTCATAAACGATTTTGTCTTTGACAAATTTAATTATTCAACATGATCATTTTGACATTTTTCTCTTTGTTTATAATGAAATTTCATTGTTTTTTTCTTGTTCTAATTTATTAAATAAAAGTTTTAAAATATAAAAAAAACTTGAAAATTTATTTTGTGTTTTTAGTTTATAGTGTGGTATAACAGAAAAGATTTATTTAACAAACTAAAATGAAATTAATATCAGAAGGGGTTTTGTAGGATCAGATAGTAGTTTTTTAATAGTTGAGATCATGAGTCCATTGAAGTTAGACCACTGGGAAGTACTGGACGAGCGTCTTGCTTCATTGTGGGACTCCTCAGAAGTGTGAGTCCACAATCCCGCTTCCCAAGCTTCGAACCCAGCACCTATCGGTCTCGTGAGCGAACGCCTAAAAATCTAGATCACTGAGCTGACATCCAATGATGTTAATGTCTAACTTCAACTAATCCATGAAATTGAGTGACACATCTTCCCTTGTCTTTGGTGAGTTACTATCTCACAACAGACTTGATTGAACTCCATTGGTCACTGCTTCCCACTAGAAATCTTGTAGTCAGTCACTAGTGAGCATTTGTTGATTAGTATCAGAATGGTTTTCCAGGTTTTCCATGGTAGTTTAGCTTTAATTGACTCATGACCTCAACTATTAAAATGAAATTATCTGAACGAAAGAAAACGAAGTTAGAAGGTTCTAGATCATAGATATTTTACAGAGGTTGATATATTCTTAACAAGTTTGGATTGTGGATAGCAGTGGTAACCAGGATATATAATCAATCTTAGTTAGGACCCATCAGCTGGATCACTCTTAAGTATTAGTGTTTATGTCCACACTGAAATTTAAAACCACCATCAACTGCTTCAGAAGTCAAGCAATATTCATTAAACTATTTAACTCATATAGTTAATAACTTTTTACGCATATACACGAGCGATGTATTTTGCTTCACCTCAGTTCATAATTCAACTTTGATTCATATTTGGTACATCACTTAATCAAAAAGCATATCGGTATTGGAAACTTTACTCAGTGTCTGACGGGAAAATTATAAACAATCATTATAGATTTTACAACTAATAATGAAATTATTATTATTGGCTTTATTCAATATTTTATTTTTGGTACTATATAGAATTCTTAGCACAAAGTACTTCAACAAGTTTCCACTTCTTATTTCTTGACCTCTTCTGAAAATCATTATTGAGTGGTCGCCAGCCAGGTGTTAGCTGTTCGGGAATCGACATCTGATTAATGTATATTCTTTTCGATGCATATTGCCAACAATCAAGATATCTATGATAGTGCTTTTTTGTAATTTGTACAGAGAAATGTAAACTTTTCATAAACACACCTGAATAAGTAATGCGATTAAATGGCATGATGATGTGCTAAAACAAACAAGAAAACCGATAACTTGTTGAAATATCCAGATGTCAGGAACAGGTATTCCAGATATTCAAGGTGGCCGCCTTATAAATCATCTGTTAAAATACTAACTCGAATTCATTTTGAATGATTGTAACCATTAATAAAATTGTCATTTTCAATTGTGGCTTCCGACTCATCATAAATAGTGTGAGTTATCTAATCACAAAAATTGATTGCAATGAACTACTAAGATTCATTGTTTGACAATTTGAAATTATATTTCTAATGAACGAATACCGTTGCAGATTACATAAAATCTGGCAAAGCAGTTCGTATGTTGGTTTTTTCCAAGATAACTTGCTTTATTCACATGATTTTTGCCCACCCCTAAATAATCAGTCCTAATTATTTCCAGTTACAATTTATGTAAAAGAGATATAAGTCCATATTCTAATGTTTTGTCTAGTATAAACTGAAAAACTAATAAAATACTAAAAGTTTTCAAATCATAGCACAATGTTCTATGTGTGTAGATAACAGAATAACAGAACACAGTGATACTGTGGTGCGTGCTACTTATATTGATATAAGTAGTATATGACGCGAGTCAGGAATGTAATATCTGGCGGCAGAAGATGGGGAAGATCAAGGAAAGGAAGAACGTGAATAGAAAGTAATTAGTATGGAAATGCAAGAACAATGAAGTTCGAGACAACTATTGAACATTTTGCAAATTAAGCATTATAGCATGGTTTTTCTATTTTACCAAGTAACTGTAATTTTGTTCTCACTGGTGTTCTTACTTACGACAGTACTACACATTCATGAATGCATCGTACACTTGTAAACATTTTTGAAAAAAAAGTATTAAAAAGAGGTAAATCGGTCTATCGAAAATTCGTTGTTATCTAGAATAAAGTGTCGTTCAGTTCATGTATCATGCTTGTTACTGGAAGTTATCAAAAACCATGACCCAGATAAGATACATCTTGTTTAGTTTCCAGAAGTATTCTATAAAAATTACAAACTTTGCGATAAGAATGCCTTAAGTTATCTTGTGTTAAAACTTTACTATAGCTAACTGATTTGTGAAACTGAATCCCAAATTCAGTAAACTACATTAAGTTCTCTACTCTTCCCAGCCATAAGTAATACATCAGTATAGAGTTGTGGAGATTGTGAAGTTTTTGTTTGAAATCATGAATCGATCAATATTAGACCATCACTGTAGACCTGTAAGCACTAAACGGCCGTTTCGTCCTAGTACAGGACTGCACAGAAGTGCGCATCCACTATTCGAACCCAGGACTTTCGATCTCACGCACAAACGCTTAACCTCTAAATCACTGAGCCGGTATCAAACTTCAACTAATAAGTAATATAAACGTATGACAATAAAAAGTTATTCTTACTTGATAAAAGTACGTAATAAAGCTAAGATTAGACTTAATTTATTAACTTGAAAATATTGTATTTGGTTTCCTAATAAATTATAATCTAAACTTAATCTAACAATTAAAAAAAGAATGTATGTTATTACATTTCAAAAGGAAGTCATAAAAATATCTAGACAATTTCTATACAAATTGACTATAGAACGACACACACACACACTTTTCTTCATCTAATAACGTAATTTTCCGATTGACTGTATTCAGTAATGTCAAGTATACTTGTTTGGATTTATAATAGATTTTTTTATCTTTGTAGGTGATTATAAAAAGTGGGTACTAACTTTAATCAGTTATAAGTAGTATATATATATTTATATATTCATACTGAATTAACGGATAAATTTTTAAAAAAATTTGAAGAAAAATCGCGGGTTTTTAGTTTTTTTTTTTAAAAAAATCACCGTTTTATTACATCTGTTAAAGGAAACAACAATGGTTGAAAGTAATTAAAATATTACTATTATTATTGGTAGTAGTAGTAGTATAATATAATTTGTAAATAATTAAGATAAATAGGTGAACTTGTTAAAATATTAAATAAAATAGAAGTATGAAATTACTGGAAAAATACAATGATTTGTTACTATGTTAGTTATGAATTGTTTATATTTAGTTTGGTTTAATGTTATGTAGTTTAACATTGTCTTGGAGATAATGTCTTGAACTTACAAGTTAGACATTAGGTTACTTTTGAAGAATAAATATGATAATTAATTAATACTCATGAACTTTATTATATATGTTGTGTATGCTACTTATGTTTGCTAATAAAAGTAGTATGTAACACCAGTCGGAAGTAGAATATCTGAGAGCTAAAGGTTGAGAAGATTAAATAAGAGAAAAAGAAACGAAAAGTAATCAAGATCACAACAGCAATGAGGGAACAGTGAAGTTTGTAACAGACAATTCAAAAAAGATGTGCAAATAATGTTTTTGAAATGTGATTTTCAGATTTCAGTAAACTGTTGTGTGATTTTGCCTGAAACAATAGTTTGGTTTAACTTACTTGAATGTTCGTTCACTATGTATATTTAACACATATATTTGTGATTTACATACATAGTTATCAGATCATAACAAGAAGTGTTTGGTTCCTTTAATGTTACGGGTTTGTGTTCATAACAAATCTGTGAAACCTAATTAATTTGATGATTAATATTTTGTTCAATTAATGACTTCATTTTGCTAAGGTATACTATGTATACTTTCAGATATTATTTGAATACGATACACTACCAGAGAGAAAGAGATGTTAACTGGTACCCGTGGTCTGATTATCTCTTTATCTTCAATAACAAAATAATGTTCATAATTCAATTCATAAGATTACTAACTTACGAATAAAATTAAGGATATTGTCATTAAATGTTTATATTATCGTGTTATTGAAATTCAGGACTGGATGTCGATCAGTCTTAGTTAGCCAATGTGAATCCTAAGCAAATTACACCATTGTTGTAATTCTGCAAGTTTTAAAAACATATGGACTGAAACTGGAAGTTGAACCCATAACATGCATTTCGTTCCATCAGTGACTGTCCAGCTGAATGTATGTGAATTGTATTGAGGATATTCACATTCGGATCAGACCTCAGTACCTTCCAAAACCAACTTTTTTCTATAATAAACTAAATAGGCAATAAGTACTGAGTCCATAACTTATTTTGTGATTTGGCTTCAATTTAACAACATTATACCCATATTTTATAAAATCCATGTAAACCTCAACAGTTATTTTTCTTATCTCAGATGATAAAAGCAGCATACTTTCTACGTTACCATTATTGCATCACTCAAAACTTCAAAGTTAATTTTGATAGTGTAATAACAAGGTGAAGATTATCAGAACTATGTGATATATTAGCCCAATACATTTCGAATAATCTGACCATATATATATCACAATTGATTGATCACTGGGTGGTGATCAATCTCATGCTTGTCTAGTCCTTATTAGTGCAGATCGAATGCTATCGATCATGTTGCAATGTGGCCGCCAGTCTAGGTGACTCGACACTGCGGGCACTATGTATTGAGATTAGATGGTGGTTGGAGGTAGTCAACAGGAAACCCTGGACCCGGGTTTCGTGCTACTTGGCACTCGTCAGCAAGGTGTACCTGTAATCTTGAGGGAACTGGTGCTCCCTGGCGGATTCGATCTCGTGTCACCCAGCTTCACAGTCAGAGACGTTACCACTGAGCTATCCGAGCCGTGATCGATAGCATTCGATCTGCACTAATAAGGACTAGACAAGCATGAGATTGATCACCACCCAGTGATCAATCAATTGTGATTACATCTCAGTCCTATATATATATAAAGAAAATCGATATACAAAAGCGGCAATATTAGTCTGTTGTCCGGAGTGACGAGTTTTACATTGTTTTCCCATAGTTTTCTTCATTATTTTTGTTTCCTTTTTCCCTCCATTTCGCTATGATCAGATTGTTCGGAATGTATTACGCTATTGTATCACATTAGGTCCGATAATCTTTGTCTTATTATTTTATCCAAATTTATCAAAGGGATTAATTGTTTCGAAATGAATAAACAAGTTTAGTTACCTGCAACAGTTGGTAGCATTAGAGCTTGACGTTTCTCTTTCATTCGCCGGTTTTGAAACCAAACCTGAATACAAATTAATTACAATTAATTAATTTCTGTATGACATGATACGTATATCTAATGCTTACAGTAATTGTATCTGCTAAGTCAACTGACCGAATAACTACATATGTAATTTAACGTTTCAATATAAGACTAAGCATATACTGTAAAGTTTGTAAATCTGACAGCGAAATTCTAAAACCTCAGTAAGATTTCATTAGACTAGTGTACATACAGTGCGATACAAAAACTATTCATAAATGCTAAAACAAAAGAGGTGAATGAATTTTAAAATTTAATTATTTATACTACACCGGATACCGAAATCTAAATAATGAAAGCGTTTATTCTGTTTATATTTCACCATAAAGTTTTGCTTAGACTGAATATGAATATGCTCAAGGTTGAGATGTGGTACTTTTTCACAAAATTATTTATTTACCCTGAATATATGGAAGTATTTTCTGTTATGAGCAAATTTTAGTCTACATAGATGTAAACCACTCATACATTTATAAACTAAGAATATTTTTGATTATTTACTCTTTATCGATATATTTTACTCGATGATCAGCAGACGAACATTTCTACAGATTGATGAACACAAATAATCCTGAATTATCAATGTTAATATACATTTACTCAACTTCGACTTAAATCTCAAGTAAAACCTTGGTTACATACCCTTGAATCATAAAGATGTTTCAAAACTTTTCATGAAACTGAAAAAATCAAAACACAAGACTTTTAATAGTTGAGATCATGAGTCAGTTGAAGCTAAACCGCTATGGAAAGCCAGGAAGTACTGGATGGCAATTTCGTTCTATTGTGGGACTCCTCAGAAGTGTGAGTCCACAATCCCGCCTCCCAAGCTTCGAACCCAGCACCTATCAGTGTCGTGAGCGAACGCTTAAAAATCTAGATCACTGAGCTGGCATACAACGATGTTAATATCTTACTTCAACTAATCCATGAAATTGAGTGACACATCTACCTTTGTCTTTGGTGAGTTACCATATCCCAACAGACCCGGTTGAACTCCATTGGTCATTGTTTTTCGCTAGAACTCCAGGAAATACCTCTTGAAACCCCTTCTGATATAAATCTTTTAGTTTAACAATGAAAATTAATGACCAATTTCACATTTTTTATGTTTCTACACTAAAAAAATAATCAGAAGGGTTTTGTAGAGATTTTAGTAATTTCAGTAGTTGAAACCATGAGTCTATTGAAGCTAGATCACCATGGAAAACCTGGAAGCACTGGACGGCCGTTTCATCCTAGTATGGAACTCCTCAGCAATGTGCATCCACGATCACGCATCCCGCGAGATTTGAGCTCACGAGCTAACAGTCTCGCGCGCGAGCACTAAACCACTAGACCACTGACACAGCATCTAACGGTGTTAATGCCTAACTTCAACTAATTCACGAAATTGCACAACCGTACACCATTGTTTTTAGTGAGCTGATATCTCACAACAGACCTGGTTGTACTCCACTGGAATCGTAGATACGCACTGCTGAGGAGTCCCATACTAGGATGAAACGGCCATCCAGTGCTTCCAAGTTTCGCATGGTAGTCTAGCTTCAATTGACTCATGATTTCATCTACATATCGGATTCAAAAGAATCATACCTCAAAGAATTAATCTATTTCCACTTTATTTTTGTTATTGTATTCATTCAATAGATTTCAAAAAAAAGTTTTATATTTGATATTACTAATATAAATACATAATAACACATATGTTCAACACATTATCCTTGTTACTTACTTTAATTTTATTCTCTGGTAAATCTAATTCAACTGATAATTTAGCTCTTTGTGGTCGATTAATATAACGATCTAATTGATAAGTTTTTTCTAATAATTCAATTTGTTTTTGTGTATAACTAGTACGATAACGTTTTAATTGTTCATTGATATCATCATTATGAATATTATTCATTGTCTTATTGAATTCAATGAATTTATGATTTTTTTGATTTGATAAACATAATTGATTTATAGATTTATTAATTAATTCTTTATTAGTTATTTTATCTTCGATCATAGTTGTTGATATGGATGATTTCATTTTTAGTTTGATTGTATTCTCATGATCATTTATTATTCTTTCATTAGTTATATCATCATTATGATATACGATTTGTGTATTTGTATTATCCTTTTTAGTTACTATGCTATCATTAATGTTCCCTGTTTCTAATTTTATTGATGAATTCTCTAACATTGATCTAGAATGATAATGATTTGATTGCCTATTATTATTAATATGTAATGGATATTGATTATTTTTAAGTAATAGAGAATTATGTTGATATGTTAAATGATTATTTTTCTGTATAGAATAATATGGAGGAATGAATGAATTTTTAAAAATATTACCAAAATTTTCAAGTTTCAATGAAAACTCTTCAATGTTATCATTAGGATTTTTACTTTCATTATTATTATGCTGATGATCATGATCATTATTTGGATTTATTGTTTGGGTATCATCAAAATCAATATAACAATTACTCGAATTATTGATCATAGAATTTGAACATAAGGATATATTATCTTTATAAACCTCTTGAGATAATGAACGATTGATCTCAGTTGATTGTAAATTATTGTTTTGTATAATATGAGAGTTATGTTTAAGTTTTGTTTTAAGTTCATTAAATAATGCAAATGTTGATGAATAAGGTAAAAATGATGGAAAATTTAAATTTACAATGTTATCTGGAAACATTTTAATTTGATTAGAAGGTAATGATGTATCTGTAAAAAAGAACACATAATTTATAAAATAAAACATTCTTATCATCAAGAAGGTACAAGTATTTTTAAATAGCTGTCTACGCATGATACTCAACATCCATTGGCCGGATACCATCAGCAATAGCCTTCTGTGGGAGAGAACAAACCAGCTTCCAGCTGAAGAGGAAATTAGGAAAAGACGATGGAAATGGATAGGACATACATTACGCAAATCATCAAACTGCATCACGAGGCAAGCCCCAAGTTGGAATCTTGAAGAGAAGTGGAAAAGAGGAAGGCCAAAGAACACATCACGTCGAGAAATAGAAGCAGATATGAAAAGGATGAGTAGGAACTGAAAGGAGCTAGAAAGGATTGCCCAGGACAGAGTTGGATGGAGAATGCTGGTGAGTGGCCTGTGCTCCTTCACGAGGAGTAACAGGCGTAAGTGAAGTAAGTAGTAAGTAAAGTTATCATTCAAAAACTTAATTGATATTCAATATTAACAATCGGATAACCATTATAGAAACATATTTATACATCATGCCTAACATCAAGATGGATTCATTTACTTTTATTCTACTGTATTCATGTAGGTAATATTATTAGTTGACTTCGTCCTTTAGTTTATAACACAATGAACTACTCATAAATGTTTTCAAGCTATGAGTGTTGTAATTCGCAATATAGAATCTATGAGGTCATCAATTGATTATGTAAAATAGGGGATTCTTGCTTTACAATAAAGTTTGTAAGTGTGGAAACGACTAATTTTTATTTTAAATCTCAAACGTATTTAGACAATACAATTATGTGATTAGTAATAATATAAATTTAGGTAATTCAGGATGAGATAATTGCTAATACAACTAATATCTATATTAAATCACTGACTGAATATTAACGAATGCATGAAATAATATGAGCTAAGTAGGAATTAGCGAAAATAGGATCATTTCTGACTAAAATTTTACAAATGAATACGAACAGAATCAATTTCATTAAGTCAACATGTAGAAAATAAAAAAACGGAAACAAAAATACACACTAGACATAAAAGACCGTAAAGTAATTGAGATTATTTACTCAACTGATAGTCCTAAACTCATATAATACTTGTCGATTACAAATGTTTAAATTTTTTCAACCGTTGAGTTGGGTTAAAAATTGTGGAATCTGTTTTTCCTTTCAAAATTTAAAGTAGTTCTTATCATAATTTGACATTTTCTGGAGAACTACCGATAACCAAGTAGCACTTGGGATTTGTTTTCTCGTAGTTTCAACTCATCTGGAGGATTGAATACAGGGTTATCAAATCTCTTGCTGAGCATGATACTTTAAGATAATTGAACTGAAATTTGAGGGTCTGTACTTTCAACTCCGATTAATTCGTAGTGTACCTCAATTTCCGTCCATCATCATAACTGATTATTGTCCTAAATCAAGCATGTTTCAACTACACTGATGATTAGTTCCTACTACAAATCTTGTCACATACCAGTAAATTAGTCATTTATGAGGTTTCTATTGTTCGTTTACATATTTGTGTAAATAGTTCAATTAAAACTTATAATTATAACACTTCGAATATAAAATATCACTGTTACCTACTTGTGGTAAAAGATGCCATTTTAAGAAACTATGAATAGAATATATTGAAAAGATTTCAGGGAAAGTATAATAATTAATTAACTTTTTAATAGTCCAATATATATCTATATATGCTCTTCTCTTTCAGTCTAAATCAAAATCACTTTAATTTGAGTTAAACAAGCATATTGAATTTTTTTTTAATTGAATGGGATATTTCTTCATTCATTAACATTTGATTGGTTGAATCAAAAAATTTTTTATCACTTTTCTTTCCCTTTTTATAAATAAGAAATATAATAGGAAGGGGGAGGAAATGATTTCCAGTTGAGCATAATGAATTTTTTGGTATAAATCAAAAATAGTAATAATCTAGGGAGTTTTATTTTCGGGAGGGGGGAAATTATATTATTTTTATAAATGATCTTCATTTAGGATTGGTTAATTTTGAGATACTATAAAAAAATAGAATCACTAAAGAGTTGTTTCATTCTGATTTAGGATTCATCAATAATGAGCAACAACAACATAACAAAAGATAAAATCCAGGACGTTCTGATCTTACATAGCTATTCACTAATGAATGTCAAACCAAGATCGTTGAGTAACGAAAACCACATAAAAGTAAGCAATAATTAACTTAATAACACTTATTCTTCATTTGACGGAAATGATGAATAAAAGAATGTTATATGTATGATACGAATGATTTCTTAATCGACTCGTTCGTTTATAAAGTAATGAAAATGTTAGAGATGATTGTTTACATTAGGACTATACGAAGTTTAAAAACTCTATTGAATTCTGACTAGTTGATATAAAACATCCGAACGAATTGGGCTCAAAATCATGACTTTATTTGGATTTTTTTAACACATCAGTCCAAAGTTAATTTTCATTGACCTTCATCTCAAAGATAATTATGTAAAAGAGGACACTATATAATCCTAAAATTGGAAATTAACTTCATTACGTATTAAGATGGGGTATTCAACTGTATCAGAACTGGAATAATAGGCGCTTTTTAGGTGGAACAGAGAACACTAAGATCCCTGATTCAAATAATAAATGTCTCAATGTGCTGGGGTTGAAGCTATCACGAGTTCACTTAATCTGAGAACGAGAACAAAGACTCAGTGACCAAAGAACAGTAAGCTAGCTATTTGATGCGTCCCAGCCCCGCTAACTAGAGGAAGAAGTCCAAGCTTGGAATGGGAAGTATATTCTGCAAACAGCCAAAAACGAGTGATAACAATAAAACACAATTCAAAACATATCTATACAGTACAAAACCGTCCTTGGAGAGAGTTACCAAATAGCATACTAAAAGACACAACGGACCAATAGAATTTAAGATATTTCCCAGTGGGAAATACGACATGAAGGTGACAACAGCGCCTTTGGCGCGAAAACAAAGAAATCTAAATTTTCTAAATAAAATTACAAAATTAGGTGCTTTCTCAAACGTCCCCAACACAGTGTATCATTGGAATATAAGCAACAATTTTTTTTTAAATTTAAGAAATTCTTTAACTGATTAATCTATTACGTATTTGTCCCAAGACCTAAAGGGTCTCATTACAGTACTTGAAGTAACCTGACCTACGTAACCATAAGAAGCGCTAGTTTATTAAAATAATCCACCTTTATGAAATCTGTTTTCAAAATTATAGGAAAGTTGTCGCCCGTTGACTTCATTTCTAATCCTAGTTTTAAGGATTTTATGCACTATACGATTTCAGAGATTCCTCTGGCGTTTGTAAATTGTATTCATCAAAACCTTAAAACAATATTTATTCCATGTATATTCAACAATATTCAAATTTATAGTAGGGTATTGTAGTGGTTGCTAAATTTAAAGATTCAAAACACAGACTGACTTTTGCTTAAAAACCCGAAAGCACCTGAGAGCTGTTTTGTTCTGATCTGACGGTACTAGTGAGAAGCCATGAACAGTAGAGATCAACCAGGTAGAATGTTAGACAAATATAGTAAACGGCAACCAATCGGAGTCTTGCAAAATCACGAACTAACTAAAGCAGTAAATGTAAGACCCTGGATCTAAACTGAGTTGCTTGAAGGTTAAGAACCAACTGCTAAGGTTGAATGTCCTGTATTCTATCACTTATAAACTTGTGTTTGAGCACTGCTAATGAGTCATGTGTAATCAAAGCCAACCAGCGTTGTAAAGCTCCAATATGAAAAATAATTCAAATATTCTACGAATAAAACAGTTTTACCCTTTAGATGTTTAAATTATTTGTTGGTAGCAGATAACTAATATTGAATCAGGACATACTCAACTATATGGAACCCTTCGGTAATTTTTGTAAATACCCTGTAAAGTTCAAATTTTTACAGAAAAAAATATATATCCGTAATTGAATAAAACATAGATGATGTAATTAAAGCTTAAGAAATACAATTATAGTACGGGAACTTTTAACAGAACATGAAAAGTCTCGAACATATTCTTTTTATTGAACACGCTTATCTGCTCACTAAAAGTAATCATCATCCTGAAATTATGACAGATAAGCAAATAACGAATAACGATACACTAATCTAAGGTCCAGATCAAAATTCTAAATGTAATTTACATATTTTCAACAGAAAATTTAGGAAAAATTGTTTCTAGGCATACAAATGATATCGAATTGTTTCTTAATCCTATTTAAAGCCAACGTACAGCGGTTCTGTTATATTTTAAATAGTTTCATTATCTTTACTATAAGAACGCAAGATTATGTCAACGAAATATAAAGTGTTACTAAATAATGTATTCTCAAACCATAGCAAAATTAATCGTTATTCACTTACTATATAGAAACATCAAATACCATTCATCTCGTTGATTTGGTCGGTCTATAACATACTTCCCACACCGAAACCTCAAAGTCAACTAACTCACTTAGTTACTACTTCAAACGGGTTGTCCACTTCCGAGTTCATCACATTTTCAATGACAATAAGAAACCTAGTGAGAAAGTAGTGAGAATCACTCATTTAATGATAATAACAACAATACAGAGAAATACATGAACGACATAACAATGAATAAACAGTTCAACTGAAGTCGTGTTTATTCTTTCAGTGTGATCTTGTCGAATAAATATTGACCAAGTCCACTTCCAACTCGATCTGTCTCTGTCACATAGTCAGCAAATTGTTTGATTGCATCTTCTTGTTCATGCAAATACTGACTCTCAATGAAATCAGTCAGTGCTGGATCATTGTTCTTCACAGCGATTTCATGAAGTTTCAATAATGACTGTAAAAAGAGAAGAAACAATGGAACCAGTGGTTGTAGTGTATTTCATGTTGTCATTTAATAGATTAGTATTTTATTTTCACAGTGAATTGTGACTCACCATATCTATGAAACTAACCAAAGTAAAGTGTAACTTTCACATGTGTCAATTTAATACGATACATTCCAGTTTCATAATACTACTCAGAGATAGAAATGTAATGTACGAAACATGATGGTCAATTCAACACTTGAGAATTGCACGTATTTCAAAGTCAGTGATGTGAACAATTACACAAACATTAATATAAAATCGAAATATATTTTTAAAACCAAATAATCATTTTCGATTGTCGGTTAATGATGATCTAGTTGTAGATAGATTATGATTCATTGTACCACTCACCTCATTCACTGCCTTCTCCATCGACAATGCAGTGTTCATCGCATCCTCCAATCCACTGAATTCTGTCTTAGTTGGACACTTGATATCACTGTATTGAACACGACCACCACGTTTGTTCTGATATTTGGCCAATTTCTCTGCATGTTCACGTTCTTCATGTGAAGCTTTTCGAAAGAATTCAGCTGCTTTCGGAAATGACACATCATCTCGATCGAAATAAGTGAAGAATGCCATATAATCATAAGCAGCCTGTAGTTCCATATTGATTTGTTTATTGATTGCATCTTCACATTCTTTGGCAAAATTCTGTCTAGCTCTTGATTCACTCATATTGCTTTGTAATGTATCTCTTGAGAAATCTTTTTAATAATTTCCTATTTCTTTTATGTATTTATTTATGTAATTAATATAAACTCTGTACTCTTTCCGATTGTTGTTTTTCAATCTAAATAAACACATAAACAACAATTTTCATATATTTTCGTATTGTCTTGTAGTTAACAATGGCCAAAACAATAATGTTTCAATAATGGTGTATTATCTTATGTTTATCTAAATGATTGACTCATAGATAAGCTTTGAAATTCCAAGTTATTCAATAGTTCTTTCACATATTTTCACATTTTCATTCCTAATCTTTTCATTGGTATTTTTGTTTTTGACAAATTTTGGGAATACAGGTCGCCCACCAGCATTCTCCAACCAATTCTGTCCTGAGTTCTCCCTTGAAATCCCTATTTATTATTTTGATGTGTACCTCCTATTCCCGACGCAATGTGCTCTTTAGTCTTCCATTTACCTTCAAAAGACTGATATAGGGCTTGCCTTTTGGTTCAGTTCGATAATTTCCGTAATATATGTCCTATTCACTTTCAATGTCTTTTCCTAATTTCCTCTTCAGATGTAAGCTGGTTGTTTCTGGCGGTATCTGGTCAACGAACTTTGAATATCTTGTACCGTACTTGTACTTTTTTGACCATAGTTGTAGTAGTTCTCCAAGTTTCAGCCCCGTACAACAGGAAATTCTTGACGTTTGTATTGAATATTCTTAGTCTGGCGTTGTCTGACAGTTGTTTTGAGTTCCATGTGTTATTGATTTGTAGGAATGCTGCTCTCGCTTTGCCATTCTTTGCCTTTACGTCTGCATCGGATCCTCCTTGTTCATTGGTGATGCTTCTCAGATACGTGAAAGTTTCCATCCGTTCCAGAGGTTCTCCATAAAGTGTGATTAGGTTGGTGCTGTTTGTGTTGCATTTGAGGATCTTTCTTTTTCTTTGTGTATGTTGGAACTTACTACTTTGGAGGCTGCTACTACACTTAATGCTTTCACTTACTTAATCACTCATTCGTTGTATGTTAATCTACATGATATATCTTCTGTAAAGTGTAGATTAAAATTGATTCCATTAATGTATCATGAAAAATAAAATTCGAGCAAATATAAAAACAACCTTCACTTTATAATGTGGATTATAGTTAATCATCTGTTGTTCCTTTTCTAGGTTGGAAGATTATTTATTTATATTCTTTACAATTCTCTCATCCGCTTAATTCTATTGGTTTAATTTTACATCACCTTACGTGACCTACTCATCAGGTGACTTCATTTATGCATTGATTTGTTTGATTTCAAATGCTATTACTGTATATTTACCATATTAATGTTTCTACTTCGAAAATCATTACCATTCTTTTTAACTGCCTGTGCGTGTCTATAAATTTCAAAAGAAAGATGGTGGAGAAGATTTGTAGTTCAGGTGGATGATTCGGATAGAGTTTTGTTCTCTGAGTTGGATGGTTTGGTCGTGGAGCTTTCATCGTCCTTCTGATAATAATGATGTGAAGTCAGGTGAACCAGATTCGTAGACAATTAATCTTATCTAAATACAATCTGTATATGAGCTATCTTAATGAAATCTTGACTGAAGTCATCATAAAAGAAGGTTCAATGTAAATAGTGAGGACAACATACTTTAAGATAATAGCATTAGATATTTTGATACTGTAACTCATTTGATACGTTATACTACCGATTTCTAGTTTCAATTATCAAATTGTCCTAATCTTACCCTTGTGTTATTGCTAGCATTTATTGATTGCTTTCATCATGAAATGATGTGCGTTCTATGACTTTAGTGAGTCATCTGCTCATACTTTCTCTCATTGAGATTTTTCACAGGGGCTGCCACTCCCACTCCTCCAACACACAGCTTAACTTCTGCTAGACACTTACTTACATGCTGAACGCTACAATACTTTTGTATTTTAAAGACTATATATATATATTAAAAGATACTTGTGGCTATTTCAGTCGCCCACAATCAAAAGAGCCTTTAGATGGAAAGCATATCCTATCTTAAAAATAATAAGGGTCAGCTGTTTACCAAAATCCTTATTTATATTCTTGACCAAATGAAAAGTTTCAGTAAAAGCACCGTCAATAATCTTCAATAGTCCGAATATAATGGAATAGTAAAGGAAAAATGACTATAATCGTCGTCTGGGCATAGTGAACCCCATAAATTATTTATAATAATTTGAATATATTATTTCTTGTTTTCTATGAAAACTTAGTTGCTCACTGAAAAATTCTCATCAACCAAAGGTAACCATTTTCATTTTGATAATGATGATGAGATTTCAATATGGACTGTATGAATCACATTCAAAAAATAAAGCATTCTAATATTGATTAGGCTGATTGAAATATTACAGTATAATAAATAATAGTTTTAAGCTTAGTGAAATCTTCTAGTTTCACTTTTGTTTATCAGCTTCCATTTTCAAGTGACCATATGTATACACACAGATATTGTGTAAATGTTAATAATATTGTAAATGTTTTGTGAAGTATGTTGTTAAGTGTAAGAATACAAGTTAATAATAAATTGTATGATTGATTTGTTATCATTTCAGTTGGTAAGTTGTTATAGGTAAATTTTCAACAGAGTCATGTCAACCGTGTGATTTTCAAGACTATTAACGTTTTTTTTTTAGAAATTGGTTTGATTTTCTTAGTTGTATTCATCACAGGATGATCTCAATTTGAATACCATTTAATACTAGGAAGCACTGAACATACGTTTGATCCTAATAGGAGAGTGTCAGTCAGCTTACAGATAAAATCATAGATGGGATTAACTAAAAACTTTAAGGTTTCATGAAGAATTCTGAAACGTTAGATTGACAGTTTCAAGGTCCAAATGTATCATCATCAACTTCAGTAAATTCGCGATGTGGTGCGACTACTAACCAATGATTCTGGTGACACCTGTTTAGACGTCTACAGGTTGGAACGTCACAAGTTAGGACATTCAACGAGAACGTAAGAAACACATAGAGAAAGTCATTTGTAAGTTTAAAAATATAGTTTAATTGAAGTGACTTCGAGTAAATTGGTTTATTTTGTAAGATTTATTAGTGACATTTCAAGGAAATCCTTCACTAGGATGGAACAATTATCCAGTAGTGTGTAGTTTTCAACAACATCAATGTGTGGTAATCTGTGAAAAATAAAACTTGTAAATTTCAAAATATTCCTAAGCTCACTAATGCATTATCGATTCATTCAATGTGTAGAAAGCTAACACGTTATGTGCACTATGGAATTGCGATATCCGTCACAAAATAAACAACTTCCCAACGTTAGCTAATACCACATGGTTACTTTCAAATGTATTCTGGAAAATAACTGTATAGTATAATCTCATAGGATAGCACAATTAATCGTTATTCACTTACTATATAGAAACATCAAATACCATTCATCTCGTTGATTTGGTCGGTCTATAACATACTTCCCACACCGAAACCTCAAAGTCAACTAACTCACTTAGTTACTACTTCAAACGGGTTGTCCACTTCCGAGTTCATCACATTTTCAATGACAATAAGAAACCTAGTGAGAAAGTAGTGAGAATCACTCATTTAATGATAATAACAACAATACAGAGAAATACATGAACGACATAACAATGAATAAACAGTTCAACTGAAGTCGTGTTTATTCTTTCAGTGTGATCTTGTCGAATAAATATTGACCAAGTCCACTTCCAACTCGATCTGTCTCTGTCACATAGTCAGCAAATTGTTTGATTGCATCTTCTTGTTCATGCAAATACTGACTCTCAATGAAATCAGTCAGTGCTGGATCATTGTTCTTCACAGCGATTTCATGAAGTTTCAATAATGACTGTAAAAAGAGAAGAAACAATGGAACCAGTGGTTGTAGTGTATTTCATGTTGTCATTTAATAGATTAGTATTTTATTTTCACAGTGAATTGTGACTCACCATATCTATGAAACTAACCAAAGTAAAGTGTAACTTTCACATGTGTCAATTTAATACGATACATTCCAGTTTCATAATACTACTCAGAGATAGAAATGTAATGTACGAAACATGATGGTCAATTCAACACTTGAGAATTGCACGTATTTCAAAGTCAGTGATGTGAACAATTACACAAACATTAATATAAAATCGAAATATATTTTTAAAACCAAATAATCATTTTCGATTGTCGGTTAATGATGATCTAGTTGTAGATAGATTATGATTCATTGTACCACTCACCTCATTCACTGCCTTCTCCATCGACAATGCAGTGTTCATCGCATCCTCCAATCCACTGAATTCTGTCTTAGTTGGACACTTGATATCACTGTATTGAACACGACCACCACGTTTGTTCTGATATTTGGCCAATTTCTCTGCATGTTCACGTTCTTCATGTGAAGCTTTTCGAAAGAATTCAGCTGCTTTCGGAAATGACACATCATCTCGATCGAAATAAGTGAAGAATGCCATATAATCATAAGCAGCCTGTAGTTCCATATTGATTTGTTTATTGATTGCATCTTCACATTCTTTGGCAAAATTCTGTCTAGCTCTTGATTCACTCATATTGCTTTGTAATGTATCTCTTGAGAAATCTTTTTAATAATTTCCTATTTCTTTTATGTATTTATTTATGTAATTAATATAAACTCTGTACTCTTTCCGATTGTTGTTTTTCAATCTAAATAAACACATAAACAACAATTTTCATATATTTTCGTATTGTCTTGTAGTTAACAATGGCCAAAACAATAATGTTTCAATAATGGTGTATTATCTTATGTTTATCTAAATGATTGACTCATAGATAAGCTTTGAAATTCCAAGTTATTCAATAGTTCTTTCACATATTTTCACATTTTCATTCCTAATCTTTTCATTGGTATTTTTGTTTTTGACAAATACTTATCATAGTTACATATATAAACTGTATGAATATAACCGGTAGAAAATTTTAATATTCGCTAATGATAGTGTAAGGAACAGAACACGGGTTGGGAGAATCGTACGTGTTCAACACAAAATTACAGGACTTGTTAATAAAATCTAACAATCAAATAAGTAAATACGTAATATGCAAAATGTTCACCAATTGTCTTAAAATGAGTTCGACTACGTTGTTCTTACATTTTCATACAAATTGCATCCTGTTTCCATTCTTTACTGTTCGATCCTCTTGTCTCTCTGCTGTCAGAGCTTCCGTTCACGACTAACATCATATACTGTTTATGTCAATATCAGTAGCACACACCACAATAGTAATTCATTACATCCATTAAATATGTTAATTATGTGTACAAATAATTAACTTCTAATTGATATTGGTTCCATTTATTCTTAGAAATATATTAGTTTAAAGGCGGCCTATACTCCTCCACGATGTGTAATCATCGTAAGTAAGACAGCTAAGATCAATCGTAGAATAAAACAAATGAAATACTACTGAATAAATTATGTCTATGGTGGTGTTATGATTCGAATTAAAATATCGCTAGGACATTGTTCACTCAAGTATATTATCTGTTTGTGAATTATTTACCACTACAAAGAAAAAGACTGTTTATCAGAATATGTAAGAAAAGATGAATTTCATGGAAGATTACTAGGTTTTCAATGATCTTAGATGTTAAATTTAATATGTTTTGATATGAATAGATAAGACACATTGAAATATTATCTTTTTTAAGTGGTTCCGATTGCTAGGTTTCAAGCTATCACGAGTTCACTTAATCTGAGAACGAGAACAAAGACTCAGTGACCAAAAACCAGTAAACTAGCTATTTGATGCGTCCCAGCCCCGCTAACTAGAGGAAGAAGTCCAAGCTTGGAATGGGAAGTATATTCTGTAAACAGCCAGAAACGATCGATCACAACAAACGCAATTCAAAACATATATATATATATCATACGATAAAAATATACGTATAGTATTGGTCCACAAGTGGATCCCAAACATTAACACTCATTATTCTTATCGGGCCATAACACCAATAAATAAAAACAATCAAATACTCTGGGAACTTCAAAATTGTTTCAAAAATCTAATGATCATTCAAGGGTTCATAGTTAGCTATTTTGCTTTAGTGCTAGAATATTCAATGATGTTATAGATTGAAAGATTTAACGAATAGAAAAAAGGTGAATTTATGATTCTAGTCAATAAAGTAGTTTAATTTTTTCTTTTAAAGTCACAACAGTGCCAAATGTTTGTTAGTTGAGTAATTCATTCATCATATTTCTGGAATATAGTGAATGGTAGCAAAACAACACAACAAAGATATTCTGAAACATGTATTTGATTAACTTCACTTTAGAGCCCCTCTAGTGTTACTTCTAATCTAACGTACAAAAAAAGCAAGGACACATCATATAGATTGAAGTAACAAATAAGCTTTGAATATTACTTACACTAACACTTGCTACATTTAGAATTCAGTTTATTGAATACAATCCATCGAAATACAATATCCATCATTTCAATGAACAACTTACACTCAAAAATGTTCTGCATTCTACTATATGAAAAAAAACTTCTATCATGATGTTTGAAAAACAACTTTCGTCAATCCACATACAGTCAAATGTAAACTAAATTATGAGTTATGTATCAATAAAGGGTAAAATTGAGTGCTAAATGTCCAATAAAAAAAATAAATCACATTGCATATAAAACAATATGAACAGAGTTAATGATTAGGTTACCGTTTCAAATTTTATCAGTCGGGCGTGCGTAATCAAGATATCTGCACTGAAAAAAATCGATTAGTAATATTCTTCTAATAAAAGTAGAATGAAACTAAGTGTGTTGAGAAGACAACGATCAGAATTTAAACTGACTTCATATGCAATTTAATCTAGAATTATTTTAATAAAAGAAAGAATCTCCGTCTAGTAGAGTGAAAATTTGAAAGTGTTCTTTGAATCTTTCAGAGAGTAAACCAACTTTCACCAAAAGCTTTCAATAATTCTTCTCCTAGACAATGAATGACTATGTGATGAGACTAACTGTCTGTTTAGAATATAAATTGAAATGGAATGCATAATCAATACATCAGAAATGTAAATTAATTAGGACTTACATTGTACTCAAAATAAACAGTTAATTCGAAGAGGAAACTTTTCATTTCGATAACATCTATTTCAATAGCTTTACTTTTATAAACATAGTTATTTGAAGTTTTAGTGACCTACTTTTATCAAGAGAACGCGATTGGTGTAATGGAAACAATTATTATTATAACCAATTGTACCAGGGACTGTTTTACCGTACTTGTTTGTTTAACTGTACCAGAATACATACTTTCTCTCGTTGATTGTGACCTTGCATGAATTCGATTACGCTCAGTAACCACACTTGTAACTTGGCACAATCTCGGTATTCTTTCCATACTACGAGACCGCCAACAAATACATCTTGACTACAGCCATCAACTGCCTTCTGATATTTGGCTTATGGGGATCTTATCGGTTAACTGGTACGTAGTCTTCCTGTAGTGGTGATCATAGTCAACCGCGACTCGATGCCACACTACAAAGTAATCAGAAAAACAAACACGTTTCGTGTATCAGTATATCAGTAAGTAGGGCTTAACTACTCAACATTTTATTGTGTATTTTAATTATCACTCAAGTTCTAATACAACGAATCAGTTTAGCATCATGCAAACTCATACTTTGATTTGAAATTTGCATTAACTTGCGAATAATCGTTTGTTGGTAATACTTGAAATATACGTGTTAAACAGCGTCAACAAAAGAAATGTAGCTACATCTTCAATGCATTCATTAACAAATCAATATTTTCCAAGTCATACTGTCTAATAACTATGGGAAAAAATCTATTTCATCGTTAAGAATGAATCACAAATTGTATGGATTTATTTTTATATACTTACCTTGATCTGTTAGTGATGTTTGATATGTACGTATTCATCAACATCAATAAATGGATTAACTTGTGAGACATTAGAATTTCATGTTTACTGTAGTTTACCTTCTAATTTTCATGGACAGTTTTTATAACCTGAAAACCATTGTCTGTTTACTATGAATCTTTTTTCATTTAGTGGAAATAAACATTTCCATTTTAGTCTCTAAATTACTTAATATTCAAACAATAACTTGATACTGATGTTGTTAGAATAATATTTCGAAAAGTCTATCTATTTCACTGTTATCATTAGCCTATAAATTGTTTTAATTATTCCGTCTACTTACAAATTGAAAGTAGTTCATCTTGTTGAGATAAAGCTGAATTGGCATGTGAATTGGTTGCTTATAATCATTTTAGATTCATCCAACGCATTTAACACTACCATGAATAGCTTGGTCAAAAAACATGAATTTGTCACTGAAAATTATTACACGAGATAAATATTCATTGAATCTACAGTAAACTGAGTTGTAACGAGATGAATAACTATTTCAAACACAATATGCGCGTTGAGAACTTGGGGATAAATCGTATAGTACAATAAATAATCAATCTCCTTCGTTGACACAATGAACTAATCTCAGTTGGACAACTAAGAAAAGCCAGGAATCTCTGGGTAGCCATTTCGTCTTGGTATGGAGCTCCTAACCAGAGAGCACCCATGATTCCTGAGAGGGTAGAACCAAAGATATTTAACTCTAGCATGCGAGTACTTTACCTTCAGAAACGTAACCCGGCCTCACATAGTATACATATGTATAAAGTCAGTTAAACAAAAATGTTATTTCTTGTTTCATGTGTTTGTGTAACTAACACTAGTCTATGAGGTGAAGTATATAAATTCACTATTCTATACAAACCCTTATATAAATAGAATTTGTTTGATCACATGAATGTGGTTACTACTTTTATAAATTGGTAGATTATATAAATCACATAGATAAATATATTTTCCTTTGGGTTTCATTGTTAGATATACCTAAACTTATCAGCTAGATAAATATACGCCAAGATATGTAATTTATTACACGCAACTACAAATGCAGGAGAAGACGAACAGTGTGGCAGCAGCCTCAGCAGCAGTATGTCTCAACACACACAAAGGGAAAAGCGAGATTCTCCGATACAACACAGCATGCAACAATCGAATCGCACCTGATGGAGAAGATTTGGAAGATGTAAAAACATTTACATATCTGGGCAGCATCATTGATGAACATGGTGGATCTGATGCAGATGTGAAGGCGCGAATCCGAAAAGCAAGAGCAGCATATTTACAATTGAAGCACATCTGGAACTCAAAGCAACTTTCAACCAATACCAAGGCCAGCATTTTCTATACAAATGTCAAGACAGTTCTACTGTATGGGGCGGAAACCTGGAGAACTACGAAAGCCATCATCCAGAAGATACAAGTGTTTATTAACAGTTATCTACGCAAATACTTCAGATCCATTGGCCAGACACAATCAGCAACAACTTACTGTAGGAGAGAACAAACCAGATCCCAGCGGAGGAAGAAATCAGGTAGAAGCACTTGAAGTGGATAGGACACACATTGAGGAAAGCACCGAACTGCGTCACAAGGCAAGCTCTCACATGGAATCTTCAAGGCCAAAGGAGAAGAGGGAGACCAAAGAACATATTACGTCAAGAAATGGAGACAGACATGAGAAAAATGAATAAAAATTGGATAGAACTAGAAAGGAAGGTCTAGGACAGAGTGGGTTGGAGAATGCGTGGTCGGTGGCCTATGCTCCATTAGGAGTAACAGGTATAAGTAAGTAATATGTAATTTATTGATTGGTTGTATTTTTGTTGGATAGCGTTAATTGTTTATCTTCAAGTTCCTATGAATTCATTTAAAGGAACTGTTATTCAAAATAAAATTCAAGCTAAAATGTTTCTTGACACTGTCAAGAGGTGTAGTCAATGTTTTATGCAAACACAACAAAGTTGATAAGTATTCAAACACTTTAAGACAATAAACATCATTCGTAAAACGAGCATCAGATATGTCTATAGTCAGTTTGATTTCGAATCGTAAGATTTGCAAATTATTACTTAAATTAAATTCAGAATTCCAAATTTGTTTGCAAAATATTTAAATAAAATATGTTTTATTACCCTCAACGAAATCTGATACAATGCTGTAATAGTATTTCCACCTTCTCACTGGTTTAATGTTCAAAAGTTGTAAAGAAGTTGGATTTTAGAGGTCTGCTTCAAGAGTGGTATTGTGGTGTGTGTTACTTATGTTAACTGATATCAGTAGTATGTAACATCAATCAGAAGTGAAATCCGTGGTAGTTGAAGATTGAGAAACCCGAAATGAAGAGAACAAGAATGACAAACAGAAATTAATTGTAATAATAACAGAATTGAAAGTATTATGAAGCATGAAATGGACAATGGAAGGAAGACGTGCAACTCTTGTATTTAATGTATAGTTTTCATATTTTTCTAAGCCACTCTGTAAATTTGCAATAAATTAGTCTTTCATATATGCGTGTTCGTTCATTTAAAGTATGAATGTAACTATTCGGAGGTTGTTGTTAGTTTAGGATTTAGGGGGTAAAGTAACAAATTAACATTAGTAAAAACCTCCATGCTAAACAAACTGACAAGATATTTTCAAGTTTGAATGGTTGTTGGATTCATGAAATTATATAGATTATTTTTATCAATTAGGTGAGCTATATATCTCTGTAATATAAAATTGACCATATTTTTCCACTTCAGGATTTCAATATTCACAAATTATGCATACCATAAACGACTTAAATATACTTCACTGGTTTTATAAACCACTTTATGAGAGATTATGAGAAATGATCAAAACGACTTAAATGCATGAACAAAAAGATCGTGATTATAAGAAATCTAATGATCAATTTAGACTGAGGGCTTCGAACCAACGATCTACATTGAAAATGTGAAGACATAAAAATAGTGAAAACAACTTCTATCACACATTTTGAAAAAGAATTATTGATCATTTCACCAATAATACATATAATTGAACATCACAAATCATGGAAAAGGCAGAAGAATACTTCATCACAGAAGGATCTTCATCGATTCAGAACAAGCGTCCTTAGATCAAATGATATAATCATCAGAAATTATTTTCCATATTAGTCACACACATCACATATATGAGACAACTTATTCCAAATTAATCATGAAAATGTATGAAATATCGACTCTCATATAAAAACCAATCAAAAAATACAACAAAAGTTATGAAAATATGTGAAACAATTAAACAACATTTCTAATGTATCATTTACCAATTAAATAATCACAAAATTATTTATACGCAAACTGAAAGAGTGGAGTTATGTGCATAGCCATTCACTTCAAATGTAAACAACCAACATCGTGCGTCATTTACGAGTTCTCTATCACTCGACTGTAGTCCATTAAGTAGCACGTGTCAGTTTGATTCAGAAGTATATAAGGCGAAGAGATGCATATCACATTATCATTCGATAAATTATTCAAACATCGAATCTAACACCATGAACAGAACATCTTACAAACATATATTCACCGAATCAAGAACTAGACAGAATTTCGCCAAAGAATGTGAAGATGCAATCAATAAACAAATCAATGTGGAACTACAGGCTGCTTATGATTATATGGCATTCTTCACTTATTTCGATCGAGATGATGTGTCATTTCCGAAAGCAGCTGAATTCTTTCGAAAAGCTTCACATGAAGAACGTGAACATGCAGAGAAATTGGCCAAATATCAGAACAAACGTGGTGGTCGTGTTCAATACAGTGATATCAAGTGTCCAACTAAGACAGAATTCAGTGGATTGGAGGATGCGATGAACACTGCATTGTCGATGGAGAAGGCAGTGAATGAGGTGAGTGGTACAATGAATCATAATCTATCTACAACTAGATCATCATTAACCGACAATCGAAAATGATTATTTGGTTTTAAAAATATATTTCGATTTTATATTAATGTTTGTGTAATTGTTCACATCACTGACTTTGAAATACGTGTAATTCTCAAGTGTTGAATTGACCATCATGTTTCGTACATTACATTCCTATCTCTGAGTAGTATTATGAAACTGGAATGTATCGTATTAAATTGACACATGTGAAAGTTACACTTTACTTTGGTTAGTTTCATAGACATGGTGAGTCACAATTCACTGTGAAAATAAAATACTAATCTATTAAATGACAACATGAAATACACTACAACCACTGGTTCCATTGTTTCTTCTCTTTTTACAGTCATTATTGAAACTTCATGAAATCGCTGTGAAGAACAATGATCCAGCACTGACTGATTTCATTGAGAGTCAGTATTTGCATGAACAAGAAGATGCAATCAAACAATTTGCTGACTATGTGACAGAGACAGATCGAGTTGGAAGTGGACTTGGTCAATATTTATTCGACAAGATCACACTGAAAGAATAAACACGACTTCAGTTGAACTGTTTATTCATTGTTATGTCGTTCATGTATTTCTCTGTATTGTTGTTATTATCATTAAATGAGTGATTCTCACTACTTTCTCACTAGGTTTCTTATTGTCATTGAAAATGTGATGAACTCGGAAGTGGACAACCCGTTTGAAGTAGTAACTAAGTGAGTTAGTTGACTTTGAGGTTTCGGTGTGGGAAGTATGTTATAGACCGACCAAATCAACGAGATGAATGGTATTTGATGTTTCTATATAGTAAGTGAATAACGATTAATTGTGCTATCCTATGAGATTATACTATACAGTTATTTTCCAGAATACATTTGAAAGTAACCATGTGGTATTAGCTAACGTTGGGAAGTTGTTTATTTTGTGACGGATATCGCAATTCCATAGTGCACATAACGTGTTAGCTTTCTACACATTGAATGAATCGATAATGCATTAGTGAGCTTAGGAATATTTTGAAATTTACAAGTTTTATTTTTCACAGATTACCACACATTGATGTTGTTGAAAACTACACACTACTGGATAATTGTTCCATCCTAGTGAAGGATTTCCTTGAAATGTCACTAATAAATCTTACAAAATAAACCAATTTACTCGAAGTCACTTCAATTAAACTATATTTTTAAACTTACAAATGACTTTCTCTATATGTTTCTTACGTTCTCGTTGAATGTCCTAACTTGTGACGTTCCAACCTGTAGACGTCTAAACAGGTGTCACCAGAATCATTGGTTAGTAGTCGCACCACATCGCGAATTTACTGAAGTTGATGATGATACATTTGGACCCTGAAACTGTCAATCTGACGTTTCAGAATTCTTCATGAAACCTTAAAGTTTTTAGTTAATCCCATCTATGATTTTATCTGTAAGCTGACTGACACTCTCCTATTAGGATCAAACGTATGTTCAGTGCTTCCTAGTATTAAATGGTATTCAAATTGAGATCATCCTGTGATGAATACAACTAAGAAAATCAAACCAATTTCTAAAAAAAAACGTTAATAGTCTTGAAAATCACACGGTTGACATGACTCTGTTGAAAATTTACCTATAACAACTTACCAACTGAAATGATAACAAATCAATCATACAATTTATTATTAACTTGTATTCTTACACTTAACAACATACTTCACAAAACATTTACAATATTATTAACATTTACACAATATCTGTGTGTATACATATGGTCACTTGAAAATGGAAGCTGATAAACAAAAGTGAAACTAGAAGATTTCACTAAGCTTAAAACTATTATTTATTATACTGTAATATTTCAATCAGCCTAATCAATATTAGAATGCTTTATTTTTTGAATGTGATTCATACAGTCCATATTGAAATCTCATCATCATTATCAAAATGAAAATGGTTACCTTTGGTTGATGAGAATTTTTCAGTGAGCAACTAAGTTTTCATAGAAAACAAGAAATAATATATTCAAATTATTATAAATAATTTATGGGGTTCACTATGCCCAGACGACGATTATAGTCATTTTTCCTTTACTATTCCATTATATTCGGACTATTGAAGATTATTGACGGTGCTTTTACTGAAACTTTTCATTTGGTCAAGAATATAAATAAGGATTTTGGTAAACAGCTGACCCTTATTATTTTTAAGATAGGATATGCTTTCCATCTAAAGGCTCTTTTGATTGTGGGCGACTGAAATAGCCACAAGTATCTTTTAATATATATATATAGTCTTTAAAATACAAAAGTATTGTAGCGTTCAGCATGTAAGTAAGTGTCTAGCAGAAGTTAAGCTGTGTGTTGGAGGAGTGGGAGTGGCAGCCCCTGTGAAAAATCTCAATGAGAGAAAGTATGAGCAGATGACTCACTAAAGTCATAGAACGCACATCATTTCATGATGAAAGCAATCAATAAATGCTAGCAATAACACAAGGGTAAGATTAGGACAATTTGATAATTGAAACTAGAAATCGGTAGTATAACGTATCAAATGAGTTACAGTATCAAAATATCTAATGCTATTATCTTAAAGTATGTTGTCCTCACTATTTACATTGAACCTTCTTTTATGATGACTTCAGTCAAGATTTCATTAAGATAGCTCATATACAGATTGTATTTAGATAAGATTAATTGTCTACGAATCTGGTTCACCTGACTTCACATCATTATTATCAGAAGGACGATGAAAGCTCCACGACCAAACCATCCAACTCAGAGAACAAAACTCTATCCGAATCATCCACCTGAACTACAAATCTTCTCCACCATCTTTCTTTTGAAATTTATAGACACGCACAGGCAGTTAAAAAGAATGGTAATGATTTTCGAAGTAGAAACATTAATATGGTAAATATACAGTAATAGCATTTGAAATCAAACAAATCAATGCATAAATGAAGTCACCTGATGAGTAGGTCACGTAAGGTGATGTAAAATTAAACCAATAGAATTAAGCGGATGAGAGAATTGTAAAGAATATAAATAAATAATCTTCCAACCTAGAAAAGGAACAACAGATGATTAACTATAATCCACATTATAAAGTGAAGGTTGTTTTTATATTTGCTCGAATTTTATTTTTCATGATACATTAATGGAATCAATTTTAATCTACACTTTACAGAAGATATATCATGTAGATTAACATACAACGAATGAGTGATTAAGTAAGTGAAAGCATTAAGTGTAGTAGCAGCCTCCAAAGTAGTAAGTTCCAACATACACAAAGAAAAAGAAAGATCCTCAAATGCAACACAAACAGCACCAACCTAATCACACTTTATGGAGAACCTCTGGAACGGATGGAAACTTTCACGTATCTGAGAAGCATCACCAATGAACAAGGAGGATCCGATGCAGACGTAAAGGCAAAGAATGGCAAAGCGAGAGCAGCATTCCTACAAATCAATAACACATGGAACTCAAAACAACTGTCAGACAACGCCAGACTAAGAATATTCAATACAAACGTCAAGAATTTCCTGTTGTACGGGGCTGAAACTTGGAGAACTACTACAACTATGGTCAAAAAAGTACAAGTACGGTACAAGATATTCAAAGTTCGTTGACCAGATACCGCCAGAAACAACCAGCTTACATCTGAAGAGGAAATTAGGAAAAGACATTGAAAGTGAATAGGACATATATTACGGAAATTATCGAACTGAACCAAAAGGCAAGCCCTATATCAGTCTTTTGAAGGTAAATGGAAGACTAAAGAGCACATTGCGTCGGGAATAGGAGGTACACATCAAAATAATAAATAGGGATTTCAAGGGAGAACTCAGGACAGAATTGGTTGGAGAATGCTGGTGGGCGACCTATATTCCCAAAATTTGTAATAGGCTTAAGTAAGTAATACATATATTACACCGCCAACAAATTGGAATTTTTATTCGCCTTCTATGGCCTATTAGAAAATCAGTAGTGATTTAGGAAAACAACATCCATGAAAGACCCTTACCTTTTGTTACTATATCAGTTGAAACTAAACATATTTTTCTCATTAAATTCTCAAACCAGATCCCGTTGATCACTAGAACTTTGTTGGATGCTTTATTATCTCAAAACATTTCACGAAAATCTTATATTACAATAAATGCACACAGTATGTGATTGAATTTATAACTAGTCCGTGTTCATTCTTCAGAACCTTGATGTTTCAGACCATTATGACTTTAACATTATTATTGTAACAAACAGTCTAGAACCTAAATGTCAAGTTAATAAATGTCCATTGATTAAAGTTTAAAATATTCACCACTCGATGATAACTCATTGATCTAAAAGTTACCTGGCAATTCTGGTTTCTACATAAATAATAATTTACTTCTGAAGAATCCTATGTTGAAATGAAACGATCATCTAATCCACTTTAATTTTCATTGATTATATAACTAAAATCTCTAATCATTAGTTTAATCATTTCTTCTCAACCCTAATTTATGAAAACTAACACATTAGAATTTTAATGACAAATATGATATAGAATTTCTTCATTTCATAACATAAAGTATGTATTACACGTTACTTAACAATTAAACTACATTACAATGAAAACAAAGATACATATTTAATCGTTGAAATCATGAGTCTATTGCAGCTAGATCACCATGGAAAATCTGGGAGTATTGGACGGCCGTTTCATCCTAGTACTGGACTCCTCAGCAGTGCGCATCCACGATCCCTCCACCCACGAGATTCGAGCCCAGCATCTATCAGTCTCGCGCTCGAGCGCTTAACCACTAGACCACTGAGCCGGCCAGCATCCAACGGTGTTAATGTCTAACTTCAACTAATCCACGAAATAGCGCCACCGTAAACCATTGTCTTTAGTGAGCTGATATCTCACAACCGACTTAGTTGAACTCCACTGGTAACGACTTCTCACTAGAACTCCAGGAAATGCCTCTTTAAGTCAGTCACAGGTTTTCCATAGTGGTCTAGCTTCAAGTGACTCATGATTTCAACTATTGAATTTATTAAAATCTCCACAAAAACCCTTCTGATATATTTAATCACCAATTATTTGTATCCCCATAGAACACAAATGTTATTTTACTCTGATATAAATAATATTGTAAACAAACTATAATTGACATATGATTTAGTTAATCAAATGTAACAAGGTAATGTAATGAAATTTCATTATTAAACAATGCTTGTAGGTTGAAATGGGTCACAGGATAATCGTATATTTTTTTCTCAGTCTAATAAACCTATCTGAATTAAGAATTTCTTAGATATTTCAATACTGTATGTCATTGTTATTGAAATAATGTATTTTAAATTTCTATATTTATATATCAATGAGATGAAGTGAAGTGTCCTGAATACTGGAAATCAATATTTAATGTGCTGACCGATTAAGAGAGTAATTCGTTTAGTCTAAAGAATATTATTATTATTAGTCATTGATAAAACTACCTATGTAATTAGTTAATAATGTTCTATGATAAATGTATTGTGTGAACATCAAGATCTTAGTGATTTCAGTGATATGTTTAAGAAAGAAATAACAATATATTCAGTCATGAATGTTAACACCTACTCTTTAGTTCTTTGGTTTAAATGGTAGATTATATTTTCTCTGATGTTTAGGCAAATAGAAGCATGGGTTTATTGTTTTCTTAATGACATGAGTTTAAATTCCATGGGAATAATCATCCCATTTAGTTCTAAAACTCACTGAAAATACTGACATTAGTTATTACGAAGATCAAGTTCCTGACCTTCTTTCCATTGCTTTCAGTTGTCTAACATCAAGAAACTGTGTATTATGAGACCAAAACATGTAACCCAGGTTACACATTATAATTGATTATTAAAAATCCATCATTATTAAGGATTAGATACTATGGCATGGGTTACTTTGTCATACTTTCAGAAGACACCGAAATGCATAAATCTCTGGATTCATGTTGTATCAACCTGTAAATAATCTTTATTCACGTCAATAAGGTATATTAATACATAACTCGATAGTCTCTATTATCAGATCTTGGACTTTGTTTACTTGTTTACTTTGTTAAACTTTCTTAATTAAGATTTTGATTTGCTTAAATGATTGTTAGACAAGATCAATCTCATCAATAGGTTACCTGTGTAGTGAGTCATGATAATTTGAAGTAGTGTGTTAATTTGTCCCAGTTTCAGTGGCTACAATTAATGAATATGTTCACATTGTCATAATTTTTAACACTGTAGCAAAACATCATTTATCGTTAAAGAAAATTCAATTGAATAATAGTCGATAGAAAAAGATCTATCTGGAATAGCGATGTGAAGGTAAAAAAACTCAGGACCCTGTGTAAACACTTTATTGGTTTTAGCTAAATCACTTAGAATTTGCAAATGCGGATTTGTTCTGTTCATTAAACTCTTCATCGCAATTTTAACTGAGCTACATGAATTATTTGAAAAACTGATAGTTTAGTGAAACTTGATAAGATCCTACACCTAATCAAGCGATCGACAGATCTTTATTTGATTATTCCACAATTCTCAAGAGTTCTGTCGTAAAGAAATCCGTTAACGAACTCAGTGACACTTTTTTTATTCTATCTGTTTCCATTGAACATATTATTCATACAATGAAATGAAACATAATATCCCATTGTATATATTTGTTTATCCATTTAGACAGTTAAAGATTGCAAGTTTTAATAACTCAGTGAATTCCTAGAATAATCATGACCTCTTGAAAATAAATATCGGTAAAACAATCATCATTCTCTGAAAGACAAATAAGTTATTGTACTGACTTCATTTTAAAACTTATGAAATGAAGTCAACTAGACACTAAATAACAAACTTGATTATCTTACCTCCTGTACTGTGGTTCAATAAGTCGTTCTTAATGAATACGAAACTTTCACCACATTTTTACTTTCATCCTTTAGTCTGTAGTGTATGAGACACAGGTGGGAACAGCTAATTTATTGTTCGATACAAAATTACAGGATCTTTTCATAAAATATGAGAACCATACATTAAATACTTCGTTTGTAAATCCTTCATCAATTGTCCTTCACATTCTATACAATTCTTCCAATTCACAATTCCTTTGTATTTCCCTTTTTGTTATCTCCAACTCAATCTTCTTAACCTTCTACTGCCAGCCATTCAACTTTAATTGGTGTTACATACTATTTATGTTTGTCGCCATAAGTCGCACACGCCACAACTCTCCATGCTTCTTTAATGCAATGTAATGCTTAAAATATATTTCAATTCAATATTTTCTAAGAAAATCATACTTCGTTAATCTTTAGAATTATTATCACTGACTAAGAAGTCGTTGGATCGATATTGAATTTCCCCGTACACCCTCAATGAGTAACATTCACTGAATTCAAGTGCTTCATATACAACATTTCGTTTTCTCTCATTTTGGTACAACATCAACAGATCTCTAATATACTTGTACATACATTTAAAACTGGTGGATCTCAACTACATCTTGGTCAGTTATTGGTCATCATCTTGGAGTACATTCCATATTTTGAATTGACAGTCTTCTTTCATAATTTGTGAAATTACAATTGAACCTTGTGAACGCGCAACTACTGATTATTTGCAAGTAATCTCTGCATAACTTACCTGTATTTGTTTTGTGGAATATTAATACCTTTTTACTATTTTATCCCTTGAGTAGCGTCACAATTATTCAAATACTTGAATTTCGGTCTACAACAAGCATCAAAATTTAATTTAAATCAAGTTATTCAGATGAATAAGTTCTTAATTCAAATTTAGATAAATCCTAATATATCCCCATTGAGATAAGAATACAATTGGTTTCTCACTATAGCTTTACATTACAATAAAGTATGATGTCAATACTAAATAGGTAGTGGTCGGTCAGTTTAAGAATGTATTTCAATATTTTCTCTAGAGATATTAGTCAATTAGAAACTCAATAGATTCAAAGTCTAGAGTAAAGAGAAATTACATAGTCCGCTAATTATTGAAGCTGGTCACATAAGAATAAGGAAACAAAATTGAGTAGTTTTGAAACTAAGCAACCGAATATTAATATTTAGTGTTATTTATGAAGATAATTCCAAGAAAATTAGATGATCATATGAAGGCAGATTACACAAGAATAAAATTAGAATTGAATACGACCAAAAAAGAGCTTAAACTACATATGCATAATTATGCAGAAGGTCAGGGTAAGTTAAACTGCTGTACAAATTTCTCCTGTGCACAAAGATTCAATTTATTTCAATGTATTCCCATAACACTTATTGTATGTAATAGATGAATCCTGCAAACATGGAACAGGTCTATGGGAAATATTGAAAGTTAACCTTTTTCGTTGAGGTGACAAGTATCGACTAGTTGCTTCAGAGCAGAAGTTCTTACTGTTTTCTTTTATAATAGATCTACTTTCTCAAACTGGAAATGTTTTCGATTCGGTAATCCTTCCCAGAAAGTAAGACACTACAATTTTCTGAAAACTCATATTAAATGTGTACATCCCACCATAAATGGATATGATTTAACTTAATTTTCCTCGATTGAATATGTTTATAACTCGTAACAATTATATCAATTTGTTATTTTAAAAGATCTCACTTTAAATTCTGTTGAGGTTATGCACAACACTTCTAATATTCCATAATCCTACTGTATTCGATACTATTAGTTATTTTTATGCTCATTTAATAGGTAAGTGATACAAAGTACTGTGTAATTTTCATTGCAGACATACTTACGGAACAATTAAAATGCTACGGATAACCCTAAGTTTGAATTACTATAAAACCTTTATACTATGAAGTGAAAAATGATAGACACCGTTTAATCCATATGCAAACTATAAGGATAAAGAAATTAATTCACATTTATATCATTTGGACTATTCTAACATTTTTATGTCTAGTTCACTGATCATATAGGGTTACAGAATATTCGATTAGTTGTTTCTCGTCTTATCGATTATTAACAACATTGGCTTTATTTAAACACGAACGAAAAACGTGATAAGCTTATAGAAGACATTGAAAAAGTAAAGTATATTAGAACTAGATGGTTATATTGTTGAAGTAAATATGATATATTTACAAATAAATTTTATTTTTAAAAACAAATAAACTATGCTGTATCAAATGAAATCATGATAATGAGGAATGTCATTTAAAATAGAATAATTAAAATCACTCTATTCATTTAATGTTAATTTATCGAATAGATATTCTCCAAGTCCTTTACCAACTCGTTGTGTTTCTGTTAAATAATCAGCAAATTGTTTAATTGCATCTTCTTGTTCATGAAGAAATTCACTTTCAATAAAATCTGTTAATCCTGGATCATTGTTCCTTGAAGCTACTTCATGGAGTTCTAATAATGACTAAGAGAAAAAAGTAATAGAATGATTACTGAATAATTGGTTTTGTAAAATAAAAAAATGACGAAGTTCGAAAGGTAGTCACTAGAGTTCCATAGGGAAATTGCGACCAGTGAAGTTTAACCGTGTCAGGTGTGAAATAAGTATCACCAGTGGTATTGAACACGGATTTAGAAATATCGCGAACTAACAAACGATTGGTAATCGCTCATTTATCTAAAGGTTGAGCGCTTGTAGCGATACCTTAAGGTCCTGAGTTTGGATAAGCCCCAGCGACTCCCAAACTAAGAGTAAACAGCTATGCAACGTTTCCTAGTTTTGAGTGGTTGTCTAAATAAGGTCGATACGTAATAGAAACTACATACTAAATGTATGCGCTGTGTTCTCGATAAATGTGTGATCGAAATGAAGTATCTAAAAAACATGTTGGTCAACTCCGTATCAATTTTTATGAAATAACCATGTACAAACGATGAATATCAGTGCTATTCTACATGACCTCGTTTTGGTATAGGAGAGAGTTCCATATTAAGCTACGTACGAATACGTAGCTGGAAATTGGTTTAATATGAAAACGATATTTATTCAGAGTAATATATAATTAACTTTCAGCAGACAGAGTACACCTGACTGTCTCTATGGTATTGTTAACTTAACAACCCTATGGTTAACAATACCCAAAAAATGTTTTGATTTGTTAGGTTTTCATATTTTAAGAGATAACCAATGACACCAAAATGATGAAACAGTAGGATATTGTGCAATCATGTGAGTTTAGATTGTGTGGTTAATCCAACAAAGGAGCCCAAATAATCTATATGACCAATAACTACCCACTAAAACTGAAATATTGATGCGAAACCACAGTAAACGGACATTAAAATACAATAAACTTAGTGATCAAACTGAATAGTTTTATGGAGAATTACTAACTTATTGAGAACGTAATTGACTATAGAACTTAAATTTTACTGACTATTTACAACACCACGGAATAGAAATCTAACTGAAATGCTAACTGATGATTCGCTGTGTAACTAAATTTTCTTAACATAAACATGTAAGTCATTGCATTAAAAACGATTTATAAAATAGAATCTAAAGTGGTTTATATTCACAGTAGAACACAATACCCATAATTGAAACAGTCGTCTACACTTTAGTTCTATACTGTAATTGTTTATCCACTATGCGTATAAAAACAGTCAATGAACTACATCTTACAAGATTAGAGAAACAATTGACAGATAGACACCATACAACCTTAAATAAATTAATTAATTAAAGATATAGCTTGAATATGGCTAAGTACATTATCATCCTTAATGTATTTTATCCATCAGTGGATTTAGGTTTTCATTATCTGAATATTATTTGAGCTATATCTCGTGCTTAGTTAGAGAATTTAGTTATATTTCTGTAAAATAACAGAATTTTTAAATGTATCTAAAGCCAAACTAGTCAAGATATCCTACTCATTTTTTTTTCATCTTCAATTCAAGCAACTCGAAACTACTTGCCATTTGGTAAATATTTGTAGTGAACAATTAATTTAAATATAAAGGAGTAAACAATTACTTCTGTAACAGATAAACAGTAAAAATAAACGATTGGTATGGGGTAAGTGACTCCAATGTCATGGATTAATCATCAAGCTAACATGCTCTCTGCTGGCAGTTTTTCGGTTCGTTTTGATGAATAAACTATCACTTAGTACTTATAAGGCTTAAAATTAGTGAAAATACTGACATGTAAGCGGAATAATGAAGTGATTACGGATCGGTTCAAAGAAATACGAAGTAGCATATTTCGATGCAATATCTCTTAAATTTAGTTCTGAGGGTAAAATTCAGGTCAACACTAAGACCTAGTCAGGACTAGATTTTACAGAATGTATAAACTAACCCTAAATCCTATGTCAGAACCTAGATCCCACTTCTGAACTATGTATTTAAACCATACATATATAACTTAAGAAAGTTCAATGATCATGTGAAACCAATAAATCCCTAGCAGGTTCTTTTGTTTTTTATTCATCATAAATTGAACATTCATATTTTCTGTCTTCTAATTCATGGTATCAGGTCATGACCTCACGGTTGTTCGGCCGGTTTCTTAATGTCCACACAAATAAACCAATTTAAAAAGTAGCTCAATTGGTGAAAAAAAGGTAATTAAGAAGTAATTAGTGTTCTGACTTACATTACTAACTGCTTTTTCCATTCCAAGGGCGGTATTCATAGCATCCTCCAAACCACTGAATTCTGTCTTAGTTGGACACTTGATATCACTGTATTGAACACGACCACCACGTTTGTTCTGATATTTGGCCAATTTCTCTGCATGTTCACGTTCTTCATGTGAAGCTTTTCGAAAGAATTCAGCTGCTTTCGGAAATGACACATCATCTCGATCGAAATAAGTGAAGAATGCCATATAATCATAAGCAGCCTGTAGTTCCATATTGATTTGTTTATTGATGGCATCTTCACATTCTTTGGCAAAATTATGTTTGGCTCTTGATCCACTCATGATTTTTCTAATTTAAACTATTTAAACTATTTTTTTATTTTATTTAGTTTCCTAGATCGTTTACTAGAGTCTTTCGTCTAATCCAACACTCACTGATCTAACAATTGACTAAAACTGATTCAATCCAAATTTGTTCAGTCCTTTTATTGATTTCGAAACAGACACATATACTGTATAACAATACATAGGAACTGTTAAAGCTATGAAATAAACACATATTTCCTAAATAATAATATTAGGATTGAATAATCAAACAAATGCTTTCCATTTGTTTTGAATACCTGTTTGTACACTACTATTTTATGCTACTTAGATTGGTTGAAATTAATATCTATAAGACATGGTCTACTTTCATACAAATTTCATACAATTTTTTTCAAATCGTTTCCCTATTGGTTGTTTCGTATCCATGCAGATTTTATAGTTTCATAAGATTAAAACGTGAAATTATTCTCCTAACAGTGACATCATCGTAAAATTATAGTAGTACAATATGAAGTACACCAGTACGTATACAACTGTATGATTGTGACTAATGTTTATGATAAATTCTTCATAACTATGTGACATATTAAGAAGAATAGAATATCGGAGTTTTTTGTTAAAAAAAATAGTTTAAAAGTTCAAGTTATGCAACTGTAGTTGAATTTGATGAATGATGAAAGTGTGATCGTATACAATTTAAGTTATATCGAATTTTAATCGTTGAGATCATGAGTCAATTGAAGCTAGACCATCATGGAAAATCTGGAAGTATTGGACGGCCGTTTCGTCCCATTGTAGGACTCCTCAGCAGTACGCATCCATGATGCCGCCTCGTGAGATTCAAATTATTTAATTGGATAAAACTAGATGAGATATTTATTATTATTACGAGATTAATAAAAGACTTTTTAGTCAGAACTGTTCTGTAGCATCGTTTAATTCTGTAATGGTATTATTATTATTGGTTTTATTCAATATTATATTTCTGGTACAATATAGAATTCTAAGCACAAATTTCCATTTCTTATTTCTTGACCGGTCCTAACAATCATTATTGAGTGGTCGCCAGTTAAACGTTAGTAGTTCAAGAACAGACATCTGATTAGTGTGTATTTTTTTCGATGCATATTGCCAGCAACCAAGATATCTCTGATCGGTCTTTTTTATAGCTTTTACAGAGAAATGTCTTAAATTTTTCACAAACGCACCTGAATAAGTTATGTGACTAATAGGCATAATGACGTGTTAAAACAAACAAGAAAACAGATAACTTATTGAAATGTCCCGTTGCCAGGATCAGGTAACCCGAATATTTAAGCAAGCCACTTTATGGTAATCAATAGAATAGTTCTATTTTGGTTCCTACCTTTCTGTTTTACGTGGTAATCGTAAATTATTGTATGAAATTTACACATATATTGTTATACAGAATCATTGTTTTACACTCAAAGTACAGTATATTAAATTATACATCTCGGTTTTCTAATTAATATCTCATATTGTATTAATAATTCTCTTCTAGGTTCATGTTCGTTTAAGTATCTGAAGTGAAAAAGAACTAATATGGATGAACTTTACAAAAAAGCACCATGTAGTCATGATACCTTATTCTATTGAAGCATTAAATGAAGCAAAAAGGAAGTAATTATCGTCAAATATTCAATATCAGATGGGTTTTGTGGATATTACAGCAATTTCGTGGATTAAATGAAGTTAGACATTAACACCGTTGAATGCCGGCTCAGTGGTCTATTGAGTAAGTGCCCGCGCGCAAAACCATTAGGTCCTGGGTTCGAATCTCGCGGGGGGGGCGAGGTCGTGGATGCGCACTGCTGAAGAGTCCCACAATAGGACGAAACGGCCGTCCATTGCTTCTAGGTTTTCCATGGTGGTCTAGCTTCAACTGACTCATGATCTTAACCATTGAAATATTTAATACTTATAAATCTACATTTGTTAAACTGTAACTTTTCCTACTTACTTTTCCACATGCTTTAAGGACTCATATTTTTTAAAAAGAGTTGAAATAGCATTATTGTATCTTTGTACCGAGGTTGCGTAATTTGTCAATAGTATGATCTTGAAATTATCTGCTTACATTTACTAAACCCAGTTGAATTTTCTTTTCAATTATTTCCCTTTTAAACTGATACAAGTCACATCATATTAAATTGGCACCTGCATGAGTACTAGTGGTTATAGATGAAACCATTTGATTGTATCACTCTTCAGTTAAGGTGACGGCTAACTGGAACTTTGGTTAACTGCTATTGTGATGTGTGCTACTTATACGGACAGATATAAGTAGTATGTATCAAGAATTGGAAGTGGGATTCTTATTGAACTAATAGGAATATGAAGAGAAAAAAAAGTACAGAAGCACTTCGAGTAACAACAGAGATATAAGAAAGATGGAGTTTATGAGTGAGTCCGTAGAAGATGTGCAAATGGCATATTTAATGAATCATTTTCACATTCTATAAATGCAGTGTGTGATTCAGCTTAATTCAACAAAAACTACGTTCGTTACACAATGACAGTTACTTTAAAATTTCACTTTTGTTAATCGTTATTATCCATGACTATACAATCTTTGTTTATATGGACAGTTTTCAAAATAATTTCACCTTAAAATTCACCATTCTTGTATAAGCTTTACTGTTTCATCAATGTCTTCGTTGATTAGTAGATGTTAAGTAATTGCATTAGTATTTAACGATACATAGTGATACTAATTGCGAATAGAATACAATGGGAACATTAAAACTGGCTAACATTAGGAAAAATCTAACAAAAAGAACAATGAACAATATAACCTATTAAAATTTTCTAGATTTAACATTAAAAACAATAAATACTCTATTAAACAATTTAATAAAACTGATGTGAACAGAGACACAAAGAATCCATGGTGTATAACAGTAGCTATACTAACAATTAGTTTTGTCCCTATGTTATTCTACAAACCATAAGCTTTCGTTTGATGTATGATTCACTGCCACACCCTTTTCTGTACTAAAGATATAGTAATTTAAACGTAACCTTTTGTACTTTATTCTTCTACCGTAACGCCTAGTTTGGACATCATTGTATTTTTCTAACTTTTTTTGCGTTGTGGTCATGTTGGTCATTTATCTATTCATGTATCTTTTTAATCTGGGATCGGAAATCAAGAATAAATTGACTAGTCTTCTTCCTCACTCTCGCGCTTGTCAACCGATCATGTGATAGAATAGTTTTCATCTTTCTGCCCAAGGCCGTTAGTCTTAGTTCGGACTCACGCATTTCTAGCCTCACAGTTAAATAGGTTAGATTATCGTGTCAAGGCCTTAATCTAGATCGAGACAAGTTCTCTCCTGTATATTACTGGGTAGACAGATCAAGGACGCAACAAAAGTGGCGATGAAAGTTTTGTTGTTGTTTTGATTGCCCAAAAGGAAAATATCTATGTCTTTGGACAACCTTACAACCATTTTACAAGTTCAGCAAGCGTGGGCAGACGCAACTGAAGCAGAGATTTTGGATACACTGACGCAGAAGCCTCGTCTCATTCAACTTCGACCTCTCAACCAAATAAATATGAAAGCATCGCAGATTTCATTCGTGAATTCAACTTAAATCCGGAATCTGGTATCGTATTCGATTTCTGGTTTTATCTATTAGAAGACATATTCCGTGTCGAATGCTCAAATCTCGATGATAAACCTAAATTTCTCTTACTTCATAGAAGACTTGGAACAGGTTGATGTAATACATATGTGGATTTCATACTGCCACAAAATCCTCGGGATTTATCTCTTAATGGTACACCCCAAATGTTATCTAAAATATTTGGAGGACAGTCCTCACTATTCGACATTCGCTATCAATGTTTTCAAATATCAAAGTCTTAATCCAATCATTATCTCACTTATTCTAGAAAAGTACATCGAGAATGTGAGCGATTCAAAATTAATGAAATTACAGCAAATCAATTTAACTGTTTGATTTTTATCTTCAGATTGAAGAATCTAACTGTTGACATCCGCATAGGAATTTTAGTGTATAATGAACGAGAATCTAATATGACCTTACAAATGGTCACAACCGAATACCAACGTTTGTTGGATCTCAAACATGACCGAGACAAGTTTTGTCCTGCAAATTTCTGGTTATATATTGCGATCATTATTTTTGAAATTTCCAGAACTATTTATTGAATGAAAATCATTTGTCGTGCCAATAAGATGAAACGTAAAGTTTGGTTTGTTCTGAAAGCATCGAACATGTATAGAAAATCCAAATAATACCTTATTGTCCTTATGAGGCATTTGGTATGCTTGAAATATCATACTTTTTATAGGAATTTAGTTTTTCTCTTTAAAGTAAGAATTTATTATTCACTTTGTTTGATACATTATTCGGTAAAATGAAACAAAATAGATTATATTTCCTCATTATTACTAACCCATTTGGAGTGCGAAAAAGGCTATCATTGGTTTAGGAGTTTATGGTGATCATTTCGTTCGAAGATATTAATTGATACGAACTAATATAAAATGTAGAAAGCCAAAGGGAACAAGTAAAATGTTTGATTTTAACTTGTGATACGTCAGTGTGGTGAGTAAAAGTATTTGAATTACTATACCAACTAGGAATCTTCGAAATATTGGAATTTAAACCAAACAGAACTAGGTAAGCACAAACGAACGTAATGTATTTGGAATACAAAATCAGGCAGTCATCAAATAAAAATGAATCATTAATTTCTACAAACACCACACCTTAAATGAGAATCCAAATTTTTGCAGTCTGTTGTATATCTTCTCCTTAGGTTCATCATGTGTCTATCCGACTGTGTATTGGATGTAGACTCTGTATGATCTAGAATATACTCAATAGTATTAGAATTAACAAATGAAATTGGGACAGACTCACATGGTTCCTGGGATTGTCTATGATCAACATGTTGGTTGTGTACTGAAATCACTGATATCTAGAATTCGAATCATAGACTTTCCAACACTATCCTCCCCCACAAATATGATTAGATTTTCATATTCCTAGGTCATAAATGATGTGGCTTCATTTAAACCATATTTCTCACATTGATTGGATGATTCATCAGAAGTGACTTCATCATAAGGATAAACAACATTTAATAAGAAATCATCCTAATTGTAATCGAAATCGAACTCGTTTAGAACTCGTACTTCTCATTGAATAAGTTTCCGACAAGAAAAAGATGCATTATGAGGACAAATAATATTTCATATGACATCAGAATCTGATTTTTCTGAAATATCTCCCTCAAATTTATAAATATTTGATTGGAGAATAATGGATCATTAGAAAAGTTAGCATCTATCAAAACTGCATCGGATTTTTGATCATGATTTGATTCATTCAACATATTTTCCACAGATTTATAGGAAATATCACCAGAAATATGTGAATCATCAGGACAAACCATAACTTGTACAATAACATGAAATTTCTGAGCAGCATTTGGTGCATTCAATATATCTTCCTTATATTTATGCTTGAAACTTACTAATTGATTCGACTTTGAATTAGACTATATTTGCTTTTTCGGCCTCTATTCGCTTGGTGTGCCTGTAGCTTCGTGATTTGCGCTGTCTTATAATGGACTGTGGTTAGCACTTCGTGTCGCCTTTTGAGTTCATACACCGTTAAGATTTACTTAATAATGGTTATTACGGTGACTGACATACGCAGCCCAAGTAATTATCTCGAAGCCAAGAAACATTCTGTTCAAATATATTTAGGAAAAACAAGTATCCACAAACTGCAAAGAATGACATTTCGTCATGATGCAAAATAAATGAGATCATAGTAAATGTAAGAACTACAGAAGCGTTAATTTGCGTCAGTGCCTGGAAAGTTATTCAATAGAATGTTACAAAACTGAAGGAAGGATTCAGTAGATGACCAACTTTGTGACCAAGAAGCTGGCTGCCGTAAGGATATGTCAGTTAACTATCAAATTGCGATACTTCAGACAACTGCTGATCAATTAATTGAATGGAACTCATAACCATACGTAAACTTTCTTGATTATGAGAAATCATTTGACAGGGTGCATATGAAAGCTCTGAGGAATCTTATTCGACACTATGAAGAATTTTAGGTCGTCCCTATCATGCGAAACTTCAATAAGGGACTGAATTGTAGAAATTTGTATGGGGGGGCAATCAACAGACCTATTTCAAGTGAAGACTGTCGTTAGACAAGACTATCTTCTCTCAACGTTTCTCTTTCTGTTAGCTAATGACTGAATTATGAGGACTCCCACACCTCAGGAAGTGCATGGAATACACTAGATAGTTTGTATATAGCTGAATGTTTTGAACTTTGTAGATGCTTCAGCCCTCCTATCCCCAAACACAGCCATAAATACAGGTAAACATCGTCGCCATAGAAGCAGCGTCTACAGAAGTGGGCCTCAGAATTTACAAGGAGAAAAGTAAGATCAGGTAGTACAATGCAGTGAGCACCAACTAAATCACACTTGATAATGAAACTCTAGAAAATGTGGACAACTTTATATACCTGGACAGCATTCCTAAGCAATAAGGAAGTTCCAGTGGAGAAATCATTGCACAGATCGGTAAAGCAAGGGGTAAATTCATTCATCTGGAGAATATCCGAAACTCAAAGTGAACGATACCGAAGATGAAGGTCAAAGTTTTCAACACTAAAATTTAAACAGTTCTATTATATGAAGCTATTATATGGAGAATTACCATCGACAACACCAAAGATGCACAGTTATCTATAAACAGTTGTCGATGCAAGATACTACTACTAAGATAATACTATAACGACCGAAATTCCAGTACCTAATCTAAACGCAAAGCTAACGAACCAAAATTTATTTCAGTAGATCAAACCACGTTATTCTGTACCGTATATTAAACATTCTTCAGTTCCTCGTATTAAATCATATCCAAACACACACTGGGCTCGATTTAAATGGTCCTAATTTAAGAAAGGAAACAGAATTTATCAAAAGTACAGAACACCTCGAATGGCATAGCATATGCTAAACAGTCGAAGGTCTTCCATGCACAAAATAACGAGCTAAACAGAAAAAGGAATGGTTGTTAAATAATTGTCCAGTACCTGAGAATTAATAAGAGAATCCCCAACAATATGTGATCAAATATCTATCTGCAAAGATTCGAGTCACTGTTCCCAGATGACTACCAAAGATCAACAATTATTGATCGAACCACTTCGTAACCTCAAGTTTATTCAAACACGACCCCATAGTCAATGGTCTGGCAACACACAACAGTAAAATAAAATAATAGATATAAATCTTGAGCCAAAGTTGGATAGTAAATGCTCAGACAAAGAAGACTGAAGAAAACAAAATGTGGTTACAAGAGATCTGAGTAGAGTTTAAAATACAGGCCAGGGAAAAAGAACGACGAAATAACAATAAAATACTATGAGTGGAGTTTCAACATATTCTTTATATTACAACTACAGATCCGTCGAACAGAAAATATATGCAACAACCTACTCTGGTAGTAAACAATTCGGCTGAGGCGAATATCAAGTAAAAACTTTAGAGTTGGAGAAGACACTATATAAACCATTAGACTACATTACAAAACAATATGTAACTTTGAATCATCAAGGAAAATAAAGAGTGAGACTAAAGCAAGGATGACAAGAAACATTAGAGAATGACATCAAGACCATGAACACTGTTTAATAATATTTAAATGTAAGAGCGCAGAATAGTTTCTTGAAGACCTCTGGTTGACAGCTTATACTTTAAGAAGGGCAGTCAGCTTCAGTCAGTAAGTAGATAAGAAACTAAGTGGCAAAATAAGAATTCATCATTCATTTGAGTATTCGATCAGCTCAATGTTAAATAAAAACTTTGTTTAATTTATTAAAGTAAATAATGCAGTTATGTACATACTACTGCTATTACTACTTTTAAGAAGAATAAATATAAAACAAGATTATTCACAATTAATTTATATTTGAGTTGTTATTATTATTATTCTTTCAATGTTAATTGGTCAAATAAATATTCACCAAGTTGTTTCCCAACACGTTGAATTTGTGTTAAATAATCGGCAATTGTTTTAATGAATTGTTCTTTAGTTTCTAAGCATTCAGATTCAATAAATTCACATAACCCTGGATCATTGTGTTCTTCAGCTACATTATGTAATTCCAGTAGGGACTGTAGAAAAAAAATTTTTTTTAAAGTAAATAACAAAAGACAAATTAAAGTATAGTGTAAATGCTTTTTTTAAAGAAATAATAATAATAAACAGTATGAAATAAAGACAATTCATTCCTACATTGTTTGGTTACAATCTGTTATGCTCCGATAAGCACAATGAATGGTAACTTTTGGGACCCATTTATAGACCAATGCTATGCGTATAATTGTTAAATAACTAAACTATTCATATTCATATCTCTCTTATCATAAGCTTTATTTTAACCTATGAACTGTTATTATACGATTTCCCATTCTTGAATTATTCCCTGCCTATTAATCACTACCTCGCACATTCACAGTCACATTTGGCCACATCCTGGACAAATGTTGTTCCCTATTTTATGGTACGATGTGGTCTGTTTAAAAGTCTGTTTACCAGATGTTAAATCACAATTTTCATTGTTCCATATTGAATTTGAAATTCCTTTGCAATTAAATCAAATGAGATCAAAGAAAATCAGTTAGTTGTATATGAATTCAAGTAGTTTCTTTGCCAGTTTCATAATCAGATATTAACTTTATTCATTAACATGAAATTTTATATGATAACTAATTTTAGATTGAAAAAAAAGAAAAAAGTTTTAAAAATATCTTACTTTACAAAAAATAAACTTATTAATAATGATTAGAGAGCGGCCTGCTTGATCATCTGGGCTACCTGTTCCTGCCATCTAGATATTTCAACAAGTTATCTATTTTTGTTTGTTTTAATATATCAATATGTTTATTAATCGCATAACCTATTCTGCTGCGTTTCTGAAAAGTGTACAACCTCTCGTTGTCAAAGTTACAAAAAACTCAATAAGAGACAATGTGGTTGCTGGCAATATACAACGAAAAGAATGCACAATATTCAGATGTTCATTTACTGAACTGCTAACATCTAATTGGTGATCACTTAATATTTATCGCCAGGACCGACCAAGAAGAAAGAAACGGAAACTTGTTGAAATACTTCACGCTGAGAATTCTATATTGTACCAAAAATATAATATTGAATAAAGCTTATAATAATAATAATAATAATAATAATAATAATAATAATAATTAATTGATTAGTCAATTCACCTGATAAATCGACTTTTCAGAATTTAGAGCAATTTCAAATGCTTCTTCAAGATCATTTAATTCAATTTTCTGAACTGCTCTTAAATCCATAAATTCTATTCGACCACCACGTTTGTTCTGATATTTGGCCAATTTCTCTGCATGTTCACGTTCTTCATGTGAAGCTTTTCGAAAGAATTCAGCTGCTTTCGGAAATGACACATCATCTCGATCGAAATAAGTGAAGAATGCCATATAATCATAAGCAGCCTGTAGTTCCATATTGATTTGTTTATTGATGGCATCTTCACATTCTTTGGCGAAATTCTGTCGGACACTTGATATTTTCATCATCATTAAGAAAATAGAGATGTAAGTGAATAAAGTATTGAATGAGTATAACATTGAATTATCAATATACAGTTTAACATTTATAGTTGAATCAATGACCTTGTTTCGCTTCTCATCAAATAACAAAAGTTTTCATCATTTTTATAATCACTAATACTGTTAAACATATAAAGTGAATCCATGAAAATAATATTCTGATAGTGATGAAAAAAAGGTTATATAATTAAAATAGGTCAGTAAATAGTGTATTTTATAAACAATCATAAGTTAATCTTTCCGTTATTTTACCACAACTTTTATGAATACATATATATGAAATTTGTACTTGAATACACTGTAATAACTAATCAATATAAATAATATTTACCAAGACTATATGGTTTAAAAATTTTCTTGGTTGAGATCATTAACCGATTGATATCTTAACACCATTGAAAACCTGGAAGCAATGGACGGCCGTTTCGTCCTATTGTGAGACTCCGCAGCAGTGCGCATCTACGATCTCGCTCGCAAGATTCGAACCCAGGGCTTCCAGTCTCGCGCGAACGCTTAACCTACTGGACCACTAAGCTGGCATCCAATGGTGTTAGTGTTTAACATCAACCAATCCACGGAATTGCGCGACCATCTTCCACTGTACTGAGGTAGATACCTATCTCTACCCGACATGGATTAGCTCCACTGGTCACGGCTTCTCACTAGAACACCGAGAATTCCCTCACGAAGCTAGTCACTTGTGAGCACATAGTAATTATCACTATAAGGGTTGTGGAGAGTATTAAGTTTTTGATTGAGATCATGACCGTGACCAGTGGAGCTAATCCATGTCGGGTAGAGATAGGTATCTACCTCAGTACAGGTTTTCAATGGTGTTAAGACATCAATCGGTTAATGATCTCAATCAAAAACTTAGTAATCTCCACAACCCCTATACTGATAAGAAAAATTTGTTTGATGAAAGTAATTTTGAATTACTTTACTTTATAAAACTGGTAGATTATTTAGAATTACTACAAACTATACAATATCAGATACATGTTTTATTTCCACTTAGAATTCTTCAATGATATTCATAACATATTATTCTGTCAGTTTAACTTACAGTATACTGATTGAGTGATTATTATATTTATACTAAGTAAACCAACTACTTTAAGATACCTTTATTCTCAAATGCCCTGAATTGACAATGACGTTAATATGCATGTTTATAATAGGAATGAATTCAAGTTACGAAAAGTATTCAAACTCTGTAATATAATTAACTTTGTCTTGATGACATAACGATAACGTAGATTTTATAAGACCTCTCTAATGAACAAGTGGTAGGTTCAACGAATCACATAGCTTAAGGTATTTAACTACACTTAAAACAACTGTTCCACACTCTACTTTTTCAATGAATAGTGAATGTAATTTAGGAATGCAATAACATCTGTTTCCATTAGTGACTATTTATTAATTAGTGGCCATTTTTCAGGATATTTTTTCTTTAAGGTTTTATATGTACAAACGTGGAGTTCATTTACAACTAACGACAGTCTACAAACCATTACAGATCCGTCAGACCACTTTATTATAAAATATATGTTTTATTTATCTATACTGTTAACTTAAAAATGAATCATAGTTAGATTTGAAATCACATTATCTTACAGACTAATAGCCCGAAGTGTATATATAAATAAGTTAATAGAATTCTCTTAGGAAAATTTAAGATTTACAGCATACAGTTAATTTAGTCTTTTTTCTTATTTAAGTATCAATTATCCACTTGGATATAATGAAACACGTTATATTAGCGTTCACCTGGAATCAAGAGCGATCAGAAACAACAACACAACGGTCAAAACTGGTAAATGTGTAGTGACATTGGGCCCTAATACGAGACAATGTGTGGAATAGACATACAACATTTAGCAAAGAGAAAAACCCAACGATGAAGAGGGTGGGAAGAATGAGTTGAATTAGTTGGAGTTGATCGTATGCCATGGCTCGGCCATGCAGCCATGGTCCCTGATGAATGTTACCTTATATCTGTGGAGATAGACCTGACAACCTTATTTTGTAAATAGTTTTTAATATTATTTGTATTTGTTTGTCAATTTTTCACTGTATGTACATTCATCATTAAATGACTGTACGTGTTGTTTTAGTCAATGACCCTGAACACACTTTCCGTTGAGCTACTACATAGCGTGACATATTCTTGCCGACTAACAAATACATTACTATTCACGCATCCCTCGTTCTATTTTCATTTGCGATTGAGTTAACTGAAGTCTAAATCAAATATTATCATTATTTATAGACTGTAATTGGAATATATCACATCCTACGTGGGATTATATCACTATAGAGTTCACCAACTTGCTCAGAATCATCAAGCATTCATAATTGTGGATTTGCCTTACCGGACCTAATCAGAACACGCAACGTCGGGTCAATTTAAGTAACGTCCCTAATTATTATTGTATTTGTAACAATTAACTGTATATATTAATATTACTATTTATCTTTAGTAACTTTGTTTATACTTTTTGCGTTCATATTTGTCTGGTCCACTACAATTATTTGGTGAGCCTCGATTTTTTTTTATAGACATTTACTATATATATCTACATATTTTTTTATTATTATAACCTGGCACGACACCATTTTTGTTTTTGTCATTATGAACTCTCCGGGTAAACTTATTGATATAGATAGTTCACCGACCAACCTTCTAAACTCTCCACAACCAGAGGATAATGCTTTAAACTCATTGCAACCACCTGGACCAACAGATATTAGCTGTTTAGCCTCCTTTCAAAAGCAGTTAACACAATTAACGAGCCAGCTGGCGTCACTGCAATCGACCATAGCAACCATCCAAGCTAGACAATCGAGATTCCCCTCCAGACGAAGATCTTTTTCTAGACAACGGTCTCGGTCACCGAAGCGAACATCTGATGTTTGTTGGTACCACCAAAAATACGGCACCAAAGCACGGCGTTGTACACGACCGTGCACCTTTTCTGCGTCTGACACAGAGAATCAGGGAAACGGCCCGGCCAGACAGTAATGGCGGCAGCTGTTACTGGCCAACATGTTAGCCGCCTCTTCCACATCAGGGATCGTATTTCTGGCTCAGACTTTTTAGTCGATACTGGAGCAGAAATCAGCATCATCCCACTTCATCTCTCACGCAGACAACCTACGACAAGCACTAAATTGTCCTTAGTAGCGGCTAACGAATCAGTTATCAAAACTTACGGAGAGCAATCTCTTATATTAGATCTCGGGCTCCGCAGAAGATTCACATGGGTATTCATAGTTGCTCAAGTCAAACGACCCATTCTCGGAGCTGATTTCCTCAGTGCCTACAATTTGTTAGTAGATATGACCAAGAAGAGATTAATCGACGCAAATACACGTTTACAGGTAGAAGGTACACCTTCCAACGACTGTGAAATCCATGGTGTACGGATAATGAAGCCTGCGAACAACGTTTTCAACGACATACTGACAGAATACGAATGCATCACAAAAATAGACTACCAAAAAGAATGCGATCCACACCATGTGCAACATCACATCACTACCACTGGACCACCTATTAGCGCCAGGGCGAGGAGACTACCACCAAGCAAGTTGCAAGTAGCTAAAAGAGAATTCGAACATATGATGCAACTTGGTATTATCAGACCATCCAACAGCCCTTGGGCCTGTAGTGACTCACATTTATCACGAGAACACGACTGGTTTAATAAAAACAATTATTATTATAACCAACTGTACCAGTGTTTGTTTTAATGTGCTTTTGTTTGACTGTGCTAATGACAGCTATTTTGTGCTTCCATTCTTGTGCTTACACTTCGATTGTAACCTCGCGCGAATTCGGTTACCTTCTGTAACCAAGGTTGTATCCTGGCACGATCTCGGTATCCTTTCGATGCCATGAGATCGCCAGCAAATATAACTCGACTTGGTCCATTAATTGCCTTCTGATATTTGGCTTCTCGGGGATTTTATGGAGTCATTTGGAACGAGCTTCTTACGCCTTCTGATCTATTTGGCAGGTGTTTCTTGGTAGCGGTGTTCATAGTTAATCTCAACTCGACGCCACGCTACAGGCCTCGCCGTTACACATGGTACCAAAGAAGGACCAAGATTGGCGTCCGTGTGGTAACTATCGACGATTAAACAATCGAACCATTCCTGACAAGTACTCGATTCCGCATATACACGATTTTTCATTAAACCTACACGGTAAATGCATTTTTTCGAAGCTCGACCTAGTGCGAGCATATCACCAAATTCCAATGGCACCGGAAGACATTGAGAAAACAGCCATAATAACACCTTTTGGTCTGTTTGAGTTTCTACGAATGCCATTCGGATTGAAAAATGCCGCCCAGACATTCCAACGGTTTATGGACGATGTTACAAAGGTTTAGACTTCGTATTCGCCTACATAGACGACGTTTTGATCGCAAGCTCATCAATAGAAGAGCACACTCAACATGTTCAGATCCTCTTTGAACGTTTCAAGAAACATGGCGTTGTTATCAATCCTTCTAAATGTATATTCGCCGTCCCAGCCTTAGAGTTTTTAGGACATTACATTGACTCTCAAGGCATCAAACCACTCCCAACAAAAGTTGAAGCTATTACCAACTACCCTGAACCAACCTCTATAAAGTCATTACGCCGTTTTCTCGGAACGTGCAACTTCTACCGCCGATTCCTACCACGATGTGCGGATGTGTTACAGCCGTTAACTGATTTACTGAAAAGTGACAAAAAAGGTACGAGGAAGGAAAAGAATCAAACATTCAAGCTATCTCCTGACGCTAAAATTGCATTTGAAAAAGCAAAGTCCTTGATAGCCAACGCTACCATGTTACAACACCTCAATACCGACCCCACCACCCATTTGATCCTATGTACGGATGCCTCACAGAAAGCTGTCGGGGCTCTATTGCAACAACAGGTAAATAACATGACTACTCCCGTAGCGTTTTATTCCAAGAGATTATCACCAGCCCAGGAACGTTATAGTACTTTTGGACGCGAACTCTTAGCTATGTATTTAGCAGTAAAACATTTCAACTTCTTGCTACAGGGTCGTGATTTCATCATTATGACAGATCACAAACCCCTTTGCCATTCTTTTAGCACATCGTATGACAAACACTCCCTACGAGGAGCAAGACAACTTGATTATATCTCACAATTTACCACAGACATCAGGTTTATCAAAGGACACTCGAACATTGTTGCAGACGCACTATCTAGGAGGGATATCAATACGATGGTACTCAATCATGACATCAGCCTTGAAACCTTGGCTAAATTACAAGCAGACGATGCAGAATTAAAAGTCTGCAAAGAAAAGTCTAGCTTAGACCTCAAACCTGTACCTATTCCCCTTTCAGACGCATTCATCATGTGCGACACTTCAACAGGCAACAATCGCCCGTTTGTCCCACATGCTTGCCGACGAAAAATATTTCAGCATTTGCATGGTCTTTCACATCCAGGCATCAGAGCAACAACAAAGCTCATTACCGAACGTTTTGTGTGGCCTAAAATCAACTCGGATGTTAAACGTTGGACACGTAACTGTCTCCAGTGCCAACGCAGTAAGATACAAAAACACACCTACAGTCCAATTGGGAAGTTTCCTGTCCCTGACAAACGTTTCCAACACGTGCATTTAGATATAGTTGTGCCACTGCCTCCGTCCAATTCTTTCACCCACATTCTCACCGCAGTAGACAAGTTTACTAGATGGGCCATAGCCTGCCCTATTAAAGACATTTCGGCAGAAACAGTCGCTTCAGTCTTCCTCGACCGCTGGATATCTGACTATGGAGTACCATCAATAATCACAACAGATCGTGGTCCCCAATTTCAATCTGTCCTTTTTCAGGAGTTCACTAAACTTCTAGGGGTCAACCACATTAAAACCACAGCTTACCACCCAGCAGCTAATGGCATGGTTGAAAGATTTCACCGCCAATTGAAAAGCTCGCTGATGGCACAAAATGATACGACAAAATGGAGTGACGCATTACCACTTGTACTCCTGGGTATCCGTTCAACTATAAAGGAAGATATAGGTTGTACAGCCGCTGAGCTAGTTTATGGTACAACCCTTACATTACCAGGCCAAGTAGTGGACCCAAACACTTTAACACCAACGGACCCAAGTCGTTTTGCTAGCCAACTGCTGCAGACCATGCAACAGATCAAAGCCATACCGCCTCGTGAACATAACAATCGAATACAACTCGACAGAAATCTAGAAACATGCAAGTTTGTGTTTGTTCGAGTTGATGCTGTTAAAAAACCATTGAAACAACCATACGAAGGTCCATATAAAGTAATTAAACGCACACCAAAATACTTCATCATTAGCAGAGATGGCAACAAGCAGACTATTTCTATAGACAGAATCAAACCTGCTTTCTATGAAGCTACTCAAGTCAAAGAAGACAAAGCTGTTGACAATCAACCCCTCTCACCAGTGACTGAAAAACCAGTGGAGGATAAAAAACTTAATACTAAGCCTTCTTGTTTAACACGCTCCGGCAGACCTATAAACAAACCCAAGCGTTATGTCCATTTCGTCGATTAAAAAAAAACACCCAAAAACAAAGCATACACCTACCTATGTCACACACTACTAATTTCACTCAAAAAAAAGAAAAATTTTTTTTCCTTTTCACAGTGTACATAATCACATTTTTCCACAATTATTCGTTTTGTCACATTTATTTTTTTTTATTTATAAAAAAATAATTTTTGTTACTATAATAAGCGAGTAAAATCTATTTAATTACCCATTTATTGTACACAAAAATAAACGGTTCAATTTCTTTTTGGGTCATTAGCAGTTTTGTACATTATTATTATCATTGTTAGACAACCAAGACATTCAATGACAGCGTCTTCATATTTTTTTTGTGTGTGTGTTTATTCTGCTATGCTACATCTCTGCTACATGTCATACTCATCTCTACATTTTTGTTAGCTATAATTGTAAATATTATTTTTGTATACATGTATATATATCTTATCCTTACATTTTTTTAAATTATAACCAGTGTTACCACCGGACACTCTGGGGGGAGCTATGTGGAGATAGACCTGACAACCTTATTTTGTAAATAGTTTTTAATATTATTTGTATTTGTTTGTCAATTTTTCACTGTATGTACATTCATCATTAAATGACTGTACGTGTTGTTTTAGTCAATGACCCTGAACACACTTTCCGTTGAGCTACTACATAGCGTGACATATTCTTGCCGACTAACAAATACATTACTGTTCACGCATCCCTCGTTCTATTTTCATTTGCGATTGAGTTAACTGAAGTCTAAATCAAATATTATCATTATTTATAGACTGTAATTGGAATATATCACATCCTACGTGGGATTATATCACTATAGAGTTCACCAACTTGCTCAGAATCATCAAGCATTCATAATTGTGGATTTGCCTTACCGGACCTAATCAGAGCACGCAACGTCGGGTCAATTTAAGTAACGTCCCTAATTATTATTGTATTTGTAACAATTAACTGTATATATTAATATTACTATTTATCTTTAGTAACTTTGTTTATACTTTTTGCGTTTATATTTGTCTGGTCCACCACATATCTTTCATTCACGTTAAATATATTGTCCTATCTCTAGCTTAAGTTTGTTCTCTATCGTGTATTGGTAATCGATACAATGTAGTGAGTTGGTGTAGACGATGATGTGAATTCCACGTAAGATCTTATAGATTAGGCAGTTACATCATGACAAATCTACAATCCTAGGATTAGGTTTATTATTAGAGCAGTACTAATATCATAGTAGACCATAGTTATTCAAATGCCTCTGAAGTAAGAACACAGCGTACTGGCACAACAGATATATTATAAAAATTGAAAGGTGCGTTTTGAGTACAAAAAGGGAAGCTTATCACGAAATGGATCTATTCATTGTTCTGCAGGATCAGCTTGCATAGGGCTTGTTCTTCTTTACTGCGCTGCCACATTAGTAATGTCACATATAATGATTTTTAATACCGTTACAATAGGTCCATTCATAATGTTCACTTCCGAGCAATACAAAATTAAATAACCAGTGACTCACTGAAATAAATAATGTTTCAAGTAAACTTTATCAACCCATACTGGGTATTTGCCATCAAAACTTTCATTGCTAACCGAAACTAAACTAGCTATACATGTAAGACAAATAATTGCATTCTAATACGAAATTACGATAACTCTGAGTAAAATACAGGAATCATACATTCAATAGTTCATTTGTAAATCTCCATCATTTGTCCTTCACATTCCGTACGATTCTTCCAATTTACAATTCCTTTCTTATTGCGGTTCTATTTTGGTTGAGTCAACCTCCATAGCCTTCTGCTGACAAGGTTTTGACTTCCCATCTGTGGTACATACTGCATATTTCGACAGACAAACCAGACCACCGATAATCGACACAGGACCACATCCAGTGAGATAAAGTCTTAACATTATTTCTAGATAGTCTGTTGATGCCAAAATAATGATCTACTCAACAAAACGACTTAGGTTTGTTGAAATTTAGTACCTATGTCTTCATCTACTTCATTTATACGCAGACGAAGTTTATCTTCTGAACCAAGTAAATGGGAAAATATTATGAATTTTAAATCCAATTTGCATGAGTACTTTTCACACTAAAACAACTTTTTGTGAATATCTTTTAACAGATTGAACGGAGAGAACGAAAAGGTGGTTCTGGACGGAACAGAAGAAGCTTTCGCCTAACTGGCTTCCATATATAGCAACCGTTGATCACCGCATCATACTATAGAACAGAAATGCATGGCTCGCAAAAATGGTTAGTTTTCGCACATATATCGACTGTTGTTTGCTCATACAAAAAATAATGTGCTCTCTTTTCCACCTAGATTGTGTTTGTTATGTTATACTAATCATACAAGCACAGTGACCTTGACTGTACAGAGGCTAGTACAGGTGTGATTTGGGGATTTATGTTAGTTCTAATCTTGTCACTTTTTTGTTACAAAACCGTTTAACCATTTTCGAAAATAACTCTCCAAGAGGTGTAAGATTTGGTCGGACATTTAATTAGGTCCTAGGACAGACCTAATTACCCCAAACACTGAAACTTTTGTCATCCAGCACAACAATTCAAGTCGGCTTAAATTCATCCATATTAACTGTGGTCAATGCAGTCTTTACTACCACTACTAGAAGTCGACATTTGAAGTTCTACCATCGTACTCCAGTGGATTTCCTCAAACTTGTTAGAAATTCTGACCAGTGATTGAGGAAAACCTGAAATTTCTTCAAGCGTTTTGTGGTTTTCCCTCAAGTCACTTTGAAATTATAGGAAAACCCAACATCTGGAAAACTTTTGTGGCTTTTAATCGCACTTCTATGAGGCTCATATTGGAGCTTCGGGAGATAAGGTCAGTCTCTTTTTCATATGCATATATATATATATATATATATATATATATATATATATATATATATATATATATATATATATATATATATATATATATATATATATATATATATATATATCAAGACGAATAGGCCAGTACTTCAGATTTAACAGTTCAAAAGAATACAGATAACTGCACTCAGTTAAAGCAGTCTTGTTTAACCTCTATAGTTTGGTATCGTCGGGATAAAGAAAGACCACTGAACTAAAGCTCATTTTAAAACCAATGGTAGATTAAACTATATTCTGTATTATTGGCCTCGATCAGTCTTTTAACTAGTCTTTTCTGCATTCTTAAAAGATTATCAACATTCATGCCCACACATACTTTAAGGCACCAACAGACCGAGCAAAAATTTTCAGGAGTACAGAATCCACTCTTTTTGTTTAATAGTTCTGACTAATGTATAGACTGTTCAATAAGCTTAGCCTCACATAAGACATTGATTTTAATAGTTGATCTTTCATTCACCCAGGTTTCAAGTAGTCTAGAAACTCAAACATACTTATCTTCTCACAATGGATTACTTGTCTTTCTGTCGTGGTGTACTGATTGGGGGCTTGATGGGAGATTGTTATGGATTCGTGTACGAAGGTAGCCCAGCAGCAAAGTTCACCATTCCTTTGGAACTACTGCAAAGGTCAATCAATGGCTGTGTGTACAAAGTTTACGTTCCTCATCTTTGTCCTTAGTTGATACTAAACAGCTGATGTACAGTGATGATACGCAAATGAGTCTTGCGATTCTCCGATCATTAAGGGCTAGAAATAGTTTCGATGCAGAACATTTGGCTAAAGAGTAAGTAGAAATGGCTTTGTAATTCATATATTAGATTTATACGAAAATATTAAGGAATTGTCTTCCTTATATGATCTCCGATATTTGATTTTTAATTATAGTAACCTGCATTCATCTTATTTGGCTCCCACTGTACCTGAGTAACTGGTTATATTATTCACAAGGCTTGACCAAATTATCGAAGTCATACCTCAGTGATCGGTTAATAAAAGATATAATCTCTCTCGATCAATTTATTAACCCAGATGCTACTGTACGATGTTACAATAAAGCTTCGCCAACGATTCTGATAGCAGAAAACAGAATAAAATGAATTACTTTGGCTTTGCTATTCGCAAACCATATATATACTGTTTAGAGTAATATGACTTCCTACTAATCAGTGCATCACCAACAATATCTTTGTGACGCAAAAAGGAAAAATCAATAGCGGAAGTTTCCTGATTTTTTTCCTCTATATATGTATTTTCTTTCTGGTTTTTCATTTTTTTGAAAACCGTATTGTTGTAGTACATTGTTGAGGAGCTCATTTTATTTTGATTTGAATAAATGAGCTTCAATATTTGCGTTTTCATCTAATTGAAATGATCAGGTCAGTACTCTTTAAGTTACTTTTTGTCACATCTATGGAATGATTTATCAAGTGTGCTCAAAATGACCTCCTCCATATTACCAGATTCACCACTGACTACTTTGAAAATGGATTACATAGGTGCTATGGTGGTTCTATTGGACGCGTTTTTTCCTCACTTAGGATGGCAAATTATAAAGATCCCTATGCTCACGCTGCTGATTTATTTAATGGGACAGGATCATATGGCAACGGCGGAGCCATGAGAATCGCACCCGCAGCGCTATATGGATTACGATATTCTAAACGTGAATTTGAGGTGAGCTGTCCTTCAGTCAACTATTCTTTGTATTTTATGAATTGTAATTGCTTATATACTCAAAAATTATATTTTCGGACAAACAGGGAATTTATTACAAATTGAAATTTTTTGAAACCAGGTGGTTGCACATAATGTATGTGAAATAGTCGTTGGTGTTCAGTTATCCTTGGTGTAGTTCATAAACATTAACAGAAAGTTGGTAGCTAGTGTATTGTGTGTATTGAGTTTTTTTGACAATCCAACCTTTGTTTAAAAATTTTTAAAGCAGTTCACACAATCATGTACTACAGCATAATATTTCACTAGTTTACAATCAGATTAGAGAAGCGTACTTATAGTGAATTAAATTTAATAGGATATCTCGACTTGTTTTAAGTGAAAAATGAATAGAATATCACTGTTGAAGTAATTCGGACGATTTTTTGAAATGACGTGTTTCACTAATTGCCCAAATTATTAGATTGATATTGGTAGTTGTTATTAAGAACATGGACCATAAATTTTAGATAACTTCCAATGTATATTGAATAAAAGGTATATATTGCCATGGTGTTTATCAAACATTTAACTTGGCCACCAAATAAGTAGACTGTAAATGGTTACTGTTTAGTTTCCCTATAAGGTTATAAGGTTACAGGCCATAATAAACATCACACCAGCTTATTCAAAGATACAACCACTAATATTTTATCTTCCGATTAGTGTTAATCAGTATGACCGATAAGACCATGCTGCTTTCAATGGTATTCATTTCAACAGACAAGAAAAAAAGTCAAGCAAGGTTTATCTTAAAAACAACATACTTCTCCTTACGCCATAGATTTCGTATACCAGTAGTTAGGTTTGGAAAGTATGGGGTTAACCCTACGAAAATAAACACTCACATAAATGTTGTGTGCTAAAAACTTCTAACATATGTTCGTTTGGTTCTGTGATTACTCTTCCAAATCACTGCTAATCCGGTTCCTTTTCCAGATCTCTTAAGAAGAAACACCTTACATAGTAAAAACAGGATAATGTCAAATATGAATAAGGCCAAAATTCAGGTTACCTCATAGCTTGCATACTTTAGATATTTACTCATGGAAATTTTAATTCACAGTTATACGTTCCAGTTAAATAACGGAGATTTGCAGCTCGAATGAACGCTTCTGGTATGTTTGAGTTTCTGAGCTAGGTGGTTTGGTTGTAGTGCTCACTAATAACAAAGTATTTTATAGTTTTATATCACGTTATAGACTGACTTTGTTGGTATCATGGATGCTCACCAATGATGGGTCCCATACTTGGCCAAAACAGATATCCAATGCTCCATTTATTTCATTGATTGTTTAGCCTAAATTAGTCCGTGATGGGAAACTTCAAATTCAAAGATTATCATAACTCCCTATATCAGCAGTTTAATACCAGTCAATCCTTTGGTATTATCAAGTCCTATCAAGAAGTACAATCAGGGATATACTTATGTGCTGGGATAAATTTCTGTCAAAGTTTGACGAAAGGTATGATCAATGTTCATTGATTGTAAAAGAATTTTTGTTACCTGTAATATAAGATTAAAATTGGAAAGGCAAGAATACAACTGGATATGGGCTTTACTTTATTGTTGAACGTGCTTTTCTGTAATACTTAGAAGTAGGTCATTCGTGACTTTAAAAACGCAATCAAGATTTCGATTTCAGATGTATTAAATTTAAAAGTTCAGTCCAAATTTAATTGACCTGGATTTCATCTATTTTAACTAGTGAAAAACTGTTTATACTCTAACTGACCCATCAATTGGTTTTAAACCAATATCTTCTCTTATAAATTTATCTTAAAACATTCACAAACTAGTGCCTTACTATATGTTACGTTATCATTGTATTTCAGAAAATCGTTATCGATATTACTCGGTTAACTCATACCAATCCACTGGCTATATTTGGAGCACTTATACAAGCATATGCTATACAAATGATTTTCTCTTTAATACATGATCATATACAACTGGATTATGTAGCTTTCATCGATAACTTATTAAAGAGACTAGAGAGAACAGAATATTTTGTAGATTTTAAACAACCCAATTGGTTAGAAGCACTTGATGCTTATAAAGAAAAATTACAAATAGTTAAATATCTCTTGATAGACGATAAAAAACCATCAGTTACAAATATTGTCCATCAATTGGGTAGGTTTACTTTTTCACGAGGAACATTTCTTTTGCTCCCATCGTATATGTAGAGACCCTGGATCAATTTTATTCAAATTTCCAATGTATATTCTGAAGATTTTTGTTCTTCATGATAGGCGAACGGACACTCATATAAAGTGTAAATTTTCTGGACATTATGTGGAGAGATCGGAGAATGCAGATGGTTACTTCAATACTGTTTAAAATACATGCCTAGACTGAGAGTATAGGGTAATCAATGAAATTTAATTGCCCATAATAAAAACTTATTTTTGGATTTTTCGGGTTTTATTGGTGATTTCTTCAGTGTATGTCCTATCCACCTCGAGCATATTTTCTTAATTTCATCTTCAGATGGAAGCTGGTTTATACTCTGCTATAATACGTTGTTTCTGGTGGTATCTGGTCAACGGACATTGAGTACCTTGCGTAGATAATTACTTTTACAAACCTGTACATTTTTGATGATGGTTTTAGTAGTTCTGTAAGTTCCAGCTCCGTATAGTCGAACTGTTTTGATGTTTGTATTGAATATTCTTACTCTGGTATTGTCTGACAGTTGTTTTGAGTTCCATGTGTTATTGATTTGTAGGAATGCTGCTCTCGCTTTACCATTCCTTGCCTTTACGTCTGCATCGGATCCTCCTTGTTCATTGGTGATGCTTCTCAGATACGTGAAAGTTTCCATCCGTTCCAGAGGTTCTCCATAAAGTGTGATTAGGTTGATGCTGTTTGTGTTGCATTTGAGGATCTTACTTTTTCTTTGTGTATGTTGGAACCTACTGCTTCGGAGGCTGCTACTACACTTACTGTTTTCACCTGCAATTGTTAGTGTTTATGGGATAAAATAGCTGGGCCATCTGCTAAGTTCGAATTGTCTAACTACTTTCAAGCTGTCCATTGTATTTCGTGCTTCCACTCAGTTTTGGTCTTCGTGATCTAGTCAAACACCAGAAGAGAGAGGAAGGGCGTGAGTAGGCAGTCGTGTCTGACACAGACCTTCGATTTGAACCGATATGTGGGCTGTCCTCCATGCACAACTTTGCAGTATAGTCCGTCATATGAATTCCGTGTGGTGTTGGCAATCTTCTTAAGCACACCATAATGCCGAAAAGGACTTTATAAGGTTTTCCTATTCACGCCGTCAAACGTCTTCTCATCGTCAAGGAAGTTGATGTATGGTGACGTGTCCCATTAAATTGATTGTTGAACAATGATCCATAGCGTTGAAATTTGATTTGTACACGACCGGTCCTTACGGAATCTGGCCTATTGATCTCGAAGTTTAGCATTTACTGAATACTTCATCCGATCTAAAATACTGTCGAGAACTTTTCGCGGTACTAATAGTAGTGTGACGCCTCGGTAGTTCTCACACTTTCTAATACCAGGCATTCCATTAACATTCCACAATCCTTTAAAATGATTAGCAGACAAAAATGCAGCGTATCCGGTTCGCCGAAGCAGCAGCAATAAAAAACTCAAACCTGATTTACTAATCCAGAAAGGGAAAATGATCAACTTATCACTACCTTGATAAATCTTTGTTGTTGTTATTTTCATTCCCTTACTTCTTTGAATATATGTAAACTCTTCAAATCCTGTTCAATTATTACATAGCCCATCTTATCGATTTTTAATTCTATTATATATCCTATACTTGTCCATATATATATATATATATATATAATCATTACCGATAATCCTTATTATTCTAATTCTTTTCGTCATCAATTTCAATTGTTTCACATTATGTCTTACCCCTAATGTTACATTTCAATACATATATAACTCTTCCAAATGAAAATTATTCAACTCAAATGATTTTAATTGTTTCTTCTGACTAGCGTCTTTTTAGCGTTATTTTTTCCTACGAGATGGGGTTGCTAACCCCATGCCCACCCCTCCTCCCTTATCCGGGCTCTGGATTGGAAGTAACCCTAGGAGCGCTTCATTGGAGTATGAACCAAACCTTAATTATGGAGGCTAATTGTACTAACTGGTTTTCTGAACTAAATTAGGTATACTGGGGTTCAAATCTGGGAACTAGTGGCTAAAAGTCGGATGCTATAACCACGACATTACCTCTCCAAATAAGCCGTACGTTAGGATAGTGTGAAAAAATAGTTTTGTACTGTATCAGTTAAGAGTTAGTTTTGTACTCTCTACATGAATCCTCCTTAGCCTATGTTGACTTTACAGCTTTAAACTATTCACTTAATCAGTCAGTTCCCAATCAATGAATCACATATTTGGTTAGCTACACAATTATTTACAATCCAAACATAAATAACTGGTTTAAGTTGAAATTCAACTGTATACATATGTGAATATGACACTTACTTCACATTACACCGTAAGACTGCTTAATCGTATACAAAGTACAAACGTCAGATTGTTTAACTGACGAAAGTGAACAGTGTACTCGAAGATAACAAAACTACACACAGTCTAGAAAATGTAAAGTACACGGTACACTAATCAGATACTGTTTGTCAAAATTAAGGTATAGTTAAGTTCAGCCACCGTATTATACTTTTACAAAATTGTAGTTGAAGCTAGTATTTTAAAAACACATGAGTGCTATGTGGTTCTTTAAATCATTACACATTAAATCGTCCAACTGTGGTATGTGTTACTTATACGGACAGACATATGTAGTATGTATCAAGAATTAAAAAAAGGATTGTTACTGACAAAAGAGGAACATGAGGAGAAGAGAAATAAAAAAACAGGGGTTCGAGTAACAACCGAAATAAAAGAATGATGGAATTCGCCAGAGATAATTCAGCAAGATGTGCAAACGTTGTATCCAGTGTATTTTTTTCATATTTTTATAAATGCACTGTGATTTTGCATGTTACAATAAATTGGTTTACTCTACCAAAGTCTTCGTTCACTGCACAACAGGTGAAGGTTTAAATCATACTCAATGATCAATCTGATTGATTTTGATAACAAGTAAATAAACTAACAATTAAAAGTAAATAGGAACTTGGTAGATTATTTATTTGCTCTAACTCATACATGTAATCTCAACCAGACCAGTACTTACACAACAAATTAAGGATAGGTTACTGATTATGGGCTCCTCTATGTGTGTTTACCAATTCAACTGCTCCTGTAGATCCAGTCACATAGGCCATATTCAGAGTGAATTTTTTAACATAATTACCTTGACAACACACCACTTATTACATATTATAATCACACAACGTTATTATTATCATTATTATAACTATGACCGCGATTAACAAGACGAAACTACTATGCATTTTATTCACAACTTATTGTATTACTGTTATAATGATCATAACTTAACACTTTACTAATTTATTACTTATTTTTCTACTGCACTCTAGGTAATGATTTAAAAGCCATCAACTCTGTTCCAACTGCATTATATGTATTTCTGCGCAGTTTAAAACCTATAGACGGAATCGAGTTTAATGTGAGATATCTTTTGTTTGCTTTTTAATGACATATTATTTATGTTTTGATGTGTTTTTAATCCACTATAAGTTGAAGGCTATTTCGTAAATGTGAAGATAATTACCATAATTAATGGAAATAAACTAGAAAATCATTAAAGTCAGTCAGTAACAACGTAGAACTTCGTACGTGCGTACATCAATTCGAGTTGCCATGCCACTTAGCACAGAGGTGCAGTTTTCGATTCAAATCCCGTAGTGGTAGAGGTAGTAAGAGTATAAGCAATAATCGGAAAGATTAGGGTTTGGAGATGTTATTTAAAGAGTATAATCCAGTGAAATAAATTTGGGAAGAGGAAAAAAAGGGACATAAAGAATTTGGGAGAACACAAAGAGTGGATGCACCTGCGCCATTGCAGACGATTTTGAGCCATGTCATTCAGGGTCTCTAACCATCGGTTGCTATCATCTCGCGGATCCCAACCAGGTAGCCTACATCTACTAACATGACTCAGTCCACTTGTCAGTGACTGCATGGATTTGTGCCATGCTTTGGTCTGACCGCCCTTAGCTTTCTTCCAACCTACTCCTATACCATTGAGTATCGCACGTCGAGGCAGTCGGTGGTTGGGCATACGTAACACGTGTCACAGCCATCTCAACTGATGAAGTTTCACTAATTCATCAATCGATTTGCCATCCTTACCTAGTACCCGTTTCCTAACAACTGCATTACTTACTCGATGGTCCCAGGATATACGAGCAATGTTTCGAAGACACCTGTGATCAAATACTAGTAACCTACGGATACCCTCTACTCTTACCGGCCATGTTTCACTGCCATAAAGTAGGACGGAAGGAACTGCTGCGCAGTAAACACGTCATTTGGTTGATAGACGGATATCTCGCCTACTCCATAAATGACGAAAGTTGGCAAACGCTAATCGAGCCTTCTGTATCCGTGCTGAGATTTCATCACACACCAGACTACAAGGACTGATGAGACTCCCAAGATAAGTGAAGCGGTCGACAACACGCTCAACTACTACACTCCATATCATTTCAAGGGGGAGAATCGCATCCCGAACATGCTTGCATTGTTGCTTAGAGTGGTCAGAAGACTCTGCACTTTGTCAGCGTCTTCATCAAATATAACTATGTCATCGGCATATCCTAGGTCAAAAAGTGAATCTCCCGGTAGACGTTCAACCCCTGGAAATTTAGATGAGGAAAGTGTCATCTCTAAAAGCACGTCAACGACAGAGTTAAACAAGAATGGGGAGAGTGGACAGCCATGACGAACACCACTTGAGGTAATCAATTCTGATGACAGTTCGCCATAAGCTCTCACTCTACCAGTTGTGTTCGAGTAGAGAGCCTTTACAAGGTTAATGTACTTCTTTGGTACTCCTTTCAATGACAAACACTGCTACAGAACCTCACGATCAACAGAGTCAAATGCCGCCTTAAGGTCGAGAAATACTACCATTGTGTGGCGTCTGAATGTGTGTCTGTGTTCTAGAACCTGACGTAGTGTGGATATGTGGTCTATACAACCACGTCCAGGTCGAAAACCAGCCTGATTTTCTCTAGTCTGCTCTTCGTGAGCTTTGGTTAGGCGTCGAAGTATTATTGAAGCCAATATTTTAGACACTATATTAGTCAAACTGATTCCTCTGTGATTGTCACAAGAGGACTTTTGTCCTTCCTCATAGACTGGCACAGTCAGTGATTGAGACGAGTCAGATGGGATTGCGTCCAGTTCCCAAATTCTACCTAAGACCTCAGTTAATCTCACCGCTAATACTGGACCACCATCCTCAAAATCTCAGAAGTAAACCTGTCAGGGCCTGCTGCTCTCCCTCGCTTCAGATTTTCGATAGCTTTTTCAACTTTGTAAAGATTCGGAGGACCTACATTAACTTGCCATTCAGGCTGACTAGAGATCGTGGGAAAACGAAGTGTGGCTGAAGGCCAGTTGAACTGATCCCCAAAGTGTTGGGCAGTTGCTTACGACCCTATATGAGAATCTAACTGATGACAGTCAGTTCTCTCGGTAAATATATCTTTAAATCACCAAGTTGGAGTCTAATATATCTCATACGAAAGGTTTCTGTATTTTATTACTGGTTAAGCATATACGTTTGTAATTATTTGCAAGAAATTATATATATATATATATTGTATTGCTTTCTTTGTGTTTTTAGTCACCTCCTCTACGTTCCATTGTCTTATCGATCGGATTAGGCGGTGACACTGATACTATTGGTTGTATGGCTACTGCATTAGCTGGTGGATATATTGGCATTCCAGTAGACAGTAATTCAACTATATCAAGAAACATTATTACACTATGTGAAAGTTATGAAGAAATCGAAGAATATGCTAGTTGGTTAAGTAACAAGCTACAAATGAGTTGAAATTTTTCCATTATCATCTAATCGACCTGAAGAAAACACTAAATAATCAAGTGCCATTTGATCCTATCATGATGTGAAAATTAATTTCCAACTTTTTTAACAGATATAATTTTATAATAGAAGCATTTGAATTAACCATAATTTTGGCTGTTGTTAACCTTATCGAAACTTGTGTTACATGAATTCCATGAATATGAGTGCATCATAATATCTCTTATTAATGGTAAATTGATGTCTACCGAATTTCCCATACTATCAAGTCTATTTAAATATGACGTAAAGTATCGTGTTTTCTGATTTTTATATACTTAGGTTTATGCTATAAAATTATATTGAGTAATAGGTATGTTAAATCTACCGAAGCGTCTAATCAAACGATTGAGATATGTGCGAAACAACGATCTGTCTGGAATGGGGTTCTTTATCGATGAATAGGTAGAAATTAGTTATAAACCTTAACTTGTGAAGTATCTGTGGCTCTTAGCTCATCTGAAATAAAAAGGACTCCCTGCACTGATAACATAAAGAATAATTATGACTTAGGATAGTGCAAATAATCGCTGTGTCTAATCTTGATAACAGTTTATCAACAAGCAAAAAGGGAACCTAAAACAAACAAATATAGGAACCTTTGCGTTTCAACAAAGATTCAGTGACTATGCAAAATCACGAATAACTGATACAGAGATTTAGAGAAAGCAGTTAGAATGATAAATACGATAAATGTTATAAGTACCGGTAAATATTTTAGAATATTACACGACAACATAAGCTTGGGAATTGTTAGGAATGCAAGTACGTACTGAATATTAATAAGTAGTATAGAAAATTAACAGTGAACGATGTGGTGAGAAGAGAATAAAGTCAATAACAACGCAAACCAACTTATCAAAGTGTGTAACACATCATTCCAATATGTTTTACTTCGAGTATGTTGCTAAATTTAACTTCGTTAGTAAAGGAGTAGCATCGGGCAGGTTGCATATTGTGATTATCAACCATTTCTTTCCCATTAGGATATCTGATTTAGTCAGGTAATTTCCTTGTGTCAGTTGTTCAAATATGAAATAACGTAGTTGAAGTGATTACTCTTGTAAACTGGGGATTCTAAACCTCTATCTTTCGCGTCAATCAGCTTCTAATCGTATTGAATAACTCAGGGTTATTTTGTTGACTAACGGCATTTTCTTGTAAATCTGACTTCCTCGATTTACACTCCTAGTCTCACTGACTGATAAGTATGGTATAAGTAATGACAAGGGGAAAATTTATGGAGATTTCTATTATGGTTAGCACAATTCGTACATAGAAGGAAAATAATCGACTTTAAATTTACAAACACATGTGCATTCTCAAGGGTTATGTGAAGTGTTCAGTTGTGCATAAAATTATTCTAATACACCTCCTTGTGTTGTATATTATTCAGTCGGCCATGTGTAAATTATAGTCATGTAGGTATATTCCTGTTTGTAACAATATCACATCGAAAATCTTAGTAATTTAACCCGAAAAGCAAGAAACTAGTATCAAGTGTGTGGTACTTATTTAACGTGCAATTGTTCACTATGTAATACAGACCGCATTACTTAATCAAATTGATCTCTCACAAATAAAACAATTCATCATAGAAAGTGTCCCAACATGAAGTTGCAAAAACATATTCATGATCACTTTAGCAGTTAACCGTTATTTTAAACAAAAGTACGTAACTACTAGTCGTTGGATAACGGTATCAGGAATTGTTATACAACAGCCTATGGGACTATGAGAGGTATTAGTAATAATACTGAACATTTTTGGGAGAAAATTACTCTAGTGTTTTACCACTTAACAGTCCTGTTTTGGAGTTGGATACTTTTCATTTGGGTTTTCACCACTAGATAGCTGTGTTCTTCAATCTTGAATAGTGCATTTGAATCTATTGTAATTTACTGCATAATTGTTGACCATTTCTGCATTCTAGAACCACCATCATTTCTTAGGTTTGTGTTTATTAATCAAGTTCACTTGCTTTCTAAACAGAACATGAATTAACGGTTTTTGTTTTGTCCTTCTAGAATAGATTAGGTGGAGAATCATCATAACTACTGTCTATGATACCTTTATATTTGATTTTTTTTAGTTGTATTTTGAGCTTTTTCGTGCTTTCCTATCTTCGCATCTAAGATGAGTTTGGCTGTAGTTGTTCTTTCTTTTCAATTGACAGTTGTATTATTATTATTATTGTTATTATTATTATTATTATTATTATTATTATTATTATTTTCCAATAATCTCTATCATATGATCGCGTTTCTATGTCCATTGGTTCCCATATCATCCATATCCCAAATCTATGAAAAATACCTTGCATACCATATATTTACATTTACTAGTACAATAACGTTTTACTAATCATATAATTTAAATGTTGTTTCACTCACTATTGGACGATGATATAGTTAGTATTTATTTTGTAAGTGACGAAAAACAAAACTTTCTTATATCTGCATTCACGTTTTCAAATGCGATAGTGATGATAATATGATCACTTATTCAATTTTCTTTATCGACTACTGAATAAAATATTCAACACTAGTATTAATGAAAACGAGTGTAAATAAGCAAATCTTCATCAGATCCAACGTGTAAATAAAGTATTTAATACATAATAAGCAAATATGGATAGTGGCTAGCATTGGAATCCAGGACGCGCGTTCCCTCCTCTTCGGGACTCGTCAGCTGGATGCACCCGAGTTGATGTTCAGCCTGAGACTCGAACCTAGTACCATTCGCTTCAAACACCATCGCGTTATGCACCTAGCTACTGAGCCCTGGTAGCCACTTGCTTGTGCAATGGGGTGAAGTCTAATTCATTCGGTATTGTTTTACTTGAATCTTCCCATTTATGTTTTAGGACTGAAATTTATCAGTCTCTTATTGGCATATGTGCATACTGTGCGTATGCCTCGATATTGCCTTAATTTACAAGCATTATAAGCAAAGATGGATAGTGGCTAGCAGTGGATTTAATACATATGAACAAAGGAAAAACATATTTTGTGGTTTCAGAAATATCAAAATAGTTTATTATATTTCTATATACGATTGGTTAATTTAGAGAATAAAATCTTTAAACAGTTTATACTTGATAACAAATTGAATAATTAAGTTTGACTGAATGAACTTCGCCGATGCATGTATTTCACCCTGATAGCTTTATTGAAATGTTACTTCATTCATTACATTCAACATACTTGACTCTATATAAATGTTGAATCAATGTATACATACTGACGTGGGTATATGAATGGCATAAAAACTGGTAAAATAACTCCATATATCATCATTGTATAAAATCTCCATCCTACTAAATTCATGCTTCATGAAAGTCGAAATATTACCAGTTCCTTTTTTATTCAATGTTTAGATTCTAAGTTACTGAGCCATATTAAACTAAAAACCTCTACGTTTCACTACAAGCATTTAACCTTTGAAAACACTGTACCAGCATCCAATGATTTCCATTTAATATATTCGAACAATTTACGATATTAAGCAGTGGCATTAGAAGCTGGTCACATATATACTTGTTATATTTTGAAAACTAATGAAGGTCAGTCGAATAAAAGTTCAGAGAAGTAAATAATGATAATTAGAAATAGAGAGAAAAGATAATATTAGAAGAAAAAAGGTGTCACATGAATCTAATTATTACAGTGGATTAAAGATTGTCAGGACAGATTCAAGGTTAAAAAATTGCTCTTATACATACAAAGGAGTTTTTTGTTGTTGGCCAAGGCTTTCACAATCCTAAAAATGCGTCATCAACAAATTCTACATAAATACTTGAAGGACGATGTAAGGTCAATCTTATGACCTGTTTTAATTATGTGTTTCACTGTCACAGAGCATGGTTTTCTTTTCACTGTTTATTGGTCATGTGATGTTAACTAATTCATAATGCAATTTAGTCATGTTTCACCAGCCTAGATTATATTGTTCGATCTCTTCTCCCTAATTGTTGATCCATACACATGCAAATTAGTAAATGGGATGTTCAGGTCTGTATGGAATCATGAACTTTACCTAGATATGAAATATTCATCATAATATATGTTCTGGACAACTGTTTTCAGTTGTAATTTCAAAATTATGCTATTTGATTTCCCTCTGCATAGTAACGTGATATAAATCCCTTTATTCAAAGCAAAATTTAGGAGTGGTTGATTGACTTTTAGCGATGATTAATAAACGTCAATGTATACCCATTCCATAACGCTCTTAGTCAGAAATTCCCTATTTTCTTGATCAAGAAGATTCATCAGATCTATCTATCACTTTTAAGTGCTTTGTTACATTTTTCAACAAACAACTCATTTTACTTTGCAATATATACATAAATTATTGACTTTCAGTATTACACAGTAATTTATCATTGAGCGCTAAACGTAGAAATTAATTTGCCATGGTTACTATATAATAGTTAAGATTCCGTTTTTTTTTACAATCACTAAAAGATTATAAAAATTTATGTATTTAACAGAGTGTAGTGATGGAGTTCCTCAAATTAAAAAGAAACAAGTTTTTTATATACTATGATGTTCAATAATATTTCACTTGGATATGGTTTGTAAGAAAACATAACCCCAATTTATTTTTAATCAGATAAATATCAATAAATTCATATGAATAACAAGCATATGATTACATAAGAATAAGAGTTAATTCCCTTGTTATGTTTAAATAACTAATATAAAACATAGAATATGTCAAAATGATGGTAAGATTAAAATAAATGTAGATGGTTATCGTTTAAACGCTATACATTATTCATTCAAAAAGAAGAGGGTATAACAAGATAAATGAAGTATAAATACTAAATTGTAAAATTTAAACATAGTTTATGAGAATATATTTAGATCTATTTAATCAAATAAAAGGTTTAGATTGATAAAATAATTAGATTAATACTAGTTGATGATTAATTCATTAGGTTACTAGTAAAGGTCAAGTAACTACGCTAGATCTCATTAAGGAATAAAACATTTAATAGTTGAATTTATGAGTCAATTGAAGCTAGACCACCGTGAGAAACCCGGAAGCACTGGACGGCCGTCCCGTCCTAGTACAGGACTCCTCAGTAGTGCGCATGCACGATCACGCCCCGCGGAATTCGAAAACAGGATCTACCGGTCCCGTACGCGAACGCTTAACCTCTAGACCAGTGAGCCGAAATCCAACGGTGTTAATGTCTAACTTCAACCAATTCACGAAATTGCGCCACTGTCCACTATTGTCTTCAGTAAGTTACTGTCTCACAACAGATCCTCTTCTGATAATAAAACACATCAATCTACTAAAAGTACACTGATATTTTGATATTTTATAATAATGTGTTACGAAAGGTGAGAAAACAAAATTGTGGAACTTCAGGAACAATTTTCAACATAGGCCATTGGTATAATTTGTGTATAATATGAGGCATTCAAAGTACCTTTTAGTCATTCTGATTAATGGTTCGGAAACGAGTGACTATTGTTTAGTACGCAGAACGTGCGTTAGTATCATTACCGTGGACTGAAGTTTACAACAAAAGTCATCAAAAACTGCTGAATATTGGGTTGGTATTTTTTAGACAGCAGTGTTTGAATCAAATAAGTCTACGTTAGCGATTTTTTTTCAGAATGAGTATATCTTTCAAACAATGACGACGAGAAATGCCCATCATCGCTACAAGGAAAGGATTATAAAATACCTTGTGTTTTGTCCTTCTTATGCTGAATATCAGTCAGATGATCTAGACAAATTGTGTGGAATAAAGTTTTATTATTGCTGATACATTGGATTAATTTATTTTGGTGAATATATTAAAAGCTGAGAAGCTTCTCCAAATCATATAACTGAGTAATCTTCAGTTCTAATGAGACTATTCATCTGGTCATTCGAATCTAGATTGACCATGATAACAACGAATGGCTGACATTGATTAAAGAACTGGTGAAGACTAAACCCAACTGAAGATCGCTATATACGAGTGCACAGACAATTCTACTGTGGATTTCTGGACTCATAATTACCACCATAATACTCAATTACTAAGGAGATACGTTTGTCACAATTTCTAACTTAATTCATATACTCTCCGTTCGTCATTTAATAACACGTTTAATAATTGTGTACAATTATTTAGGTGGGTGGTATGTAAAGATCCGTTTAATTCGAAGACAGTTTCCATCACGAAACGATGTCGACAGGATAGTTGTTTAATATATATGAATCTCTATAATCCATCCGACTATCCAAGTTTCGTAATTTCCCTTAAGACACGAAGTTCATAATAACTGATATTTTTAGTGGTCTTCTACTTCACAAAGCAGTCTTACTAAGATTGAAGTCTTTATGAAAGTTTGGAATCAGTCTTAATGATAAAGAAGATACTCGGATTATCGGTTAAATCTTCGATTTCAGATCTACTTTATGGGTTAATGCACAACAAACATGAAAAGAATCTGAGACTTAGATTCTTTCTTCTGACAATTATGAAATCTGGATAATTTTATAACTAAGTTTCGGTTGAAATGAAGTTTGTGAAAATTCAATCGTACGTTTTGAAAGCATACAACATGCTATCACCTAAATAAATATTTATTGGGTTTTTGTGGATGTTATGGTAATTTCAATCGTTAAGACCATGAGTCAATTGAAGCTAGACCACCATGGAAAACCTGGAAGCATTGGACGGCCGTTTCCTACCGGAAATTTCATTTTCTCAACCAAACTCTTCAGGCACTGGTTTTTTCCGAAAACTCACTAATCGAGATGGAGTACGTAGACGACAATCGTAATCAATGATGCTGAACAGAACAGTTTCAGTCATCCAGGTATGTTCATGATGTATGTAAAATGGTAACCCATGACCGGTTTGTGTCACCGCACATACTGATGATAAGAGCTGAAGGAATTAGGATCGTCGACCACACTGCCTCGGAATCGAGGAAGGACACTTCCTATTTCTAACTTGCCTCATCTGTGGTTTAGATGAGATGACCGTCCACCAACCAAAGGACGAGAATTTTACGTATAAGTTTGATTTGTTTTATTTTATGGTTGTAAAACGTAGTCTTCAGGAGTAAACAGCATCCCTAGGTTACTATCATTCGACTATAGGGGTCCTTAAAGCAATGTTCAAATACAGTGGAACGAAAGTGCAACCGGTGATGATAGATGCACAGTACTAGGCGTAAGATTGTAAATTTCCACCAACTGAGATGGCCGGCACGTGTAATATGCATGCAACCACAGCTAACTCGTTGTATATCGCTGAAGTAGGTATTACGAAGATTAACAATTCAGTCAAACCAAAACGTGGAATCAGTTAATACACTGATTGACTATGGGTGATTCGGGCAATATCCACGAGGAGTGGTAGGAGACTCAGAGAGAAATGGTTCAAAAATGATCAAAATGACGCAGAGGTAGTACTCATTCTTTGTAATCTTACAGGTCTCAAATCCTAGCATTCTTTTTCAGTTAACCTTCTTGAACTCTATTATCGATATTTAGTCTTTTTCACTACCATTGCTAATACGATTATTTCGATTGATTTAGTACTAATTTTGCTAACCTCCTCTTCGCAAGCTGCTGTAATATATTAATTTAGACAAACGCACATTTATTTTCGAGGCTCGTTGATCAAGACTGAATTATTTGTTTCTGGTTTTTTAGTCCCTTTATTGTTGGATTAAAACAAATACGGAAAAATGCCACAATAATGGGACATGTTTCACAAATGTTTGTATAGAACCATGGGAAATAATTTACTCCAAAAACGAATAAATAAGTGTTACATGCGTTACACATAAACATAAGTTTAAATGAAGTAAAACATTTGACAGAGATATAATTTGATGAAATGCAAATACTGGATTCATTAATTACTAAATGAACCAGATTCCTTTCACCATACTTGCGTTTTACTTTTTATTTATGGTAGGATTTTAAATTTAATTCGACGTATAACATATATGTGGAAATACACAAAATCATCAGTAACATCATAATTCGTATGTATACATTGTTAACATAAAATTGGAAAGATCGTTTGGACGGATAAAAAGTACAACACAGCGAAATTTCGACTTTTTTTTGTTTAGTTGAATATAATAGTCAGTCAGATACAATGTAGGATCAGGCACATATATGCATCGGTCCACATATAATGGTGCCTTAAAATTGAAAATCCTAATTTGCTATGAAAAAAAACCACAATAATAATTATGACTAATACATATAAAATAAATAATATAGATTAAAAAGAAAACTAGAGAAGGAAAAGACATTAAAAAGAACATGTTTCTGCTTCAATACAGAAGAATTCAGAGATGACCAATGAAAAAATCACGTTAGCACTTTACGAATACCGAATAATTTAATTCACCTCCCGAAATAATATGAGGAATAAAATACATACAAGCATACGAAAGACAATTATATATATACGTAGTAGGAAGAATTAGTTGGAGTTGTAGTGGTAGTGACTAATTAGAACGACGAATAAGATTTGTACAAACAAAGCACGTACACGTTTCTGCACATTGGATAGATGGGAAATATGGAACAAAATTGTCAAATGACAATTGAGGATAGGCATCAGCGACACTCAAAAATGCACTGCATTAAAACAGGAAAAAACGCGTACGGGTAAGAAATGTTGAGAGATAAAATAAACACTTTATTACAATTGAAATTCAGAAACGAAATGACAACATACATTTTGATCTAAAAATTATCAGCAAGTAATAAACATATTTAACGGTATAGAAAAACAAATATTGTGTGTAGGTTCGTGTATTGTATACTCTCTATTATGTATTACGTTAAGCGTTGGAAAAACTAGCTTTTTAGATCGAACTAAAGTGTGCAAGTTTACGTAATCAATATCAGAGTGCAGAAACCATGACGATTGAGCTTGAAGAGTAATATAACATACCTGATTTGCATGTTTTACCCATTAGCTACATTTGAAAATGTTAACAGCGATGAAATCTCGCAATTTTATGGTTTATGTATTTTAATGCAGAGTGGAAAAAGTCTCATGACGTTTCTTTACCTTTCAATGTCAAATCCAAATTTCACTGAAATTATGAACTGATCAATGCTAATAAACCACCATTGAAAACCTAAAAGAACTGGACGGACGTCTTCAATGGTGGTCTAACATTGATCGGTTCATAATTTCAATGAAACTCATTAACTAATTACTGCAGTCGAATTGTGGGCTCACTTCGAACTAATCAGATGATACGTGGTAGTGTGTTAGTATCCGTAATGTGAATCAGAACTGCCATCAGTTTTACGGTGAAGTGCACTAAGCAATTAGACAATAAGTTAAGCTTCTATATTTATTAATTGTGAAGCGGTGGTTAGGGGTTAAAGTATTCAACGTCCAACTAACTATTTATTTACTACGTTGTAAGTTAAGTAACCTCTAAAAACAGTAAATTAATACAACCACCCTACAGTAAAACAGAACTTTATTACATTTAAATTTATATGCTTCGTGATCAAACACCAAAATCATTCACCTGAGTTACAAATTTCCTCAGTTGGATCTCAAACAACAATCTAACAGGCCACTCTATACAAATCAGGTTTGTATTAATGAACTTCAATTAAAAACTGAAATTGTTAAATAACTTAGAAGTATGTACTACACATAGAAAATACTAATTTACCTTGAACAATATTTAGTAACAGACTGGCGACGCAAATAATGGCCCCCGGGTGATACACAACGTGAGTTCTGCGGATTAGATGGATCCTCCACATCAACGTCGATCATATGAACATTTGCATCATTATTTTGTTTCACACTTAAATTGGTAGGTTGATCAGATGTACTGGTATTGGCAACAGCCAAATGTCCGCCACGAGCCACTTCAGCTATTAATCTTAAAGCTATTGCATGGTAGCGTAAAGCTAGCGGAATTAAATTAGCTTCTTTATAACCTGTGATATGCTCCAAAATTGGAGGCCACAATGGTTGACGTTGTTCTTCCTCTAATCGCAGCGCTTCGAGATCAGATTTAATAGAAGGATCTAAACCATCAAATATATGGTTTTCAGAGAAAGAATCAATCACAGATGTTGACATATGATGGTTATGACCACTCGGTGTGGAATGAGGTGCACGTATAAGTGTTGAGAAATTTGTGTATTTTCCTTCATTGGATGACTCGTCAGAATTATCACTAAAGGGAAGAAAAGAGTTCATAAAGAGAAATTGTGATAAGCAAATATTACACAACCGGAGTATGTATCATTTGATACAAGTTACAGATAATCAATGAAACAAACAACTTAAAATCTATACTCAAAATATTAGGAAAAACTAATTGAAATCTGTTAAACATCAAGGAAATATGTGAAATTATTGAGATTTTTACATTGATGCCCAAAACAATTCACATTAAACACTTGAAAACATTTTTACATTTAAATTCCGTCACATAAATAAATAGAAAATAAAGTTGTCTTTTCTGTACAGAAATAAAAATACTTGCCTATATAAGATAAAATAGGAAACAATCCAAGATTTTCTTGTAGCATTTACCATAAATAATGGAAGTAAAAATATATGAATAAAGTATATTAAACTTTAAGATTATGATGTTACTCTTTAGAGGAGCAATAAAGGGATTAGCCGCATTACAATTAGCCACAAGCATTATATTGATTTAAACGAATATGTCTATCCATGTAGTTCTGGAACATTCATTTGTTTTTATCCTATTACTAACTACCCAATATATTTAGCTATGCACACAATTTCTGTTAAATACTATACATATAGTGTAACAACTTGAGTCGCTGCGCATTATGTATAAGCAACTAATATAAGCGTCTGTGGAAAGAATGATTGAAAGATTTTCAATGTGACTATTACTGGTATCCGTCTCCAAACAACTAAGTATTGAATAAAGTCCTTAAAAAAATAAACCCAAAAACTCCATACAATACAACGCCAAGCTGAAAGAAATAGTCAATAAAAATTTTAGGTGTGACAAAATCGAATTAAAAAAGGATGGAGAACTACAGCAGCAATTCCTACCAGTTAATATTAATAATCTCTAAACACTTCTGATTGCATATCAAGACTATGAAAAGGTACGATTTCGAAACCAACAACGTAACGCAGAATTTCCGCAACTGCTAGGTAGGTGAAGCTGTAGTTTGCTTTCGTTATGTTAATTTGAAGATTGGTAATTTGAATCGATAAACATTTGGGTTAGATTTCAAGTTGTTTACGTTTTTCTAATATGTTTAAATGTTGTACTAGTAAACTGAATTTGAGTGGTCGAATATTTTTTTACAAATGATAACCATATTGAATCTCCGGTGGTTTATTGTCACCTCAAGAGAAGTAGAAAATGTACAACACCCATTAGTTGCGTTGAATTGTATCCAATAGAATAACGATAACTATGTCCGTCAACAATGTGTATACGCTAATTCTATGATGCATCGACCAATTACGTATTGTTATTTTGCAAGTTTACAAACCACGAATAAATTCAACTTACCATTGACTAATGATGTACTAAGGTATATCACCTAGCTCGACTAACAGACAAAAACGAAAAAACATCCTTAAATGATATACAAGAAATGGTACTAACGTTTTAGTGTCCACCATCCTTTTTTCTTTAGTACTTAGATGTGTAGCCAAGTTATTATCCTCTCCTAAAAATCTTAGTTATAACGCGCTTAAGTAGTCTCTTATATCAAGATTGGATTAGTTCTCAACTTTTCCATTTGGAGATATGTTCTTAACACCTTTTGATGAACTTTAAATAACAACAGATTGCTTGAGTATAAGTCGCATTACCAAGTGCAATACGAAAAATAGTTAACCTAATTAAAGATGATAATATTCTATGAAAATGCAGAGAAGTGTCTATACTATTGCAATAGATATATAGTATTTACTACATAAAAAACAAACATAATATGAACTCACCAGGCTGTAGACAAGCCATACGAAGTCTTTTCCGTGAATTTAGTCTGGAAACATTCATTGTCACATGAATTCGTAGCAGACAGATCGTAAGTGGATCTTGATAAATCTGCATTGGCTGTAACAATTTGGTTTAATCTTGATCGCGCATTGTCCTTGTTGTTGGTTATCTTAGACTTCTGATTTCGACAATGAGCATAATATGATTGAGCTAAAGGATTGTTTTGTATCAAGTGTCTAAGTTGATGTACATCAGCTCTGCGTGTCCAATCAGCATAAGCCGGATTACGAAGAACAACTCGAGCAAGCCACAATACAGCTGCAGCTTTGCGCGACTCACGTTTCAAACTAATAGTGTGACTGTGCATACCAGCTTCTAAAAGAAATCGTGATGTGAACTGAACTGGCCCACTATGTGCATCTAAAACCTAGATAATTTCAAAGGGAGATTACCCTCTTAATAACGAATAGAGTAATGTATAAAATTCCATTTAGTAGACAATTGTATATGCAAACGGTTAGATTTAAATAATGAATATATCTGTATTTACTTATTTTTATTCATTTATCAGACAGTAATTACAACTGCGTAAATCTATGGAAAAACGGAGATCAAAATATTGAACCAATAATCAGAGACTAGTTGACTAACGATCTAGTAGTTTTACAAACAGTGCCAGTTAGAGATAAATCGATAGAGACAATGCAAAAAAATGATGTATCCGTTTAAGTTGCCACAACCGGAAGAGTATTAAGAGAGAAAACCAAGGGAAATAGAGAAAAATATTTGAACAGAAAAGGAACAGATGTATTTCAGGGGAAAATAAATGAAGTGTAGTAAAATACTTACGAGTTAAACTGTTCTAGAAATTTTTTTTTATCCATCACCTTACTGTTTATTTATTTATTTAAACACATAAATATTGGTAAAAGGAGGCACCAGATATGTAATCACCACACTTCGTCATTCGATTTGTGTGAGGGCTGGGATACTCCCCGGGTGCTCAAACCGAAACAGGTGGTTTTATTAGGGGGCCACACCCAGAGCCTTCGACCTAAAGGTGTGATCCAAAAGGCAGTGGAGCAACGTCAGGAGATGCAGTCCCGTAGTGACCCATGACCAACGATTGGTTCATACGCCGTTTGTTCCCTCAGGATCCTGGAACCTATATGCACCATTGGTTTGGAGTCGGGATTTCCCCCTAGGTGGGTCCTACGTATCCACCAACCCGGTTAAAGCGATGGACATTCGCTTTTCGTCCTCTCAATTTCGTTAAAAACACCCCCATCGCGAGAAAGCAGTGAGCGGGACTCCCCTGATAGTGGCTGTATACACGTGGCCATGTGAGAGCATTTCAAGAGGGAGAGCTGACTCGTCCCACTTTAAGCCATACCAGGGCATTTGAGAGAACTTCACTGGCCAGTATCACAAATCACTCTAATCGCCCCTAGCTTTCCTTCCCGACCGAAAACTACTGATCAATATGAGCATTATCCAATCGTCAATTAAAAAATAAAAACTAATATGATAGAACAAACTACTAATTGTTATTATAAAACAAGGTCACAAAATCATGAATTACCCTAGCATAACGACGCAAAAAAACATAAGGATTTGGACGATGTACAGCAAAATCGATCGCTATCAGTAGACGGCGTTCAGCTTCAATGAATTCTTCTTTTGTATACGCGTTGTCCGTTATGTACAAAAATTCATTCAGATGAGGCATTTGTCGTTCTTCATGTTTGCAAGCAACCATGATTGCAGCACATGCCATTAACTGAATCTCACGCCTGTAGTATTCATAGAAGAAAAAAAGTCAGCCAAACTCTATACATCAAAAAGCTGAAGAATCAAGAAATATGGCAGTGGCTTGAAATTACAGGATATATTATGTAGATAAAATTCTGAATGCGACCACAGCACTTAGGTTTGATATAGAGTACTCAGCCGATCACTTATAACAAACGTAAGAACCTACCACAACCGTGTACCTGACCACATTCCTAAACCTTATCAGCAGAGTGGGATGAAATTATCAAGATAAGCATCGGAGTGGTGAAAGTGGTAGTATCAGTGATAGTAAGAAAGATCTGAGAATGAATTGGCAAAATAATTCGACAACTGAATCTCTTCGTAGGAGGCCAATCTACAAAGATTCGGACGAAGGACGACGTATCTAGGAATCATCAGTATGGGGTTGTGGAGGTTATTAAGTATTTAATTGAGATCATGAACAAACTGACGTTATACCACCATTGGAAACCTGGAGGCACTGGACGGCGGTTTCTTCCTATTGTGGGACTCCTCAGCAGTGCGCATCCACGATCCCTCTCTCGAGATTCGAACCCAGGGCCTCCGGTCTCGCGCGAGAACACTAAGCCTCTAGACCGCTCAGTGTGAATCCCACGGTGTTAATGTCTAACCTCAACCAATCCACGGAATTGCGCGACCATCTTTCATTTTACTGAAGTAGAAGTGGGGCTAATCCATGTCAGGTAGTGATAGGTATCTACTTCAGTAAAATGGAAGATGGTCGCGCAATTTCGTGGATTGGTTGAGGTTAGACATTAACACCGTGGGATTCACACTGAGCGGTCTAGAGGCTTAGTGTTCTCGCGCGAGACCGGAGGCCCTGGGTTCGAATCTCGAGAGAGGGATCGTGGATGCGCACTGCTGAGGAGTCCCACAATAGGAAGAAACCGCCGTCCAGTGCCTCCAGGTTTCCAATGGTGGTATAACATCAGTTTGTTCATGTTCTCAATCAAAAACTTATCTAGGAATGTCTATAATGAAGTTGGATAGAAGTGTAGACAGTGAGCAGTCCTGAAGATGGCTAATTCATATTACAGTTTTTTCACAAGCCCGCAAAGGCAAAATCTAAACAGTATGTTCTTGAAATAGTTTCCAACTACTATTGATAATTATGGTAAGATTTACGTTGAACAAGGTTTTAAACATGAAATCAAGTGAGAATATGTGGCTAATTATAGAATAATTTGGAGCACCGAATAAACACACAAATTTGACACAATGACAAAAAAGCACATCTAAACTGGCATAAAATAACAATTATGTCAACAAGTTGAAATAGTGAATCCGTGAGCTCAGGTTTTATTTTGTTAAGATTCTTAGAGTTTTTTTGTAAACCGATAAAAAAACCTATTCGAATCAAACCAATTCAATGTAAATCCTCTAACATAGGATCTTAATGTTTTTTTTTTACAAAACTATTCATGCTTTAACTAGTATGAATGTAATTATTGAGACAATCAAAATCAATGGACTAAAACATGATTTTTATTTAAGGACGTTAATTATTCGAATGTTATGCTATAACACTGAGAACTAATAACACTTTTAGATGTGAATTTGATACATTTGTACACAATTCAGCTACAACTAAACTTCACGGGAAATCCAAAAGCTGTTGTCAAAAAAAATCAAATTTTTAGTAATTAATGGGATACAGGAAGAAAAAATTACCGAGCAAGTGGTTGACCACGATCTAAAAACGCATATAAAAGGCCCCAAGCCAAATGAATTGTTTCATGATTCAATGCGAAATTTTCTTGAACCTCGACCAACCAATCGGCTAGTGTTGTTAACATATCAGCATTGAGATTAGGTTGCTTACCAGCAGCCAAAAAATCATTCACTTGAAAATCTTCCTAAAATATAATAAATAAACAAATGCACTGGTCATAGTGTTTAACCAGAAAAAATAAGTTAAAAATGTTATCTGGTGCTCAAGAGGCTATTCAAAGGCAGAATATTAATTACTGATTGATTATGAGGGTGTATATTATACTGATTACAGTAAATCAGCACATTATAACACTGATTAGGAACCTCTTTAGATAGAATCTTACTTTTGCTTCCCTTGTTTGTTCATAGGCCATTATCCCAACAATATAGTCTGTAGCTTCCATCATGCGATCAACCGGAGAGCGATCCAAGGCTGAAATAGCGAAATCGGCCCTTCTACATTCTGCTAAAAGTTCTTCCAACTGAACACGATCAGCAAATGCAGCTCGAACAATATCACAAGCCAGCTGTTAAAGAATACGATAAAGTCAGTTATGAATGTTTAACAAACCAATTTTGTCGTGTTACAGTAAGATTCTAACTAACATTAATTCATAACTGAAATTAAACCTCCTTAAAACTGGGTGAATCTAACATAAATGTTGCAGAGTAAAGTGATATCACTTGCTTCTAAAGTATGACGGTTGGAATATTTTGATCACTTTGTTGAGCTTGATTTATGTACATCAAAGAAAATTACAGACAATTAAAAATCGTTAAACAAGTTCATGTCGTACAAAAAAACTACACAGAATACTCACCTTTGATTCAAATGGTCGTCTATCATCATCTGAATCTTCATCAACGCAAGATACTTCTACCTGAGAAGTTGTATCAGATTCGTCATAACGAGGTCGTTTTGATATTGATACTTGTTCGGAATTCAATGATTTACAGCACAAAAGTGATTGTGTTAACGATTTGGATGTAAGTTTGGATTCCACAACAATCGATTCAGTGTTTATGCTGCCATAACCACTATCTGCACTTGATGTTGAGTTCAAATCACCATGACCCAATGTAGTTGAAACTATTGATGAGTATTTAGCTTCTATATTTATCAACTTGCTATTTCTGTGAACTAGCAAAGTTTCGAAAACAAACCAGATTAAGTCGACAACTTCATAACATATGGACTAGCAATAAATTACTGAATATTAACCAAAAAATTCTTGAACAAATTAGATGAGTGTATACTTTAATAAATAATACTTTAGGGATTGCAGTTTTTAGTGAACTCTTTATTTACTGCAGGGTATTCTAGTTGTAAAATTCGCTTTACGGATGGTTCAGACAATTTCATCTGTTTAAAAATTATCCTATGATAATGTTAGTGATTTAGATAAACACAAAATATGACTTTTTAGCATTGTAGCTTACATTAAGATTTAACAGAAGGTTAGCTATTGTAAATATCAATGTGGGTGAACATCAAAGTGTTCAGATGAAATACTAACATACGATTTTCAACAAAATGGATATGGTGAAAAGAAAAAATCATTTATTTGAACACATAAATATTGGTACAAGGGGGCACCTAATACATACGCGCCAAACAATGAGGTTGTGAGGATGTAAATAGCGTATAATAATAAAAAAACAAAAAGAAATTAGTGTGTGAGAATGAATAATAATGGCAGAAACAGTTCAGTTAGTGAAAATACAGCCAGAAATTCTTTTAGTTGAAGTTACGTTTACTTTTATGAAGTAAAAGAAAGTTACAGCAGGACTGCCACTGGTTTCTATCCTGAACCATGAGTGATAACACCTCTAGCCATTGTGTTGCACCACCTCTATGACCCCAACCGGGGAGTCGTGAAGGACCAACAGACGCCAGCTCTTTGTAGCTTTCTTTCATACCCCGACACCATGTCATACACTGACCACCTCTCCACTTCATCCAACCGGTCCCAGCGTCGGCAAATAATGCACGACGTGGAATTCTCTGGGACGAAATTCGTAGAACATGTCCAAGCCACCGAAGTCGATGATTCAAGATGGTGACACCAATTGCATTATCGTCTATGTGCCTGAACACACGATGCCGAACGTACGGCCGAGAGTGGGAAGAGTCCGCTCTCCCTCTCGAAATGCTCTCACATGGCCACGCGTATATATCCTCCACAACCGTCTCGTACCACGGGTGTTGTTTACGAAAATGAGAGGACGAACAGTGAATGTCCGGCGCTTTAACCGGATCCCAAACCAAATCAATGGTGCACATGGGCTTCAGTATCCTGCTGGAACAAATGGCGTATGAATCAATCGTTGGTCACTGGCTTCCATGGGACTGCATCTCTATACAATGCCCCACTGCCTTGTGGATCAGACCTTCAGGTCGAAGGCTCGGGGAGTGGCCCCCTAAGAAAACCACCTGCTTCGGCCTGGGCACCCGGGCAATATCACAGCCCTCACACATATCGAATGTGATTTTTGTGGCGCATATGTATTTGGTGCCTCCTTCCACCAATATTTATGTGTTAAAATAAATAAATAACATGGTGTTGCCACTGGGTGTCAGCAATCCTTCGGAGACAAAGATGATCAAACACAGAGTCGTCTAACGTTCTCAACTCGGAGAGGCCAGGTTTCACAAGCATAGAGCAGAACTGCTCTCACCGACGCGTTGTAGATCCAATCTTTTACAGCTAGACTAACATCACGAAGGAGGCGAAGGTGACCCTGATCGGCATAAACCGTTCAGGCTTTCGCTACACGTGGATTGATCTCATAACTCACGCCACCGCATACTCAAGGTTGAAAAGTCTTTCTCCGGGCAACAGAACAATACCACCTTTACCTACATCCATCAGAGCTGTTTCCAGAATGCCATCGATGGCAAAGTTGAGGAGGAATGGTGAGATTGGAAACCCTGCCTGTCCTCATTGCTTGAAATGAACAGTGGAGAGGTGGTTATATGCCTCCACTCTGCCGGAGGAGTTAGTATATAGGGCTTTCAATATGTTAATAAACTTCTCAGGCACATCCTTCTAAAATAGATAATCCCAGAGAAGTCCTGTCCAACGAATCGAGGGAGGCCCAAAAGGCATGAAACACTACGACTGTTGGCTTGCAATTAGTATGACGATGTTCTAACATTTGGCGGATGGGTGAAGGTATGAACAAGACATCATCGGTCAGAACGAAAACCAGCCTGCCTCACAAGTCAATCTTTCTCGGGTTTTGAAAAATCTACGAAGTATGACGGAAGCTAATGGTTTGGACACTATCGGAGGTAGACTTACCCTCTGATGGTTGTTGCAAGAACGAAATGAACCCTTTTTAAAGATGGGTGCAATTTTCGACTCATTCCGTGATGTTGGGATATTCTCTAATTCCCAGACCTTTGTAGACAACTCAGTCAGTTCTCTGACCAGAAAGTCGTCATCATCTCTAAAAAGAAGTCGGAGGCAAGTCATCTGGGCTTGGTGATTTGTGGCGCTTCAGGAACAAGGTGGAGAGGTCACCACAATCCATGGAGGATAGAACAGTTTGCTTGATGTCGCTGGAGCAGCAGACCAGTTGAATTGATCCTCGGAAAACTCTTCCTACCGTCCAAGACGTCGATAGATGTTGGTGATTAGCATCACGTCAACTTCACAGATTGTTTCACTCACACCAGACGTCTTACTACGAGTGACTCGGAGGAGCTGAAAGAGCTTCCGACTTTTACCAAATGCAGCTGCTTCTTCCAACTCATTAGCACTCTCTGACCACTAGGCTTTTCAGTCCTTACGCAAACTTTGCACAATTTCATTACGTAACAATCTTCGTTTGTGGTCCAACTCGCAGTCAGCCGGAGTCAACTGACGTGCCTCAATGAGCTATAAGGAGCCCGTAGAAATCCAGTGCTTATAAGCGAGGCGTTTCGTGAAGCCACAAGCGACTTTACTCGCCATTTTCATGGCGTCATGCAATCCCAACCAACGCTCATCTACGCTTTTCGGCGTGTTGGTAACTAACCTTGAACCTATCTCGGTTTGATATTTAGTTGCAATAGAAGTTGCAACCGATTCACTGACATCGAACCGTCTAGGACGATAAATTTATTGCCCAATGAAACATAAGGTTAGATTAGCGCAAGCAAGGGCATGATCAGAATTCAGATGGCTACTCGAAAAGGAGTGGTAGTCTCGAACACGACCGCTCCAGGAGTAGCTGATCACGATGTGACCATTCTAAGTCCAAGTCCGAGATGCAGAAGGAAAACGCCAGTTAGCACATCGGCGATGACTGTGTCGATAGTTAGTGCAAACTGAAAACAGGTCGTAGTCTGTGCAAAGTTGTGATTAAGGGAAGAGCATGCTGCGTATCAGTTCGTCCTGTTTTACTTTATGGCTGCGAAACGTCGTCATTAAGAGTAGAGGATACCCGTAAATTACTAGCACTTGATCACAAATGTCTTAGAAATATTGCTCGCATCTGCTGGGATCACAGGGCAAGTAACAGTGAAGCTAGACGCAAGTTATTAGAGAATGATGGTTAATCAGTTGGTGAGGTTGTTAATTTTCATCGACTGAGATGGCTGGGCCACGTATTACGCATGCACAACCACCGACTACCACGACGCGCAATGCTGACTAGTGTTGGGGACGGACGGAGGTTAGGGGCGGCCAAACCAAAACTTGGCATCAATCCTCAACTTTTGGTCTGAACCATGTTGGTAAATGCAGGTTACTCGGTTGGGGTCCGCGTGACTATCGCAACCAATAGCTGGAGACTGTGGGTGACATGGCTCAGAATCGATCGCAATGGCGTAGGTTTATACACTCTGTGTCTTCCCTCAAAAAGTGAGATTAAAATTACTTTATACATTTCTTTCCATGAACTAATTCTTTTTCCCTGTATAATATTCTTATACGCGATTTTTCTATATATTACTGTCAATGAAGTAACTGCTTCTATGAATTTGGTGTTCATCTTGTTATGCTAATAAGGTATGGCAACTTAGACCAATGCATATATGTGTCTGGTCCTAAGTTGTAGCTGATTGACTGACTCCACGTGATGCAGACAGATGCAGTGGACGGTCAGTATTATCTGATTTACGACGAACAATTCCTTATCGGTCGACCAAACGACTCTCCTCTCTACCTAGACACGCCCGATCTATGTATTCAAGTCTGCGACTGGTACTACAATATCTGTCAAACGCACTTTCTGTATACAGGCATAGACAAAGATGACGAAAAGACATTTTTTCCCACTGATTTCTTCGCACTTTGATGGAACTTCCTAATCTAACAGCACATGATCGACTGTGAATGGGGATCCAATCGATTAGTGTTCGCTGATATCTACAGCTTAGTGCGATACCAACGCCCGCAAAACTAAGCGAAAGTGCCACAGGGTCCCCGGATAAACGCACGTGAAACAAGCTTTTCGAAGTGACGGAGAGTTAATCCGTAGTACTTCATTAGTCTTGAATACGGATCCGGAACAGACAACAGATATCGATGCTGAGACTTCCAAAAGACATAGCCACCCCTACCTGTGGTCCGATCCGAATTAGTATGAGAACGTTCAGTCAGCTACAACGTAGGACTAATCACATATATGCATCGGTTCAAGTTGCCATACCTCATTAGCACTACGTTGAAGGCCAGTTTGAAGGGTTTACGTGGTTTCAGAAAGATTGGTTCAGTATTCGTAGTCGGTGGTAGTATTCAACTTCCGACCAGTCAAAGACTTCAGATCGTTTAGACAGGACAGGGTTTCCACCATAAGCGAGCTGCTGTATAAGTTGAAAAATAAAATACACAAAATGAGAATAAAGGGGAGTACACAAGTGACATAGTATAAAGGAAATGAAAACGAATGCCACCAAATGATTGTGAATATAGATTGTCTGAGTGAGCGTTGAAGCAAGGAAAACCTGTCCAGCAGTAATTATGATTGATTTGTGTGTGGGCTGGGATACTACCCGGCTGTCCATTCAGTCAGTCAAGCGTAACGTAGTGCCTGGTACGTATGTACACTAGTCCAATTTCCAATACCTCATTAGCACAGCGAGATGGAATTGTCATAGTAAATCTTAGAGTAATAGAGGTAGAAACACTGACAATAGTAACAGAAAAAAATTGGTGATCGAATATATAAATTAGTGGAATAAAAAGGTTGTGAAGAAGCTAGAAACTTAGGACCTAAGGGAAAACAAAGAGTAAATCGAATTGTCATCTAGTGTTTAGTTATTAGTTACGGAAATCATACAAACCCCAATAAATTCGGCAATTACCCAGTTTTTAAAATCCACGCCGAAATTTCATTAGGCAAACTCATTAGCGGTGACGTCACTTCCGAGATAAACGAAGTGGTCTACACACTCAACTACTTCACTACCTATCATTAATTCTGGGGTTGACACAGACAAATCTTGAAAGAACATTTTGCATTTGGAGGGAGAGAAACGCATCCCAAACATTATAGCACTAGTGTTTTAGGTAGTCAAAAGACTATGCATTTTGTCAGTGTCTTCACCAAACGGAACTATATCATCTGGGTATTCTAAGTCAAAAGTGGATCTTCTGGTAGACCAGTTCCTGAAATTAGACGACGAGTTATGTCTAAAGGAATATCTATGACAAGGTTAAATAAAAATGATGAATGTCGATAACGCTGACGAACACAACTTGAAGTTACCAATCCCAAAGAGAATTCCCCGTAAGCTTTGGCTCAGCCAATAGTGTTCGAGAGGAGAGTCTGTACAGGGTTAATGTACCTACGCTAAAACTTAATCTATCCTCAGAGAATGTTAGAAAGACTAGCCACAAAATGAACCCAGAGTAGAATTTGGAAAGAGATGAAACATTTTCTGATATAACCAATATGTAATTTATGGTGCCAATTACACAAATGTATTGTTAGCAACGTAGTCTTTATATAAAATGTAATCAGCATTTGGTATTGTTTGGCTTGTATCTTCCCATTGATGCTTAAGACTGCAACTGATCAGTCTGTTATTGGCATATGTGCATACTGTGTGTATAGGACGAAACGCGCGTCCTGGATTCCACTGTTAGTCACTATCCATCATTTCTTACAAAATGTTATTAGCAGTTTAAATTTATTTGGAATGGTACTGGGTCAGCTTTAACAAACAACCAAGACTATATGTTAACAGTATGCATACTGAGATCATTGGACTTTCAATTATATAAGGAAATCCGAACCCGAAGTTGAGAAAATGTGTTCAGTGACATATCCTCACCACATAATTTTCAATACCTCGAAGCTTATTTCTTGACAAAACGAACTACTTTACCGTCATAGTCAAAAACAAACTGTACTTAGATCGTAGTTAGGATTAATCGTTGTTAAAAATTGGCATGACTGCTAACATACGACTGTCAATGGTAAACTAAGTATGATTGATTTGTGTGCAGAAAGATTATTTGAATGACCACAGGTACACTTCAAATTAATGACTACTGGATACCAGCCTTCTTTCAATTATACAGATTTATGCTTTTCTCAAAGACTGCAAACTTGGTAGTCTTTTTAGTTGTGTAGTGGCCGCTGAAGACAGATTAATGCAAGTCAATTAAGGGGAGATCTGACAAAGAACATCTCCAGCTATCTTCCCAAACCACGTAAGCAGAGTAAGAGCAGTCACTCGTTTACCATTCAATTGTTGTTCTAGATGACCTACACAAATGTGTTAAAGACTACTGTGGCTAGAGACGTTATCAGATATAGCTCAGAATAGAAGCTAGTGGCGATCCTGCTGTAACCTTTTACTTTCTTCATAAAAAGTGGTAGTATCTTCCTTAACTGAAAGAATTCTTTTGGTTGTACCTTTCCGTTTCCCCCATTATCATAATTATTACACTACCTTACACTAACCTGTGGTCGTTATTGTTCTTTTTTTCCTTATACGCATCTTACCTTTCTTCTCTTCCCATTCTCATTGTTTTGTGTGGCGCATATATATTTGGTGCCCTCTTGTACCAATATTTGTGTTCAAATAAATAATAAATAAATAAATATCCACTCTCCTATTTGAGGGAGTTTATATCTAGTTCCCGATTATTAAGGATTAAAAACGGCAAATGACTCGTGATGGTCTCACATTGTAAATTGTACTGATATATAGTCAGAAAAGATGGTTTTGGAGAAGTTCCGACATACCTTCGAGAACCTCTGAGAAGACTCGGTTCCTTATTTAGTTATTAATTAAAACATTTGCATCCCACCAAGTTGGTCGCATGCTTGAACCCCACTTCAACTATTTCGGTTTCGGCAGCGTAGACACTACCAGCCGCCACACAATGTTTTGTAGCTCAATACATTAAACCTATGCTTGCCAAACGAGTTGTTTCAGAAGACTAGGTCAAAAAACATTTCATTTACGAATCAATGGGTAAAAATGGTACTCAGCATAAGTAAAGATGGTCATGGTAGGATCACAGCGACGGTAGTAACTGTTAGTGTTTCGATACTATCCCAAACAATTAATAAGTGGTTTTTTTAAAGTTCTTAATTGTTTTTAGGACGTTACGTTGAAAACTGCTATTTTGATGAAACTACAATCAGCACTTTACGGCTAAAAATGCATCGATAAAGACTACTATTGGGCTCATCTTTACCTGTTACTTAGTAATTGCTCTCATTTACCAAAAAAGCCTTAGATCGAAAATCAACAATCACTACTTGGTTTGTCAGACGTCTTACGCAACATAGTCAATAAGACAATATTGACTAGTTGCGAACCATCATTTAGTGAATTTATTGTAGGCTCATAACACACACAAACATTCCCCCATTTGTACGATCACTTCATCCAAAGTAGGTGGAACACTGACATGAAGATGCAATTGCCGCCAGAATTATCTAAGAAACGTCTATGAAGTCGAAATGACGTGAGTTTACAAACAAATTTATACATCACTGAATTTTATTCTTGACTGAGGATGATATAATGACTGATGTGACTTTATGAACTTGTAGTCCACTCCCTACGACCTCAAAAGTTTAGACAAATTTGCTTCCTGAGTAAATTTTGACGTATTTCTGAACACATGATAAGAGTGAGTCATATATCCACAAACTGGGATATCTGGACACTACTCTAAAATGGCAGTTGTGTGATATTGACTGCACGTCCTCGTCATATAACGTAATAACTCATGATTTTTTTCAGAAACAACTTACTTGGATTGAACTGGGAGCCGATAAATGTCTCACGTGCCGAATCGTCCTAGTACAGAATATTGTTATGAAACGTGAAATTTACCCGTTGTCTATTTGTTAAGTTTCCCAGAACAGTGCGATCACCCAAAGGCCTTTTCGCTTCATACATCGCACATTTGTGGATCACATTTCCTTGGTTGTGAGAGTTTTCTGACTGATGATAGCCGTTTCGATGATCCAGATCCATAACATACGCTGATATCCCAACAAATTGGTATAGAAGAATAAATATGAGTAAAATAGGGTTTTAAAACACTTTTCTCTACTAAATTGTTAGATTCTTGGAATTTTAAAAACCTGATTCGGTATAAAATGGGGGTAAAACTTTGTCACAACATGGTTGTCGCAGCTGATCTACGAATCTCCAAAACGGCGGTAAATTTACAGTTGTGCTATTCCGAGTCAATTAAACAAACCATATTATTTGAATCAGATGATATAACACTCTTTCCCTAAGCTGTTAAAATGGTGCCCAAAGACGTTTCTAGCTTGGTTTGCATTTGAATATCACTTGAAATGCTCTGCCTAGTCATCTAATGGTTTTCGAATAAAGAATGGTTATATACGTCGTTTCAAATTCTAGAAAATCAAAGTGTGTCAAAGGGTTGAGGACAAAACAGAAGAGTTGACTGTTTAACGAGCTTCCAATTCTAGCAGTTTTGGTGATCGGTGCCCTAATGTAGGAATCTGCGAATGAGGAAGCAGGAAAAATTTTGTAGCCTCTTCACGTACAATTCATTTTGCATATGTTCGAATTTACTGACGCTTCATTAGCTTGCCTGAAAAGATGTCTTTCCAGTTTTAAACGATCTTTTTACGTACTTATACTATTATTCAAATGTTCGTACGATTATATATTTTTACCCACGTGTCTCAGCTCATACATTTCTCTCACAAACTTAAATGCTAGTAATATAAATCACTCAGTGATCTAATGGTTATGAACGAAAGCTTCCTGAACACTATTCATTCATTAACATTCATTCGCATTTAATTCTACTCGCACCATGTGCTTTGTGGTCTTCCGATTTTCGCTGTACGATATTAAACTATAATAATAGCTTCTTATTGTCTTCTGAAATTTATACACTGTGGGGAGTTATTAAGCTACGGTTGCCATAAAGACTAATGTATGAAGTGAAGGAACTACCCCAGAGATATTTGATGGTGTGGCCATATATTCCATTACTCTCGTCACGTTTTAGTTGAAGCTATGTATATCTGTTTCGTAAAAATGTATACCTCAACTGGACACTGTCGTATTATCGCACGTAATATGTTACTTAATGATAAAAATTAAACCTTCTGTGACAGACTTTTACAATATGGCTAGGTTATCTTCAGCCCATAAACTTCGTTTGCACAGGAGACTACCATGTTAAATAACGTTTGTTATCCATTTTGTACCTACCGTTGCCTCACAAGTTAAACTGACTCAACTTTCTTACTACGCAAATGTCATGTCACTTTCACATTCGGGATTTACTATGCAATATAGGTTTGAAAACTTCTGTCTGACCTCAATAGTTCTTTACAAAACTAACCATAGTCTTTATACATGTCTGTATCTACGAAGCCGGATACGGAAATTATTCCTCTAAACGAACGTTTTACACAACTGTTAGCATCCATTACAACGATGTTATTTCGCCGTCACATTGTGCCAGACATCTGGACCAGTACAATTATTTGACTCTGATGTTGTACTTTGTGTATTTCATTCAAACGATTCTGTAAAACTAGATGTTAGACATAACAATAAATGCAGAGCCATTTTCCACCACGGCTCTTAGTGAAATTACGCAGCCCATCATAATGTGATGATTTAGTACTCGTGATGTGGGAAGTACAAAAATATAAATGGCTCGAACTATATGAAGCAGCATTAGCTGTTTTCGGCACTCTAATGGCTTTCCAGCACCTTGAAAGCTAATTAAAAACGATTTTCTAATACCATGTATGATTATTGAGACCTAAAAACCCTGAATTATGTTCGATTCAATCGACCTAAATATCGAAACTAATTTAGTCGATCAATTGATATATGTAACTGTCCAATGTATGAGGTACTGTTTCTTCTTGGCCGTTTCCCAACGGATGCTTTTGGTACATATGTCAGCCGCCTAAATGCTCGATAATTTAGAACCTATTTAATTCAAACAATGGTCTGGTGATTCAGTCACGCGCGCGACTCATCATTTTGTGAGGTCCAGAGAATTTACAGCAACATGTAACCGCCACTGTCATATCTACTTAACAATGACAGAGTTTGGCACAGGCACCGTCGACTTGAGTCCAGATTAACAATCCTAGGTTTCTTGTGCTCCCTTCCACATTCTTCGGCTCAGTTATGAAGCTACAATGCAGCACTCGCCCTTTCATCGTCTTCTAGAGACAACCTCATCTCATCGTTTATGCTTTCGATTCGTTGTCAATGTCCCTTACTGATTGTAAGGACAGTCATTAGTTTTATAACCCAACATTTATTCTTCTAGGCAGATAACTGTCTCCGCTTGATACAGATTGAACGTCGTTGGTCACAGCTTCTCATTAGAGCCCCGGGAAATCTATACTGGAGCTAGTAGCCAGTGATTAGAGTTAGACTGTAACACCGTTGGATGCCGACTCAGCGGTCTAGATGTCAAGTGTCCAGTGTGAGGTCGAAGGTCCCGGGGTTCGAGTCCAGCGTGCTGCATCGTGGATAAGCACTGCTGAGAAGTACCACACTAGAACGAAGCGACCGTCCAGTGCTCCCAGGTTTCCAATGGCGGTTTAGCTTAAATCGACCCATGAATTTAACTATAAGAATGTGAGTATAAAATGAATTCAACACTTACAAACAGAAAACTGTCACTGGCGTTGAATGTCTTTCAGCTTTAGGTCAATGAAGGCTCAGTCATTAACGTCGATTGATGATTCACTTATTGTATTACCACTGTATCAACATTAATCTCACCGAAATAATTATATCGCTTGTCTGAAAAAACTGCTGGTCGAATCCTAAAGCTATTTATTTCAATACAGCTTATCTGAGCACTAAAAAGTTTATTATTATTTATTATCGTAATTTTAAGTTATTCTATATTGAACCAACCTGTATGTGATCATTAAACACGTCGACAAATATGTAATTCTATGATTTATTATGATTTGCATTTTTGATCAGTTACTTTGACTTCCTTTTGACTAATCTATCAGATGTTCTTAGAATTCTTATGGATCTTTCGAATCGAATTCCAATGAGCGTCCACACCCGGTGAATTTGATATTGATTCGGAAAGTCTTCGAATCTTATGATTGGTACTGAAGGGTAACTGAAACGTCGCTGAGTTGCAGATAAACCAACCCCTAAGCTAAACTACTCCTACTTTAAAGAACAAGTCACTGACTGTTTGAGAGTTTATAGAACATTGTCAATTTCAAGGATAACTGACACGGATTAATCACTCGCATGTCATTAATCCAGGCAAGGATTCAGGCAGAGATATTTGTGGAACTATGGTCTACTACGATATTAGTACTGCTCTAATAATAGACCTGATCCTAAAATTGTGGGTTTGTCGTGATGCAACTGCCTAATCTATTAGATTTTACATGGAAGTCACATCATTGTCTACATCGACTCATCGAATCGAAACAATCACCAATTTATAATGAAGAACAAACTTAGGCTATAGACAGAACAATATATTTAGTATGAATAAAAGGTATATGTTAACACTTAATAGTGATCACGACCGCAAGGCTCAGCGATGCCATACGATGGATTCGAATTGCTTCAATCCCTTCTTCCCACCTTCTCCATCGTCGGGTTTTTTCCGCGCTAAATATTGAATATCTAGTTTCACAGCTATCTAGTGTTCAGCTTTAAGGATTATGTGGTTAGGGCACAATGCCATTACGTATCCATAGTTTTAACTGAAACCTAAAATTCCATCCCTTGAGTACTAAACTTTTTGTTTGTTGAATACGTTTTGTGTGTACTTAAACAGTAAAAAGAAAAAAAGGAAAGTTTCTTTATTGTGCTATGTCACTTTATTTTTAAAAATTATAGCACCAAAATAGTAGTGAGATTAAGTGGCATCTTTCTATTCCTCAGACCCTTTACATTTTGCATATAAATGTTATATTTGTTTTTATACTAAGTATACAAAGGGTTTACAACCAAACAATGCAACGTAAACTATAAATCCGAAGCGACACCATAGAGTTAGGAAGTAACAAAGGAACGAATAATCTTAGGCTGAAATGAGTGTTATGTGAATGATATTCCAGTGAGGTTGAACATTGTTTCATGTATTTCCGCTAATAGATGAAAACAGCAATGAAATTGGATAGATGAACTTTCGAAATAATGACGAACTACGAGAATAATCAAGATTACTTACGTGTCCCACCAAACCAAACATTTATGTGGAACCAAACATTCATCACTTGCAACTGTAAGTCTTCATTTGGTTCATAAATATTTTATGAGTATACTGCGGCGATTCTTAGGTTTACCTAGTTTTGGTGATTTGTTTCTTGAAAAGGCAATGTTCCCCGTTTATGATTTTGGGATAACTGAAGAGGCATTTTTTGTTTAATAAGTTGATGGAAACAGGATTTTTACAGAAGTTGGTTCTATAGGGTAGCTGATGTAACAACTTGGGTTAGGTGGTCAGAATTCTCAAAAACATCCTAGTAATGTCGAAACATTATAGCTCAAGTTTTCATTCAGTTCTTTATTTCTTGTGAGCATTATATTCCCTATCATCCTAAATCGAGTGTTGAAATTCTTTTGTGTTTGAATTCATAACCTCGCGTCCCAATTGTTTTATTTCACGATCTGAATAAAAACCTACTGTAAGCATTATTCTTGCCTTTTCCATCAATAAAATGAGTGCTAACTACCAGCAGTAATATGGCGTTTCGCTCTAACCTACTCATATTAACACTTTCCTCCAATAACGTCATGTCATATATAGTCATCAAATTGGCCATATTGCTTGGATATGGCGAAAAGATAATTCACGTTTGGAATTAACCGCATGGTATGACTTTGACGTAAGCTAAACTACGTTATTCCCATCCTACTTGGGTAGACAATGACACCCAAACAGATCACCTACATTGGTTGTGTGCTAGTCGAATGTTCGACTGTTGTCCTGTCATTGAGGTTCAGTGTAGTTTACGATGTTACGGATTTAGGGACGAAAATGATTGAGCTACTCTAATGTGATCGGTTCTTTACGGAACTAGTAACGGTCAATCAGATTCAACATATCAAATCTGAACGGCTTATTCGGCCAGGCGGGGTTGCGGGTAACTTGATATTTGTAATATAATGAGCAACTCAGAAGAAACTGGTACGAAAGTTCATACTATGGTAGCAGAATATGACCTTCAAGTATGTAGTGATTTAGAGAGGTGTAAAGTCAAGCGGGAAATCGAATTGGTAGAAAATGTGCGGGTAGTTAGTGTTCGTGAAGAGTTTAGCCTTCCCAACAAAATTTCATTCTTGTTGAGACTGCCTTGACATATCTGCCGCAAATTTTATTCCAAGTTCTCCCTCCAGGATTTGTGTCAGAAATGGACGTAAACGAGTTTTTCTGAGATATTTAAGCTGTTTTTGTGGTATTTCACTTCATTATGGGTTCAGTTCTGATTTGCCTATGGTTCCAGATATACAGACTCATCATGTCCATGGTTTCTACAGATAAGTCGAACTTTCGAGGAATGACTAGTATTATAAATATTTGTGAAGCTCTCTCCATAATACATTTGCACTTCAGGCGTAAAGTGATAAAACTGTGTTTCCCTAGTGTAAGTGATGAAACTGGCAGTAAGGAAACTCCGCCATCAAACTGGTCAGGAATCAACTTTAAATTAGATGCATCACGCTGTTCTAGATGAGGAGCTTTTTCACCTTCAGCACACGGTTTTGAATTTTGGGGTGGCAGAGACTCTGTTCCCAGCAGGCAAGTAAAGGTCGACAATTATTAATCGAACCATATCGTAACCTTGAGTTTAGTCAAACATGATCTCATAGTCACTGGTTCGGTAACACACAACAATAAAATAAAGTAATAAAAGCGAATCTTTAAACAAAGTCGAATAATAAATTTTCAGACGAAGACTGAAGAAAATGAAACGTGGTCACAAGATACCTGAGTAAATGTTAAAAACCAAGTCAGGGGAAAACAACAAAGTAATGAAAATCCTAGCCAATAAAAGACTTTGTGGGGACCTTTTGGTGTATTCTTCAACCATTTTGTGTTCCACATGTACGTTATTGTAAGTCCAAAGTTAGTTATTGACATAGTATATGTTAAACATGTTTGTGAATGACTAGTTTCTTCTGGTCAAGTAAGCGAGTAACCTCGTTGAAGAAGTCTATTACACATGTACCTTGTTCTAATGACGCCGTGTTGTGACGGGTCTATTAGATCTTCCTTAAATAGGTGGTCAGATGGTTGATTTTGTACCACTTTTCCATTATGCGTGATATAACTAAAGTGATGTTTATGGGTCTGTAGTTTTCGACCAGGTTTGAATAAGAAGTGAGCAATCGAATTCGATATTATAATATCATAAAAAAATAAGGGACGGGTTGCCTTTCAGTTGAACTAAGGAGAGAGCAATTACATTTTCCAATAACGGTACATTTTTCTAGCAATCAGGAAACGTAAGTTCTGCTCGTTGGGGCCAACCAATTTGGTGAATCAAGCAACAGCGACCATTAAGATATTTACTCAAAGTGTAAGCCAGAGAATTCAAAAGCATTAGTAAATGAAAAGTGTTATGATAATTAATGATTTTAACAACTTCAGAGTTGATTGAAATCCAGAAGTATTTTGTGACGTAATAATAATTGCAAATAGACCAAAAGAGAAAAAATGCAAGTAAATGCTGAAACTTAAAGTTTTTCCAAACCAGCTTTGTTGAACGATCAATCATATGTTCATAGCAACCTCAGTGAATTGCGATAAATTTAACAGATTGCAAAGTAAAACTTCTTCGGATATCTGGAATTAGCCCAGATGTAAATATTCTGAAGGGATGTAATTATGTAGTGGTTCGCGTCTAGAATGACGGCATATTGTGTGCTCAGGCAAAGGGGCAAGAAACTATGAAACACAAATCCGGACCGAGAAACCTGGTCGAAAACTACAGACCCATAAACATCACTTTAGTTATATCACGCATAATGGAAAAGTGATACAAAATCAACCATCTGACCACCTATTTAAGGAAGATCTAATAGGGAAAAAACGATGAAGATTTAGATGGCGGTTGGGGGTAGTCAACAGGAAACCCTGGACCCGGGTTTCGTGCTACTTGGCACTCGTCAGCAAGGTGTACCTGTAATCTTGAGGGAACTGGTGCTCCCTGGCGGACTCGATTTCGTGTCACCCAGCTTCACAATCAGAGACGTTACCACTGAGCTATCCGAGTCGTGACTAACCTCCTGTAGGACTGAGATGTAATCACAATTGATTGATCACTGGGTGGTGATCAATTTCATGCTTGTCTAGTCCTTATTAGTGCAGATCGAATGCTATCGACCATGTTGTAATGTGGCCAACAGTCAAGAAATAATGGAGATTTTCCCCTTCATATCGCTCTGTGTTTTAAATATCTTTGAACTGTTGACTTTTCGCCTAAATACACTCCAAATTACCTACTTTGGCTCAAAGTTTAAACACGTCTTTGTCCTAACCCCGAATGTCTCACATGTTCGCCCTTATTCCCATAACAGTTCACACAACAACCGCAATCGGCGTTAAAGAAATGCACTGAAAAGAAATAAACGTCATACTGCACAACATTATGAATAGTTGATAGATGCTTGAGCATCGATTGTTAAGTAATTTATTTGTAATTGCCAAGTCTTATCGTAATCTGAAAATATCCACAAACAACTGGACAGGTTATGGGTTATTAATTAAGTATGTGTACTTAATTACAAGTGCATTTGAAATCAGACGGGCTTTCTCAACACTCAATCAAAGAGTTTCGCATTAAAGTTAGAAAGTAGGCGCATGTTAAAATGATTATTGAAAACGAAGTGGAGCACGAAAAAATATATGCGGCATATTTGTATATATATATACCGCGCATGACTAAAGTATACATACCACATAGTGGAGGCTGATGATGTGTTTTGAAGTGAATGGACGGGGCTAGGAGAAACGTTGCTACACAGAGAACCAAAATGGAAGGAGAGTTTACCAAAGACTGCTAGTGATGTTTGAAGCGACACTGGTACAGCACAGAGATAAAGTCATATAAGTCGGTAATCTGATTGTAGATTTTGTCATGAGATATTTGACGGACATTACACTTATATGAGCTAGTAAGTGTCATTACTGAGGTTCGACCTCATAATTTCAAGCAAACTGAGCATTGGATAGATTGTTAACAATAAAAACAATATATTTGTAATATCTATTCATTGGGACACGGCAAATATATTACTTTTCATAGGACTTATATGCAACACTGACAAATTAAAGAAAAGGTAAAATGGTGGAAAATGCTGGATATTTCGCATTTATCGAACACTGATAAAGATGGTTCACAAAACAGACGCATGTAGCAGTGATTCTTAACTGCAACTTTTTAATATGTTGTTGTTATAACATCACTCACTCTAAAAAGCCGCCGAAAAACCGATCCAGTTGGCTATCGCTATAGAATAACTAGGTTAGGTATTGGCACAAGGTTTCACTTTAACGGCAATGTAGTATGTCACTGCATTCCCATCCAACTCAAGAAGATAGACCACTCACGTGGGTCACTTTTACGGGCAATCAGGGACTCCCAACACACTGGGGATGTAAGTCCCTCTGTAATAAATGAGCTGAACACACAATTGTGAATGCCAAAGTGTGACTACTTTTGCATATCACGGACACCAAAGTTAAAGAATGCAACGACTCCAGACTTATCATGCCAACCACTAGCTACCATATGTACGTAAAATTTGTGTCAGTGGCACAGATTCTTTGGAAACGTTTCACAGTTACATGTAAAAGTAGTTCTAGCGTGTCAAATACCGTGAAACAACAGACAGTAAGAAACTAAATAAATTGGAGCAGGCCCAAGCAAAGTGAGTAAACGAATGCAATTAAATTAATTTTTCATGCGTTCGAATACACCAACCTGACCGATATGGCAGTTTTATGCACATCGTTAGCAATCGATCAAATAATTCGACTATTTAGGCACAAACAACCAACTATTTGCTAAACCTTGTACAATCAAGCTGCAAAGCGTCGGCAAATTGTAAGAGGCATGAACCTATCACCTTTCTGAAGAAAAACCAAATTCACAGGAAACGTTACTCTTTTCTTTCTGATTAGGCCAAAGCGTTCAGTTTGGAAGAAGAACATGAGACACAAGAAGGTGAGGATGGATGCCGCCAAACTTAAGACTTAAGTGGAAAACAACAACGTACTTCTCAAAGATTACACAAACAAAAAAATACACTATGAAAATCAAACTACAAGCAAAATTGTCAATAGAAGTATCATCTGGAGTCAAAAACAAACGAACTATGCAAACGAAGGTACTGAGAATAAAAGCTTTACGTTTCAGCGAAAGACAAAGATCATTATCATATAAGACTTATTAATAAAGGGTTTTTGCAACTAAGCAGTCAAATGTGTACAATTCCCCACGAAATGGATCTCACATTTCTTACCCAGTTTTCTCTGGTTCAGAGTCGTCATGTAGACATTGTCTGTGCCTGTGTTGCTACGCGGTCGAATATTTGATTATCTGACTTTTTAACCGTGTTTTTTCCGTCCACTAGACTGGAGATAGGCGCTCAACTCGTCATGATCGTTATCCTAATTTCTCTGAATCAATCACTAAAATGAGAACATAGGATCATTTAACAAACTGAAGGTCACTGAGCTAATGGATAATAAGTGACAGAATCTTCAAGCAGGTTCGACTGTTACTCAGAGTAGCGGAGTGATAAAAAAGATGAAAGATAAAAAGGCATCACAACTGGACTGTAGTTAGATTGTCTATATTTCCCCAACAATTGATAGTCTAGGTTGAACACACAGGTGGAAGAGTGAGAACTGAGTGGACAGTGCATACTATAACGTTAGGCTGAACACATCTTTGTTTATTGTACTTTTATAAGCAGTTGTCCTACATTCTTCTTGTATGACTGAAGCTGCGTTGATTTGTGTAAGCATAAGTACTCAATGCAAGTGGTTTTATGAAATCCTAAAGAATCATGATGCTGCGTACTTTCGTTAAGTTAGTGCGAGTAATTTTATCCGTTCCCTTCAGCTGCAGTCTCAATATGTTCCGCACCATTCTTTAAGGTATGTGGTGACGTGCTTTGACTTACTGTTTCCTATTCTCAGATTTTTCTCGGTTTCCAAAACCTTGACATAAAAGACTAAAAGCATCTCATTTCGCTATTTTAAAATGACTGCCAGCTCGCAATGAAACCCACTTCGTGTTATTTTGGTTATGCGTATTTGTCTGGCTGAGTGATCCTCAGTAAAACAGATCGCTAATAGATTGTACAACTCTGACTGTTGAGGTAGAACAAATGACTGGACGGAATACAATAATCTTTTGAAGGAAAATAACTATCAACCAACTCCAAACGAATTTTATGCGGTAAATATCTGCAAATAGTATCACCAGCAAATTGTTGCTCGTAACTTTCCTTGAGTAGATCAATAATGGGCAATCTCCATACTTCTGTTATAAAAAACGTTTGTTCTGCTCCCAGCACAGTGTCCCTCAGCAACTTTGAATGTATGAAATTTGAACGAACGTAAACTAACAGAACCAAACTAAGCCTGATAGTGTCTCCCTTCCAAGTGCACTGATAGTCGGTGACACGTGCTCTGCAATCGTAATTACTGCGTATTAATTTGAACAACTGAATTAGACTTAATAGGGGTCATTGTCATAGAAAAGCAACGAATTCGGCACTTACTCAAAAATGACCAATACATGCAATTGTTGCTCCTTATGAAGACCACACTTTACAACTTCTGGACTACAGGTAATAACCCATTAGGAAGTGGTCTTGAAGTACACGTCGTATACTACCGACTATCAGAAACTCAACAACAATACAGATGTCAGCTGGTAAAAAGAACAGGAATAATCAAATCCTTTTTGAATGATGCAAAAATAAGAGAGTATTAAAAAGCTTGACTATCACATGAACACATATTTCGGAGTTTCTTGTGTTTATCACATGCCATCTAAGTGAAGTCATTCGCGTCGTGACCTACCAGATCAACCTAATTGCATCACTCACCTTTTTTCGCGTGCAGGTGAATTATTCCAACTACTGTGCGGACGAAATCAGTTAATCTTTTTGAAGTTCTGCGTGCATACTTGTCCTTTTCAGCTATCATATGTAACATTGAGCGCACTTTATGAATATGTGTATGCTGGTATATATGAGTCTGCACGCTAGCATATGTTTCATGCAGAAAAATATTTAGTCTCGTCTCATAAAATTGAGTCAGCTGAGAAGTCTTTCTACGTGTTGCACTTCCTACTGTCTGTTTACATAAACGAATGTCCGAAGAAAAGTCTTAGCATTTCATTAAACTAGTGATGAAATGGGTTAGCCTACGTACAGTATACAGAATAAAATAGATAATTTATGTTTTATTGTTCATTTATCATCAGTAATTTTGTATTTAGTTCGTGTGCATATGGAATCTGACGAGATCTCTGATCGGGTTTCATTTATAAATACCACTCCAGTTATATCACGCATAGTGGAAAAAGTGATAAAAATCAACCATCTGACCACCTATTTAAGGAAGATCTAATAGACCCGTCACAACACGGCGTCATTAGAACAAGGTACATGTGTAATAGACTTCTTCAACGAGGTTACTCGCTTACTTGACCATAAGGAACTAGTTGTTATTGCCATATTTCGATATGAAGAAAGCTTTTGATATAGTACCTAATAACCTCCTCATCAACAGACTCCAGTCATTTGAAATTATAAATCCCCTTTTTCAATGGATCAAGTCTTTCCTCACGAACATATACCAAATAACCGAGATTAACTCTACAACATCTACACCTCGACCAATAACCAGTGGTGTTGTGCAGGGTAGTGTGTTGGGTCCACTGCTCTTTATGATATACATCAACAATATATGCAATTGTTTTAGCACAGTTAAGAACTACCTCTACGCTGATGACTTTAAAGTCATCTATAAAACTGACATTTGCGATGTATGTAGTACTATATAAACAATGCAACATGAATTCAACATGACAGACAACTGGTGCAAACGCCGGAGGTTAGAGCTCAACACAGAGAAATGCGACTGGTTATGTATTGGAGACACGTCTCTCAAAATAAAACTAGCACTTAACAAAAACATACTGCCCAGACTGACATCAGTAACTGACCTAGGAGTACATTACTCAAACAGTCTTAATTTCTCTGAACACATCTCAGTCAAAGTATCCAAAATGCGGAAACAGCTCGGCTTCGTTACTCGTAATTTCGTTCAAAATGAAACGAAAATCATTCTTTATAATGTCTGTGTAAGAACTATCGTTGAATACTGCTCGTTCTTATTTTACCACCTACGCCTATCCGATATACCTAGGGTGGAAGGAATACAACGAGATTTCACTCGCAAAACACTTGAGAACAACTCACTCTTTGACTACAGTTCCCGATGCAACGTCATAAGAATAGCACCCTTTTGGAAGAGAAGGCTAAGGTCTGATTTGATTATCTATTTCAAACTCCTCGAAAACCTTACTTATTCCACATGGGATATAGTTCTTGCTAGAGATTCACATGAATAGGAACTACAAAACAAAGTATCTACCGTCAAAGTTGAGAAATACAGATCAAAAATTCGGGAAAACGTCTTCCTCATCAAGTATGCAATAATATGGAACAGTCTTCCCTCCGAAATACACATGGCAGATCAATTAAAGAAGTCTGCAAAACTGCTTGATCAAGCCCCCACTCGCAATGATCTAGTACGTATGAACAAATCTGTGCCCCACTCAGACATTATAGGCTCTCTCCATGTCTAGACCAAAATGGACATCAAGTTCAGTTTGCCTTGTTTTTCCTACTTTGCAGTTGTATTAGTTACTTTTTCCACCCTATTTCTTCACTTGAAGTAGACATGTAACTCACTGGACCTATCGATACTGTTCAACTAAACTCGGTCGCTAAGGAACACTCACTACCACCCTAAAAATCCAAGAGGACCGCTCAATCGACTGCCTACTACCAGCGGTCTTGCATCTATGGAGCCTGTTACACATCAACTGGTTATGACAACAGAAAATAACATCAGCACCAAGTTAATGTGAGTTTCTTCCTGTTTATTATTTATTAACTTTTTACTCTTCTGTACACTATGTTGACTTGCTATTGATATTATCTCACCACTCGTTGCCTTATTTATAACTCATATGTTTCTATACTTTTCCGCCTACTTTGATGAACAACTATCCTACAATTTACACTTCTCAAAGCCTATTCTCTGATTGGCAACCTATACTTCAGTGCATCGCATCGATACCTTACCCGCAGTCCATAACTTGTAACTGCCTGATAAGCTTGTAAAATGGTGCTTATAGAAATAGTGTTTTCCAACAGGCTGTGAAACACAGAGCATTGTTTAGGGTATGCTACATATTCAAAAAATAAGCTTAAATGAGCCTAACATCACAAAAGGAGGGAGGGTGGAGTTACTGACCAGCAAGCATTGATAGTGAGGGCGATGACTTCAATGCACCCGTGTTTGTGGGAAGAACATTTTGTGTGTATCAGGCCCTTTATGATTGAGAATAAGTCAATCAACCTGCGATATAAATTTTCTTCCTACACTCACCACTCAGACTTATGTTTCCAATTTTATGCTGGATTAGCTAACCTACTAAGACAACCTATAACATGCTAACTCGGACATTTACACTAGGATTGTGTGGCTGGCTTCGCATGGACAAAAAAAGAGAGAAAGATTTAGACAATAAAAGATATAGTCATTAGTATTCTTAACACCTCACCCTCTATATGCGCACTCCTTTCTAATAAACCGCCTTCCTTGTACCAACCTTGATTTCCTTTCCTTCATGTGAGCTTACTTCAACTTGTTGAACATCACAACTAATTGTTCTTTATCACTACATTCTCTTATATGGAGCCTCTGACTTCATTTCACTCTAGCAAAAGATAATATAAATTTAATCTAATTTATTACACCTCTTTCAGTTCTACTACACAATGTTAAGCAATTTTCGGCGTTCATATCCAAGTGCCTTGTTGCTTTTCTGCTTCTCTTTTTTTCTTCAGAATCTTGATCTGTAAACTGCAACATTTGTTGGCGCACAGCATGCTTCCCAACTTATTAGGTTTATAGTTGTTATAAAGTAGACTCGTAGAGCACTTGCAGTGAACCGTGACCTTGAGGAGACGCGTACGTCAAGTGCGTTCCAGACGTCTGAATTTCCATAGTTGTGCCCTCAGAGCATGCCTGTAAAAATGGCGTGTACCTACTCATGCAAAAATATATTATTGCTATTAAGAGGAAGAATGAGTTAACCGAATAAACGGCTAGAATAGCCTTTCGAATAATAATGATAGCATTCGGCAACGATTGGAAACAATGTAAGATCAATACAATCATCATTATAATTCTCTGAACATCCACCCAACTGGCAAGTCCGTAACGACATCATTCCCTAACCACACCATCCCTATAGCTAGTCACGTAGCAACTGAGAAGACTTACATTGTGGTTTGATCTCTTGGAGATCAAAAAAGGTGAACGCGGGAATACTTAACCGTGACGACATAGCTCTCTCATTCGTGTGTGACTACTCCATGTACGTTCCTTTATTTAATAGCAAATATATCATCATATCCCCAGCCCAAACGTGTTCTTCAGAAGACTTTGGGAGTAACTGTTGACTGTCACAGTAGGATGAGTCAGTATAGACAAGGACATGTGAAAATCTATCCCAGATCCAAAGTACCTAAGCGTCATGTCATTTTCTCCCATTATAAGTAGACAGATAACTCAGTAATCTCATGGATGCTGATCAACTATGGCCGACCATAATAAGCTCATAATTTCCCAAATTCTTGTTTTGTTTCCTTACTCCGGGAATTTACAATCCTATACTCTCGCATATACTTTGATTTGCTATCTGTACTTACCAGCTTTAACTACATCTAGTCTGACCAGTATCTTATAAAATATACTATTAGTTTTCTTTACAAAATTTTGATATACTCACTATTGTTTGATTACTGGGTGGCTGTTCGAGATGTTAGATCCCCAGAACTCACTTGGTGAATACCTTATTTTCGTAATTTTATTTTGAAAATTTGAATTTCTCATTTTCGCGCCAGAACTACCCATTTATACCTTCATGTCGTGTTTCTCACTTAGGAGAATCTCATGAGCTATTGGTTCCTTGTATCTCTTAGTATGCTTTTTTGTAACGCTTCCGAAGGACAATTTTATGCTGTGTATATAGGTTTGATTAATGCCTGTTGTTATTGCTCGTGCTTCTGGCTGCTTGCGGAACATATTTCCCCGTCTCGAACTTGGACTTCTCTATCTAGTTAGCGGGGTTGGGACGTATCAGAATAGCTAGCTTATCGGTCTTTTGTCACAGAGTCCTTGTTCCGTTCACAGATTAGGTGAACTCGTAATCGCTTCAAACATAGCAGTGGTGATCAGTGTCATGTGTGTACGGTCTTTCTTAGTGCAGATCAAATGCTATCGATCAAGTTGCAATGTGGCCACCAGTCTAGGTGATTCGACATTTTGTGTATTATGTTCAGATGATACGGGATCAAAACCGTCAGGAAGCATCAGTTCCCTCAATATTACAGGTACACCCTGTTGACGAGTGCCAACTAACACGAAACACGGGTCCAGGGTTTCCTATGATTACCTCCAACCACCATCTTATTGTGATATGATAAATGGATGTCTAACAACACGAAAGCTTTAGCTATATGAGTCGCTTGTAATATGGGACTAGTAGAGACACTGTATTTCAACATGGAGATTTGGTTAAAGGAATATTCATACATACCAGAGATGTAAGAGAGCCTAATATCACAAAAGGAGAAAGAGTGGTGCTACTGACCAGCAAACATGATAGTGAAAGGAAAACGTCAATCCACCCATGTCTGTAGGGCGGAATATGTTGTTAAATTACGGCTCGATATGGTCACGTGAGATGTCACGAACCAACGGTATTGATGATAATTCATTATACAGAATACCTCTTTAAATCGTGTTTGTGACGTTGAATCGGTTTCACTTCTTACCCAGAAATCCTATTACAAGCAAAACTAGACAATTCGCTAAACGTTTGGTTTTCTCACGACCCTTGTGGTGGGTCCCAGCAAAAGAGCTTATTCAAGATATAACAATACGCAAAGTTACCAACAATATACCAAAACGAGTTAACGCTACAAACCTAAATGTCTGTTTATGAGTAAAGCAAAACGTAAAAATTTACAGTTACAATATAAATGGTATATTAAACAACAAAATGATAACGGTTGTTATGAAATGAATGTTACTTGTAAGCTGCTCTGTGAGATAACAACCACAAATGAGTTCACTTGGTTAACAAAGATTCCTCAGCACGTGATGGTACCAACGGCGCAATGAGAAAGATTAGATCCGGTAGCATTATTTAATAATGATCCGGTTCACAACTCCAACGTAGTGCAAAAAGGTCCAAGAGGATGTTATAACACTATTATAGTCTTCAATCAAAGGCCGTGGCCAATAAAGCAGAATAACAGATGACGGAGATGGTGTTAGTATTCTAACAATCACAGTAGTGTGTTCATGTAATCAAACAATTATATCCGTCTCCTTACAGAGAAATAATGGATACCGAATATAAATGTGGTTACATACAAAATGTGACAAATAGGGAAAATATGGTTTTTATTTTGTCGTTACAAAAGTTATTCAATATACATGCAACAATACCCCATAAAATCAATAAAAATGAGGAAATGACCTGAAGTGGCTTCAGCAAAAGATTAGATAGTCATCTGTGTATGAGAATACTGTTTCCAGACTACACATAATCCCATACTTTTAGCTTATTTTTTGGACGACATCCATTTATACAGTTCCTTGTTTATTCATACCATATTTACACTCGTTTTCTTTAACCTATTAGACCGCTCTTGCCTAGAAAGTACCTTGATAAAAGAGACGTAGACCAAGTGGAAATTCCTTGACTATTCCAGCACAAATGACTCAACTTCAGTAGTCATGATCTGTGTCCGCTCTGCTTCTCGTCCTTTTTTGCTTGCCCTACTTTTCAGCCCCCTCAAGATATGCGGCCGAAAACACATATGGAGCGGGTGACTCCTTCCTGAACCATGATTAATGCCTCATATATTCCAGAAAGATAAATACAGCTGCGTTTCCTGAAAGCTCTCAACTTTACATGGATCTGTTCTCGAGCATCAGTTGCACGTCGTAACGCATCCTCCATGAAACGCGATAATTCTTATATTGACCATTGAAGTCTTACTAACATTATTTATATTCGTATGTGAGAAGTGTCATCTCCCTGATTCTATAACCAATGTACCTTATAAAATATCGACCTAACTGAGTTACTTAGTAAAGTCTGTATGATACGGCACAATTTGATCTTGCCTGTGAACTGGAAAGGCTCATGTAACGTATTATTATTCGAGAATATATTATTATTGATTATTAGTAGAGGGCATGAATATTTCAGTGTCAACCTTCATTTAAGATAAGACCATGCATTTTCCCGAAGATTATCTATTGTTAGCTTTGTAACTCCAAGTCTTACTGATATTATCTAGATTCGTTTGTGTTACGTCCACGTTTTTGCGCTCTTTCGTTACTGAAGCATTGTATGTCAATCTGGTCGCAAATTATGACCTGTAAACTGAGGAAAGCCATAATAATATCATATCTACTTTCGTGAAAAAAGTTTCTGATTCCATTGTAATTAAAGCACAGGAATCCAACAAAAAAGCTTTTTTGATTTTGAGACGGACCGTATGAGCATTGATTTCGCCGGTTGGGGCTATCCCTTTCTGGCTGAATAAAAACACATAATGAGTCGATCATGACTGATAATTTCCGAGGTAGTCTGAGTTATCCTAATAGAACAATTCCGTGTGAAAACTACGTGGGTGATCCGTGAACGAACCTCAGCACAACCGCAAGTCAAATGGCCCAAATTCACGTCCTGTTTCATCTTTCATTTCTATGAGTGAGGTGTTCATGGAGCTCCTTATGTGCCGTGATTTCAAACTTTCTTTAGTATATTGCTTTACGAGAGAGGCATAAAATAATGTGCGTTATCACGAACTAGTCTTCTATAATAGGAGAGGTAGTCAGAGGCTTGGGGTAAGAGGCTATTGGAGCCAAAAATTCCTGCATAACTTCGTTAAACACTGCTCCATTTCTCACTGTTCCCTCATTCCAGTTCCATTTGTTTATAAGAATTTTCTTCCAGGTGTATTGAACTATTACTTGACGAGAGAATAAATAAATTAGTTGGTTTATATTTACTCATCATAAAGACTGTTATAGTTTAATTAGGAACCCAAACGAGAATACAATTTGTTGTTGAAACCGCTCACTATGAACTTGACTGTATACGGATGGTAGTAATACGAGATATAAGGTCAGAGTTTTACGGAGAAGTTGTTGGAAATGTAAGTTGAATTAAAAATCTTCTAGACCTGTAGAGAGTTCTTGTATGTGTTTATCCTGATGTTGATGGTTTATGTACATGGAGGGTTTTGAAGGTATATCCATCCCTTAATTTGATATTATATAATATATATTAGGAACTTTTCAAACACCGAAATGTGCTTTACACGCTTGTGATTGTAAAGGATAAGGGAGATTTAAAGGAGACTTACTCAAAAAATCGTGACTTTGTTGGTTAATAATTACCTGTTTTTTTATTTCAAACCGTAGTTCCAGGTGGCAGTGTTTATAAATTGTGGGGCAAACTTCGATGTTGTTGGTAACTTAGATCCTCAAGAGGAATGCATCTTTTATGTTTGCGACAGGTAAGCGTCGTGCATATTTTCACACCACCTAGCCGCCGTCCGATTCATATTAATAACTTCTACAACCAACGTCAGATTAAACTCTTATGTCTTAATGAAGACACCACGCTAGTGCCGAAATTCGAGGACGTGTTTCGAGAGTTCTCGGTAACTTTTTTCGACAGGCTACATTTTGTAGAGTGATGAGTCAGATGAGGATTCTGAGGAGCAACAGAACAGAAGATTGCAACCAGATGATATCGAAAAAAGAATAGAAAAAAGGAAATGGAATAGAAAAAGACAAGAACTTTTAATGGATTATGAGAGCTTTTCCTACCATAGTGTTGCTTCGTCTGTAGTCATGTTTGACTTAGCCTGGAAGCTCTCCCAGGAAAACAACTGCTTATTATGGTGAGTCACCAGAATACTGATAAAGCACTCTTTGTAAATACTGTTAAGCTTTATGATTTCCATGGAGCTGAACACAAACACCTAATGCTAGATATGGATGATGTTTAGTTCATGTCCTCCTTAACCTTTCTGTATGTTGGAGTCAACCACATTACATATTAAGTTCTGTGGTTAAGATGACAGGAAAAACTTAGTTTTTCAGGAGAAATCTTTCCGTTTATTGACGCAGTTACTGTATGTACTTGCTACAGACCACTACTAAACACGTGTTCAGTCACGACGTCTGGACCTCAGAGCTGTTTTATTGTAACGGATGTATACCGTCGTGTACTTGAAACGCTGGGGTACTTTTAACATGAATTGTGATTCAGTGGTTTGACTACTTGTTTATTGTTATCAGTATGTGGGACCAACTAAATACTTAGTTCCAAGGCTATTGTAAGTATAAGTGTATTTCATCTCTTCCTCCCTGACTAGTGAGTTAGTTATAACCTAGAAATACTTCGGTGTGTGCAAAATACCACAATTCAGTCGGTGATGGGCTTAAACCTCATCTTCTCGATCGGGAATTTAAACATCAAATCAGTTACTTTGATTTTAGCGTCATCAAGTATTGCGACGAATAGCACTAGCAGCTTAGTCTACAAACATGTACATAGTTCCTAGCCCAAACAATGCTTACAATAAAGTCATCTTGATCAATGGATTAAGTCTCAACTTTCAAGTTGGAAGTTCGAAATACTTTACATAATCATCATTGAAGGACCTAAACATACACTTGTCTCATTATGGCTGTTCATGCCTTATAAAAAGTTTTTTGATTCGTCCAACATTGCTTACCAAGTAATTATTACAGTTCTAAATGGCTCATCCGGAATTGCTGTTTACAACGGACCAAGAGTCCCTGTTTTCAGTAGAATAAACCACATAGGTAAAGTTCGAAAATAACTGCACCAGTACCATCAACCCTACGTGTTATTATAACTCCTCAGGTCGCCTATAGTAAGATTTTGTGAATTTTCACAATTCTAGGCTTTTCAGTTTCACACAATAAATAATAACTGGATTTCAGTCAATCTTTCCTGAGGACAGCAAAGACGTTCCTAACAAGTTTAGTAAAAATAGATGTGACTTGGTAATTTAAGCAAAACGTTTATTTAGCCATCTAAATATCATCTATTTTTTAGTAGCCTGCATGATAGTTCATTTCAAACCATGGTATTCCCCAGTAGTTCTGTGCCATGCGAGTATTTATCTTATGCTAATGGATTTCTAATCTCATAGATATATTAACTATCGAACTATACATTTAGGTGATCGTGTTCTAGCGGTAATTATTAATAAGATCTACTTCAAAAGACGAATGCCCCCAAATGCCGTGGTACGGCCGAGAGTGAGGAGAGTCCGCTCTACCTCTCGAAATGCTCTCACATGGTCACGCGTATATATCCACTGCCTTCTCGTGGCGGGGGTGTTGTTTACGAAATTGAGAGGACGAAAAGCGGATGTCCGGCGCCTTAGCCGGGTTGGTGGTCATGGAGAGTCGACCTAGGAGGGTTGAAAAACCCTGATTCCAAACCAATGGTGCACATGGGCTCCAGTATCCTGAAGGAACAAATGGCGTATGAGCCAATCGTTTGTCACCGGCTACCATGCAAAGACAAATAAAGTAACGAATTATTTCCTCAACCTGCTTTTCATCATGGGTCTAGGCTAACGTATATCTTATAATAAGATCGATGTTAACCTAATGTTGCTGTTCTAGATAATCATATATTTAATTTAAAAGTATTTATGAAAATGATGACAATTGATTACCAATGGTTAAAAGATAAAAATGTAGATCAGTGAATGAATTTAAGTTTAATGTTTATGCCTTTGCTTTCAGCTTTATGGTATAGTTTATAAAAAATAATATTTACTTGTCACGAATTTTTCTTACATATTTTTTAAGGTATGCGATAGTAGGTCAAACCTCTCAACTAATCACTCATGCAATAAATCGAGAACATTATATTGACCAACTAGACTATCTTCAAAGCCATATGAGTCGTCTAAGTCATATTGGTCAAATTCATTCTGGAACAAGTACAAGTGATGAAAATAAAGCTAGAATCGAAATTTTATTTGAAGATGAATTAGCTCTATGGCTTTATAGACATTGGAGTTTAAAAGAAGCAATAGAGACCAGTATGGTAACAGCATCCAAATTCAAACTGTTTACTGAAGGAGGACAGCGACGTATGTATGAATTTCTTGTACAGTTGGGGTAAGTAGACTCGGTTATCAAAAAATCACAACTATTTAAAGATTACTTAGGCAAATATTCATGGTAGGTGTTGGGTTTTCAAAGAATGTTTGTAAATTACATCTTAACAGATTTATTGTTTACAGCATACTCACGGTGACTTCTTGAGTGTTATTATTTTTGTGATCACTGGTTCTATATGATAAGAATGCAAGATTATATGGTACCAAATTGTTTTATGTAGTCGACGACATATCCCCTAATCACATTCTCTGTCAAAAGAATGAACAAACCTATGTTATAATGATAATTACTTTGGTTGTTGGGTATGCGTACCTTATAGCATTTAAGAAGTGTGGCTTAAAGTTTGGTATAAGGACCTATATTCAGTCACCGAGTTGTAATCGCTACTTATTCACAGTGTTTACTTACAACTTCTCAGCACCAATGAATGTCGAATAGCTTAGAGTTTCAGTTTCTTAATACTGAAACAAAACTTGTAAATCCACTCGATGTAGTTCAAAACCGAACTTGTACTTGGTAAATGAGTTACACATCATAAATGAACGGCTCTAAATTAGTCTCCTTTGTGAGTCACATGTTTGGGTTGCTCATGCCTCAAAAATCTTAACCTTTTATTAACCTGTTCTGAATACTGATTTGACATCGAATCGTTTATATCGGAAGCTGTCTATGTTAGTTTTGTTTTCCACTTAGATACTTCAGCCTATTAAAGTATAATTTTTCTGCAAACCCTACAGGTTGCTGAAACAAATATTCTAGTGTGAACATAGCTGGTGAAGTCTGTGATTTTTCTTACTAATAAGATACCATATTAGTCGTATTCTGTGTTTGCCACTAATCAGTCTATTGTCAGTTTATCATTAACTGCAGATGATTTTCCTTTTCATTGTGGAGTGATCAGAACTCTTCAGAGGCTATTTTTGGTTAGAGTTTCACTGACATTTACTGTTTGCGTAACGGGTTTTGACTAAACTTATTCCATTTGTATTCAATAGGCTTAGCGGAGATTAATGTATAGAAACATGGTTTTGACCTTCGATTTTTTACGAAATTCCATTAGTCTCAGTTGTGGTTGATAATGCAATTAGTCAGTTATTATATGTACATGTAGTTGGGAGGGACTACTTGATACTTTTCCCCCATCATTTCATTCGTTGAAAGGCACATGTTTCATAATTTTTGGTATTAGCTTATGAATGTTAGTGCTAATTTCCAACTTATTTTTTTAATAATTATTATCTAGGGTCGAGTTTAGTTAAGGAATTTCCGTAGAAACTTGACGCTCATTTTAACTGGGATGATTGAGCTAACTCTTAATAACTTCTTTTTAGATTGCCGCGACGTGAATGTGCACAGTTATATTCTTCTATGAATAGTAGTTTGCGTGACAGTTTAAACGCACAATTTTTACAATATGGTGAAAAATATGGGTGAGCTATCTTTTGTTATTTTCTATTTCTTTCCACTTCCTTTAGTGTCTTAGTTGTTTCAAGAAGTAGATGTTGTTCTTCAGCTTTATTAGGTATCAATACGAGACTGTTTTGGGTATTTGAAATGTGTTCGGTAATTTATTCAACTACATATAGCTATGTTTTATTTGTTGCTCAAGTAACTTACAAACGGTAAGAGTATGTATATTGTTATTTCATTTTTTGACGAGTCTATACTTGTTTATCGAAAATATAAATAACTTTTCTTTGGCTTTCATGTTTAAATACCACTGATTAAGTGAGATTAACAATAATGCTCTAGAATTCAGTGTTTTGTAGGATAACCTGTTCATAATATTTAACTGGACTCAGAGGTGTATTTCCTGTTTACAGGATATATATGTTACTTACTTACGCCTGTTACTCCCAATGGAGCATAGGCCGCTGACCAGCATTCTCCAACCCACTCTGTCCTGGGCCTTCTTTTCTAGTTCCATCCAATTCTTGTTCATTTTTCTCATGTCTATCTCCATTTCTCGGCGTAATGTGTTCTTTGGTCTTCCTCTTTTCCTTTGACCTTCAGGATTCCATGTGAGGGCTTGTCTTGTGACGCAGTTCGGTGCTTTCCTCAATGTGTGTCCTATCCACTTCCAGCGCTTCTTCCTGATTTCTTCCTCCGCTGGGATCTGGTTTGTTCTCTCCCACAGTACGTTGTTGCTGATTGTGTCTGGCCAATGGATCTGAAGTATTTGCGTAGATAACTGTTAATAAACACTTGCATCTTCTGGATGATGGCTTTCGTAGTTCTCCAGGTTTCCGCTCCATACAGTAGAACTGTCTTGACATTTGTATTGAAAATTCTGACCTTGGTATTGGTTGACAGTTGCTTTGAGTTCCAGATGTTCTTCAGTTGTAAATATGCTGCTCTTGATTTGCCGATCCGCGCCTTCACATCTGCATCAGATCCGCCCTGTTCATCAATGATGCTGCCCAAATACGTAAAGGTTTTTACATCTTCCAAATCTTCTCCGTCAATTGTGATTAGATTGGTGCATTCTGTGTTGTATCGGAGAATCCTGCTTTTCCCTTTGTGTATAGTGAGACCTATTGCTGCTGAGGCTGCTGCCACACTGTTCGTCTTCTCCTGCATCTGTTGTTGCGTTTGGGATAGAAGGGCCAGATCATCTGCGAAGTCTAGATCATCCAACTGCATCTTAGATGTCCATTGTATCCCGCGCTTCCCTTCAGACGTTGACGTCTTCATGATCCAGTCGATCACCAGGAGAAAGAGAAAGGGTGAGAGTAAGCAACCTTGCCTGACACCGGTCTTTATTTCGAACGAGTTTGTCAACTGTCCTCCATGCACGATTTGGCAGTTTAATCCATCATATGAATTCTGTATGATATTGACTATCTTCTGAGGCACGCGGTAGTGTCGAAGAAGTTTCCATAGTGTTGTTCTGTCCACGCTATCAAATGCCTTTTCGTAGTCAATGAAGTTGATGTAGAGTGATGAATTCCACTCAATTGATTGTTCCACAATGATCCGTAGAGTTGCGATTTGGTCTGTACACGATCTATCCTTACGGAATCCTACCTGTTGGTCACGAAGTTGGGCGTCTACGCAGTCCTTCATCCTGTTTAACAATACCCTGTTGAAGACTTTTCCCAGTATTGAGAGAAGAGTGATGCCCCTGTAGTTATCACACTTGCTGAGATCGCCTTTCTTCGGTATTTTGATCAGGAGTCCTTCTCTCCAGTCTTTTGGTACGTGTTCCTCATCCCAAATCTTGCTGAAGAGAATGTGGAGTATCCTTGCAGTTACCGCTACGTCTGCTTTTAGTGCCTCTGCTGGAATGTTGTCTGATCCTGCTGCTTTGACACTCTTGATTTGTCTGATGGCCATGCTGATTTCTTCAATTGTTGGTGGGCCAACATCGATTGGGAGGTTCGTGGGTGCTGCTTGGATGTTGGGTGGGTTCAGTGGGGCTGGTCGATTCAAGAGTTCTTTGAAGTGTTCTATCCACCTGTTTCGTTTCTCTTCAATGTTGGTGATTACCTCGCCTTCCTTGCTTTTCACTGGTCGTTCTGGTTTGCGGCGATTTCTAGAGAGTTTCTTTGTCGTGTCATACAATTGTCTCATGTTTCCTTCTATTGCAGCCTTTTCCGCCGCCGTTGCTAAATCTTCCACATATTTACGTTTGTCAGTTCTGATGCTCCTCTTCACTTGTTTGTTTACTACTGTGTATTCAGCCTGTGCCTTGGCTTTTTCTGTTCTTGTTCGGCTGGTATTGATTGCTGCCTTCTTGTTCCTTCTTTCTTGAATCTTATCCAGTGTATCAACAGTGATCCATTCCTTGTGATGGTTCTTCTTGTGACCCAGGACCTCATGACATGTTGAAGTGATTGCTTCGTTGATCCCCTTCCAGTTGCTCTCCACAGTAGTTCCTTCTCCATTGAGTAGATCATGAAAGGCCTGGAACTTGTTGCTGAGGACTATCTTGAATTTGTTGAGTTTGTTAGTATCCTGAAGAAAGGCCGTATTGAACTTTTGTGATATTGTCCGCCCCGTTGTCCAGTGTTTCTTGAGTTTCAATTTCATCTTGGCGACCAGCAAGTGATGATCTGATGCTATATCAGCTCCTCTCTTGGTTCTCACGTCCTCTATAGTCCTCCTGAACGTTTTGTTGATGCAAATATGGTCGATTTGGTTTTGTGTAGAGTGATCCGGTGAAGTCCATGTGGTTTTGTGTATGCGTTTATGTGGGAATATGGTGCCGCCTATGACCAGCTTATTGAAGGCACATAGGTTTGCAAATCTCTCACCATTTTCGTTTCTTTCTCCCAGTCCGTGTCGTCCCATGATGTCTTCATATCCAGTGTTGTCCGTTCCAACCTTGGCGTTGAAATCTCCCATCAGAATGGTCAGGTCCTTTGTTGAGCACTTCTCGACTATTGACTGCAGCCTATTGTAGAATTGATCTTTAGCGTCTTCATTGTAGTCGTTGGTAGGCGCATAGCATTGGATGATGTTCATTGAAATGCCCTCTTTCTTTGTTTTAAACGAGGCTTTGATGATCCTTGGTCCATGAGATTCCCATCCTATAAGTGCATTTTGCGCTTGTTTGGACAGCATCAATGCAACTCCTTGTGTATGTGGTGCATTTTCTTCTTCATGGCCGGAGTACAACAGGAGCTCTCCTGTAGTTAGTCGTTGTTGTCCAACTTGTGTCCAATGTGTTTCACTGATCCCAAGTACCTCTAGGTTGTATCTTCTCATTTCTGCAGCAATTTGGAAGACTCTCCCGGTGTCCCACATTGTACGAACATTCCATGTACCTAAATAAATGGTCGCTCTGGTTGTCAGAAGGGGCATCGGCCTCGTAACTTCCGAAGGGATTCGGCTTTCATCACGAGGCGTCATAATTCTTCTAGATGAAGATCTTCTGACTCCCAGGGCAGAGTTTAAAAGATTTGAATAATTTTTTCTGGTTAGCGTTTTTTTAGCGAGTTAGTTTTCTACGGGATGGGGACTCTAACCTCATGCCCAACCCTCCTCCTTTATCCGGGCTTGGGACCGGCAGTAGCCCCCGGAGGGACTCCAGGCGGAGTTAGGATATATATATATATATATATATATATATGATCTTGGGTTCCAAGGTACTTGTTCATGCCTTACTTTCATTCCTTCCATTTTAAACTGAGTTCTCTAATGTTCTTTTTTTTTTCACTACTATCGCTTCTACTATTATCTGTACTTCATTGCTAGTCATCCCGTTACTTTCATCCCACTATGCTAATGCGACATGACGACTTGGGATGACACACATTTGTGCTACCCTTTACATCGATGTTCACTGACTGACTGATATTTAATAGATAAATTTGTATATGTTTACTAATTTCCGTGTCATTATCATCAGTTACTTGAAGTTATATAAGGTCTATTTTCATCATCCTATCAAGATGACAAAAATGTATCCAAAGCTGTTTTTGCTCAACTTATCAAGCTGAAACTTTAAATTTATTATGCATGGTCATTAACTCGTTACCATGGTATATGATTTTAGATTTACCCAACGAACATGAACATCGTTATTTAAATTGGCGTTTTCCTAGTTTTCCGTTCTTTCATCTTTCCATTATTATTTAATCTGATATTTACTAAGTCTTATCGTATTTGGATTCATCTTCGATTTAATTTTGTACGAAGACTGGGCTGTTAGTTTAAGTTGGAAAACTTATTCCGTATGTTTCACTTCTAAGAACTAGCTTGCATATTCAGCTTGTATTAATATTGCGGTCCTTGTCTATAAGCGCACATTCACAAGATAATTTACTTGTTGATATTCTACACTTAATTAATCATCTATTCATCACTTGTGCAAACTGATGAAAAAGGATTATTGCACAACTTAAATTTCCAGCTGATTGAATTGTAACCACAATGTCCCTTTTTGTAGTTTAATGAAATTTTAATAACATTACCTATCTGCCTAATTATTTTTACATACATGTTATTATATTTTTTCCGTAGTCTTTCACGAACTGATCTGTTTTTACCATCTTTCATTGTTCATTTGGGATATCGAACACCTATGTCGGCAGTCGATGCTGTTTTCCTAACTATATCCGCTTTAGAGTGCTATGTAAGTTCTATAATAAAATACTAATGAAGAGATTTATAATATTTTTATCCTCAGATTTATTGTTGGCAGGAAAACTTCCGAGTATTATTGTTATCATGGAAAGCTTGGTTAAACTGTACATTTTCTCTTGCAATAAAACTGTATGGTTTTTAAAAAAAGATATTCCTAAACAAATTTAATATGAATGTATGTTAAATATGTATGTACCATATGTATATTGTCATCATGACAATATTAATCAGTAACTTCATGCATTTAAATATGTTCTCCTGTAAATTATCTATCGAACAAATGTTAATGGTAGAACTTGTTGGAACTGGGTTCAGTAGTGTTATATTTTTCTTTGAGAATCGAGGGACTAAGGGAATAAGCGGCTAGTCAGTTGTACATTTCGAATTAATTTAAGATCGTTAAATCAATCATTGCGATTTTTAACTTTGCTTAGGCCATCTGATTATCGTTAAGGTGCCATTAAGTTGTTATACTAATATACCATAACTGGTTTAATCTCTTACTGGCCGGTAAGTACTAATTAACCTTTTGTTCCATTCGATGGATTGTTTAACTGATTTAAAGAGTTTGATACTCCAGTCGATTTTATGTGCTAATTATCGATTCATTAACTTTGTACTTATAATTTTTATACTTTTACTCCTTCAGAATAGCGGTAATCCGGTGGAAAACTTTCAAACGGCATTGGACACAGTAGCTTGGTAAGTTTTGCTTCAAAATTCGTACTTTCCTATGGTGCCATTTTCTTACGCAGATTTTCACTAGTTAAAAGTTTATTTCAAAATCAGCTAATTGCATTAACTATCTTTGGTTTGATTTATTTATTTATTTCAAGTAACTAAGATGAATCACCTCTCGTTTAAAATGGCCATTGTGAATATAAGTCTGGATACTAGTCCATAGTCTTGTATGGAAGCTGAAAGTATAAAAAGCTTTATACTTGGTGGTTGTTATCTTCTTATTGCCTGTCTAGGTCACAGTAGCTCAGATGTATTCACTCTTGACATCATTTTAAGTTATGCACTTTAATATTATTTCATACTTTTATTGCTCGAATAGTATGCTCCAATGTCTTTCTCACTATCATATACTCTATAATTTTGACACTTGCTACTAGTTATATATTTATAGATAATAAATTCTATTAGTTTGATCTTAATTTGTAAAACATAAATAAAGATTTAGAGCTACTCAACCACGTTTTTTACAATTCTTCTTAAAAGGTTTCTTACTTTAAATCCATCGCTTACTGATTATTATTATTATTATTATTATTATTATTATTATTATTAATGGCTTTATTCAATATTATATTTTGGTACAATATAGAATTCTCAGCACAGGGTATTTCAACAAGTTTCTTACACAGAAAACAGAAACAAAGACAAAGAAAAAAAATTTTAAATACCCTGTGCTGATATGGTGTCCAATAATAATGTCTTAATTTGTTAGAAAGTAGTTGATCTGGAAACTGATTTCTTCGAGTCGCCTTCAACAGTTAGTCGTGTTTATTTTGTGTTGGTATTTTGCATACAAGCCAGTAGTCTTATTTTTAATATTAAATTATCCTGAAGCCTACGTCAATAAATCGGTTTTGTGAACGATCATCATTCAGTCACATCATATCACTGCTTATCGTGTGTCGATCAACATTCTTCTCTATCATTTCTTACAATTGAATAATCGTTTCATCAAATCACGGAATCTCCCTCCATAACAATTACATGTACCTGTTTATTCTTATTTTCTAACTTTTTATTTTATTGAAAAACGGTACTCCCTAACTCAATGCTTTCGATGGATAAAAGCGTTGAATGTACTTTTGTCAAGCGAAAATGTGCAGTAAATGGACTAATCATTATTGCATCTTATTAGTTAATTTTGATCAGTTTCATTTAAACTGTGTATTGTTAACTACGTATTAAATTCAATTATGAGCAAAGATGGGTGGTCGGTAGCACTAGTATTCGGGACGCGCGTTTCGCCATCTTCGAGACATCAGTTGGAAGATTCGAACAACTAATACAAGATGAACTAAGTTTCTTCCCATTGCACGAGCTAGTGGTTATCTAGACTCAATAGCTAAGTGGGTAGTGCGATGGTGCTTGAAGCGTACGGCACTTGGTTGGAGTCCCGGAGTGAACATCAACTCTGAGATTCAGGCACAATCTTAAACAGAACGAGACGCGCGGCCTGGATCCCATCACCTATCTCTGGTCATAATGCTTGTGACTTCAGTTAATATTGGGGCAATTCGCACAGGATAGATATATGTTAGTAAGAAACTGGTCGATTGCAAGTACAAACGTTAGAGGGGAGATTCAAACAACCCATACAAGATAAATTGATCCAATTATGCTTTAAATTGTGACTATTTAAAGTTAAATTGTTAATAACAATCTGTTCTTACTAGAATAAGTATGATGGCTGTAAAATGTAGTGCCTCAATTACTTAAACAGATATTTTGAATAGGGAATTCTTGGTATGCTTTTTTAACATTTGTCAGTCCTATTATTTTGTACATGTTTTAAAAATCATAGTAATTTGGATACACAAGCTTGTTTGAAATAATTCCGGTGGTTGAAATTTACATAACTTCAATGTTTCTAACCGTTAACTACCTGTTTGAGCTTTTTCAGAGATTTTGATTATTTCCATGGATAAGCTTGGATCGGATCGCTGAGTGGAATGTTGGTATCATTTAAACTTCAATTGCTGATACGTTTTTCAAAAAATTTCTACTTCTGATCTCTAGTGTGTACTCGGTGTATAAGTTTTGGCGAATGTTCATTCATCTTAAATCAAATAAAATTTATAATTCGACAACCTCAGTATTCAGCAATTAAGACGAAAGCAAAAAGATTTCAACAATCTTTTATTGAATAGTGAAGTCACATCTATCTCAATGTTTCAACCACATCTAATCTAACTGACATGTCAACTATTGAAATAAAACACTATTGTACGCAAAGTTTTTCCGCAAACATCTGAATAAATTCGATTCTACAGTGTTACTATGATGCTAATAAAATATATACAATAACAGTATATATCTTCACTACCGATGTGTACTTTAATCTTTTGATTGAGATCATGAACCGATTGATGTTAGACCACCGTTGAAAACCTGGAAGCACTGGACGGCACCATTGGATGCCGGCTCAGTGGTCCAGTAGGTTGAGCGTTCGCGCGCGAGACTGAAGGCCGTGGGTTCAAATCACGCGAGTGGGATCGTGGACGCGCACTGTTGAGGAGTCCAACAAGAGGACGAAACGGTCGTCCAGTGCTTCCAGGTCTCCAACGGTGGTCTAACATCAATCGGTTCATGATCTCAATCAAAAACTTAATAATCTTCACAACCCCTATATTCGTACTTTAATCGTCTGATTGAAACTCATCTATTTGCTAGGGGACTATTCTGATCTCATCATCTGTAATGCCCACAAGTAAAAGTTGTGCTAAATGCAGGATGTCATATATATATATATAGTTTTTTTCCACATTTCAGTTGGAATTCACCTTCATTAGATCAAGAGATTAAACAAACAGAAATCCATCTTCAGAGTTTAGCTAACCAAGTTCGTAATCTTTTAGATACAGATGATGTGGTCGCGTTTGGTCCATTTTTATATGTATATATTAGAAAAGTGAGGTTAAAAAATATTTTGATTTATTCACTTTTTAACTTTAAATTCATTACTTATTCATAGTGAGGAAAATTTGACTGGCTGTTCACTGATTTTCATACAACGTTAAACTCCCGTTAGTTTGGTTTCTTGTGTTGTATCGTTCAGTTGTTCAAACAATACCTTATTCAATAGGTTACAGGTCTATATTTTGCACAACGTAATTCGTTTACCAATTAAAGATTTATGTGCTCAAATTAGAGTCACACTATGTGTGAGCGCTTCCATACCAAAACAAATGAGGAGTAACTCAAACCATCGATTTAGTGATTAGAAGACGAACTGACTAAACACTTAACCACCACTTCATAAAACGTGTAGGATTCACAGACTAGTACATACATTTAAAGGCTGTTTGTAAGATTTAGTCACAACTGAACACATTTTCAAACCCAACATTCTATCCTTTTAATCCTTTGAAGTCTCCCGAATAAAGCGGTGTATAACTTCATACAGTAGAAAATCATTAAAAATTTTCACGCTTCATAAATACCAGAGGAAAAAGTCAACTGACAAAACAAATTAGTTTAAAGTGGTTTCGATTAAAAAAACTTAACAGCGGGAAAATTTGTTTGATGTAATCTGCAGTAAGCGTCAACATCTACTCAATCGTAACTGGTTTTCATTTTGGTATATCAATTAGGAAGCGTTATAGACAAGTTTCATCTTGTGTCTTTGACTCAATAAAATCCCCAAGTTTATGAAGTACACAAATTCTTTTTGCGTCTAAAGTTTACTCGGCATCTCTTTAACCTAGTTTGAACAATGTCTACGTATTTCCCATCAAACTATATATTATATTTATATATAACTTTTTTAGAGTTCTTTGGTAACACATGCACTGAGGAATAGTCAGTCTTTAGCGATTTTATCAAAATACATTCTTATGGCAAAGTCATCAATGAGGGCTAAATTGGTAAGTCTGTTAATCTAGAAATATTCTGAATGTTTTTTTATGAAGGGTCATGGTAGAAGAGTAGTTCAAATGCCTTTAATCGTGTGTGTAGATAGCAAATCAGATGATAATTATATTTCACTCTTGGGAATTCCACCAATTCATGGAGACGATGACCGGAAGTAAGTCGTCTTATTCTTTACTGGCGTTTGTCAGTTTATTTGGTCAAGCTTTTGAAGCTGCTATAAATCGCACTAAAGCACGTGCTGAGTTCAAATATTTCAGTACAAATTGTAAGTTTATGCAATCAGATTTTGTGTTATAAATTCTTTTTAGGTATTGAACTTCATAGAGAAGATATGCTAAAACTATTTGAAGCACTGTCATCTCTGCTTACTTAGTTTTTCTTCTATTCTCTCACTAGGAATCCTTCTTTTCTACCATTGTGTCTTATATAGATATAGTTTAACAATGGAAGTTGATCATCTAATTTATATGTTAATCTTTATTTTAAAACACTTATTTTTGTATGTTTCTCACTTTTCTTTTTTTTGTCGGGTTGTACATACATGTGCATTGCTTACAACGTTCTATATAATGATTATAGAGTACTTATTTAATCCCATCGTTTGTTTTTATAATTGCGCACACGCGTTATGTAGCATCTCCCGAACAGCGAAAGGGAAAAGTTTACCATACGATATGCATAAGCTTAGAGTAGCGAGAGCAAACGATTGGGGTACTTTCTGTTAAAAAAAGATTTAAGTTAGTACGATAAAAGATCACGTACGCCAATCGGGAAAGGTTTTAGCAAAATTTTGTGCAAGGCACTGTCAATGGCCTGACCTAAATCGAAATATAGAATCATCACTGGTTAACGTATCTTCTGTGTGTTACTTCGATGTGTCTGCTTTATGTTTACCATTGCATAATCCCGTTCTGAATTTAAGGGAAATAAACAATGCTCTCCATACAGATGGAAAGTACATGTATAAGTTAAACCTAAGGAATTATCTACCCCCATATCACGGATGATGGGGTAGTACCGTTAGGTTCGTCTTCATTCGACTTCCAGGGCATTAATAGCCTACTTGATGTTATTGGATATGAAATTAATTGTGAATAGATGTTTAAATGTCAGCGTTGAAAATGCATTAGCAGATGCTTCGGTTCCTGTAATGTAGCATCGTAGTCGAACTGTTCACAAATAGTATCAGGGTTGTCTACAATCTTGTCCTTAATTGTTAAGAATGTGATCACATTAAGAGTTAAAAGTCTCAAGCAGTATTTAAATAGCCAACTTATTGGTAGGTCTGGTATCTTGCTATCTAGGGCTTTATTCTCCATAGTCCAAAGATATTTTCATCGAGAGGAATCATTTCAGCTAATTAAGTTATTCATGACGTGACGTACGCACAAATCATATTGCTTGTTCTATGGGTGCTTCGGATTTTTCAACTTCCCTTTGAAAGTTTAATTAGTACTCTGGTTCTTATTAGTGTTTCAAATGACATATTTGACGTCTGGAGCACTACAGTCAATGGAGAACTTCAAGTTGTGATATAAATCAAAAGGCGCAATACTTATTCTATATTTATTGAAGTACGACTCTTATAGTAGGCAACGAATATGTGTTTCAGTGCGCTTTCCTATCTCTTGGTTAAACTTCCCACTCTAGCACTGTCACAGCTTTAGGATCTGATAGTATAGTGGTTGAAAAATGAAATTAATTCATTGCGAACCTATGATCTCCCATAATAAGTTTGAGGCTGGAATCCCTTGTGATCGAGTTGAAGTTGATTGTGTCAAGTATATTATTACATTTATCAGTGTTATAATCTATTGTTTGTGAAACCTATTATATTGCTGTGGTACGAAATTCGATTCCATTCAATGTTTACTGGACATAAATATTCCGCAATGTTCTTAAACTTATGTGTTTGATGAGAAACAGTGGAAAATATGTTCGCTAACAAGCTATCAAAGTTGGTGTACGCATGTGATCAATATTCATATTCCAACGGTACGTATTTTTGCTATCAGCAATTTTCAGGAACTCAAGCAGTTATTATTATTCACAAAAATCTTATCGGTACATAAGTGATATGTCTTGCCACTTGAATGCTACTTGTCATATCTGATCGTCGCTGATTGTTATATCAGAAACGCCTATCACTTATACTCGAGACTAGGGACCTCCGCAATTCCCACAATGCGAAAGTAAGGACACAAAGACTAGTATAAGTGAAAATTTATTAACCCCGAAAAACAACGACGATAGTCAGAAATTCACTCGTTTTTATGTTGATTGTACACACAATTTGATTAATAATTAGGATGAAGTCGCATATAGAGCATGGTTCAATTAAATACAATTTAAATGGTTCGATAAATACGCTGCTCTCTAATTTTTCCAGTTAAGGACACAACAATTAGCACAGGGTAAAAATCGATCGCAACTTAAAGTCATAACAATTATGCAGAATAAAATATCATACGAGGCAATAAAGCAAATACTACTTTGTGTAATCATTACATTGAACCAAAACGGAAGTAATGTTGAACAAAACTCAATGAGTAAATCAATCGAATTTTGACTCTTCTTCCCCTCATATCAATAGGTGTTGTGAAGAAACCATTTCGGGTTTCCTTAGAAATTCAATAAGGCACAAGTTCTAATAATGTTAGCATTATATTTGCTATATTTGAAAAAGAGAAAAAAGGTAATGGTAATAGAGTAATAATAATAAGTCAGGTTCTGTAGAATTGAGAAGCATCCTGAGCTGACTTTAAAGAAGGAAAAGAAGAAAATGAGGGAATAGAGATAAATGAGACGCGAAATACGTAAGTAGTTTAATAAGCGTCTTTGTGAACACAGAAAAAGGATAAACGGCTATGTGTGAATCGTCAAATGAGTAACAAATAAGAAAATGACTTATTATTGCAGTAAGATATGACGTTACAATAAGTGTTTGTGCAGTCATAGATTGGAGTGATATTATGAAAATCTCGATTAAGTGCAAAGGATAATCAAATATCAATATGTATGAGTCATATATACATGGTGAAGACTAAACGAGTCTAAGGAGTTTATTCAAGTGTACTACAATATATTGTCTTAATTAAGGCGAAAAGGACCTGAAAATTGTAAATTTTCGGGTTGTAAGGCTCCGACAGAGAATGATGCCGAAGCCACTCTGGGTGAAGCACGAAGCCACTTAAACAGGCTTTGGATCTGTTACATCAATGCCCGGAGCTTACTTAATAAGCTATCGGAACTAGGTGTACAGACTGACTCTACAAAGCCATATATAATCGCAGTAACAGAAACCTGGCTGACACAGGCTATAGATAGTATGGAACTTGATTTCGAGGGTTTTACGTTAGTAAGGGCTAACAGAACACAAAAGCGTAAAGGAGGGGGAGTAGCTCTATTCATTAGGAATGCTGTCCCATTTGCCATTCTCGACAGTATATCCCATGAGAGTGGGACGTGTGAATTAGTTAGTCTCCGCTTGAAATGCAAGGGACAAGAGCTGCTGATTGGTTTGGTCTATCGCAGTCCAATCTGTGAGGCAAATGAAGTCCTGTTAAGCAGACTCAATACTTGGTCACAAAGTGGTCAATGTCTAATTCTATGGGACTTTAATGAAACTATGGTAGACTAGAAAAATCTGTGGACTGAAGCGTCAGATAATTCCTTCGAGCAGGAACTAGTTGATGCGGTTATCACATGTGCTCTAGTGCAACGTGTGAAAGAAGCGACAAGGTACGATCCGGACACTGTATCATCCTTATTAGATCTTATACTGACTCACTATGAGGATGATGTTGCGAACCTCCATTATATTCCACCCCTAGGTAAAAGTGATCACACAGTTTTAACTTTCGACTTCCATATAACTGTTAGTCACTTGTTAAGAAATCCATAGAATGTCCTACACGCTTGTATTCCTATATAAACCAAAGGACAAAAAGAAGAGGAAATATTCTCGCACTGTGGGGAGACAGTACTGCCGCGTCATTAGCGGAGGACGACTTTGGTAAGACTCAAGTGTTCTCGAACTACTTTAGCAATGTATATACCATAGAATCTCCCTTCCCGTCAGCGCATACAGATCCCCCACACATACATTGGATAGCGTGACCATTAAAGAACTCGTTGTCTTTGATCTACTAAATAAGCTCGACATAGGTAAATCCACGGGGCCCGATGAATTACATCCTAGGCTACTGAAGGAGTTATCTAACCGTTTAGGTATATGCTTTAACCTATCCGTAACTCAGGGTCGTTTACCAAAAGACTGAAAGAACACCATAGTAAGTCCTGCCTTCGAAACAGGTAGGAAACACAAACCTGAGAATTACCGCCCCGTTAGCCTGACTAGTGTGGTTGTTAAAATCTTATAAAAGATTATTCGGAAGCAGCTGTTTAAGTATCTCGATACAAACCGGATGCTTTCGGAGAAGCAGCACGGCTTCAGAATAGGTTATTCTTGTCTCACTAACTTATTAATTGCTCGTGAAAGCTGGTGCGCTCTTAAGGACCAGAAGCTACCTGTAGACGTAGCCTACATTGATTTCAACAATGCTTTTGACAAGGTTCCACACAACCGGCTGTAACATAAGCTAAGAAATGTCAGAATTGAAGCCAATTTATTGATGTGGATAAAAGATCTCTTAGTTGGGCGTCAACAAAGAGTACGGGTGAACTCAAAGTTATCTAGCTGGGAAACTGTGCTTAGTGGAGTGCCCCAGGGTACAGTTTTGGGGTCAGTGCTATTCCTCTTGTATGTAAATGACCTTCCTCATCTCCTATCATCATCGGTCTTGCTATATGCTGACGATGTCAAGATATGGAGAACGACACGATGTGAGGGTGATAGCTTAGAACACCAAAATGACCGGAAGAAGTTATCTGAATGGTCTCAAACCTGGCAGTTGCCGATAAATACTTCCAAGTGTGTTGTGATGCATATCGGTCATCAAGGTACAGATACATACACAATGAATAACACTGAGCTACCTGTCGTCCAGACATATAATGACTTAGGAGTCATCGTTAGTCAAGACTTAAAGACTACTGCACACTGCCGTGCAATAGGCGCCAAAGGTTTTAGAACGTTATGGTCAATACAAAGGGCTTTTAGTCATGTCGACACTAAGACGCTTCTGACTTTGTATACAATGTTCGTACGTCCTAAACTTGAGTACTGCATGCAAGCGGCTAGCCCCTGCTTAAAAAAGACAGTGAGCTTCTGGAAAAGGTTCAGAGAACGGCAACTAAGCTGATTCCCGGAATAGCGAAGCTTCCGTATGAATCTCGACTGGCCAAGTTGAACCTTTTCCCGTTGTCATATCGTAGAACTAGAGGCGACTTGATTACAGTTTTCAAATTGCTTAGTGCCAAATTTGCACCTGATATGGCCTCATTTTTCTTGTCTTCCAAGACAGAGAATTTACGAGGACACTCCAAAATAGTTCACAAGCCCAGAACAAATTACTTGTCAGCTGACTATCGACTTTCCCACTGAATCATCAACGAGTGTAATTCATTACCTCAGCACGTGGTTGAGGCTCCATCCGTGGACTCTTTCAAAAGAAAGTTGGATCAACTGAGAGACCACCATTGCCAGGACTAACACAGGCCATCAAGCCTCCTGTCCTTCCCAAACTGAAACTAAAATGAGGAGATATGTTTTTGACTCATTTTGAGATCTTAAAGGCTAAAACAACTAGTTCGTAATAGAGTAGTCAACAGGTGCCAATTTGAGTAATTCCTCCTTAGTTCCTGAAGCGCTAAAGGATTAAGTAGAATGAGCAACCGTTATAGCTTCTTTTTTCAAAGATTTCGACAAATTTCTGAATCAGACATTGAAAACATTTTTTGTCAATACGGATTGAATGCCATATAAAGTGTGGTATTCTATTGAAATATATGAATAGTCTATAAAGGTGTGAAGAACTACGAGCACTATAATAACTCTACTTTAAGTCTCTCTACGGGCTCTATCTGTCCCAAAACGTAGATAAATAAGGGAGTCGGGAAAATAGCTCAAAAAAATCCATCTGAAATGTCTTGTACTACGTCAAGCCCACGCTGATTATTATAACTTTTTTCGTTCTTTCCTCATTAGTTACATTTCGAATTTGCCAGTGATTCGTTTATTAACGTTGACTGTTTTTTATATGAGCGTATGTATTGCTTAACCTTCTCATCACAAGTCGGTTATTTATTTTTGTTCGACTATACATATTCAGCCTCTTCACTCGCTTTCTCCTCTTCACTTGGTTTTTCCGCTTCTCACTTTAAATCTCGGTTTGGATAATTAAGAGTGCTTGAAATGAACTCATCCAACACAACGCTTATATAACTTCTTATAACCGCCGTTACGCAGAGAGGGTTAACCCAGGTAATGTACGGAGTTAAAGGGAAGATTTGTGTCTATAGCATTTTCATGCGGTTAAACCGGTGTCAGATAATGAGCCACAAGAAGTACTGTGAAGAAATATAGCTCCAACAACGCCAAACAAGAATAATCATTCAAAAATTTTTATTGTTGTTAGGCACATTTATTTATAAACCTCTGTTTTTGTTTGTGTTCAGTGTCTATCACTTATCAAGCTTTAAAAGACTCTTCACTTAAAGATCAGTTTTCACTGTGAAATCACAAAACAAATTCATGGCTCAACTGAAACATTGTTGTGGCAGACCTGCTTACCATTTCCCTGTCGATGGTATGCAATGTGACAACTGCAATATATTGTATCACAATATGTGCACCGAACTCACATCGGCTGCATATAAACGGTGCTACAAGCAATTATCACGTTGGTTGTGTAGAGAATGTTGCTCTACAATGTCTCTGCTGATTCTAGAGGCGATTAAGCTGCTAAACACAGCTGGAAAATTGCCCTCAGATAAACAGGCAGCAGTAGATGAACAGAATTCCGCTTTCGAATGAATTGAAAGCATTATCATGAGCCCAGCTATGGATTTGAATGAGACCGTAAAGGTGGACCCTATCGTCGAAGTAGATAACGAGCATATGGATGTAGGCATTGTCACAAGGAAAAATAAAAGACGCGGTGAGAAGAAGAAACTACCTATAGACAGTACTGAGGCATGTGAATCTACGGTTTCAGTTCCGGATTCACATATCAGTGCAATACAACCTATGGGTGAGCCAAGTCTGAGCGTTGTAGAGGATGTGATTAAGGGACGAAATAATGTATATGAATGGCTCACAGTTACCTCTACAGAAAGAAAAGTAAGAAAACAGAATGTGACCTCTATGTTTGGTGCTAAATTGTAATTGGACTGCAGGGAAGAAACGCTTTCAGAAACAAAAACTTCAACACCGTGTTAAGACGGACCTCGCTGAAAGGTCGGTCATTTTTCATAATTTAACAAAATCTTCCGATAAGGAATCAAAGGCTGGATTTGAGCACGACCTCAGTCAGATTAAGTACTTCAATTGCAAGCTACTCCCAGAAACAGTTTCAGGAGTTAACATCTCTAAGCTTTATAGAATAGGACAAAAGGTGAACTACTCAGAGACACTGCCTCCTGAAGGTTACCTTTGCTAGGGTTGAAGTATGAAACCTGATATTAGGAAACACACTCAGACTGATTGGATCAGTAATATGCGTCCGCGAGGATCTCAGCCTGGTTGATCGTATTAAGAGATGAGCTGCATGAGTAGAAATAAATGAGCGCCGTCGAAATGGTGAACGAAACCTTGTTCTTTAGGGTTTTCAAATTGTAAACGTTTGGAGCAAAACGATCCACAAACCACTCTAGATGGTAAGGGAAAGTTGTCCATATAATTATAGGTGTGCTACACAAATGCTCGCAGCCTACTAAGTAATATGTTGGAGCTCAAGAAAATGGTGGATAAAGAAAAATCAGATATCTCAGAAACATGGATAACGTCAGAAGTGTTCGTTAATAAAACTCAGTCGACTGGGTTTTTTTATCCAGTAGGGATGACAGATTAAACTGTAGGAGAGGCGGCGTGATTCTGTACACGAAAAGTAACTTGACCATACGAGCAGCTGAGGCATTGGCACATGATTCGGAGACATGTGAACTGGTACGTTGCAAGTTGAAATGTAAGCGGCAAGATATTGACTTAGTTGTAGTATATCGCAGTCCAGAATGTGTAGTAGGTGACTTCCTCCTAAGCAAACTTAAGTTCTGGTATAATAGGGGGAAAGGCCTTATAGTAGGCGACTTTAATGCACTGTATATAGACTGGGTAAACTCAGCCGTAGGGTCATCGATAACGTCATTTGGTCGCAAACTGTTAGAAACCTTAATTGCATTAGGTTTATTCCAACACATTAGAGATCCCACCAAATATGACTTACGAAGTTCTTCTTCTCTATTGAATCTAGTGTTCACAAACGGTGATGACGTTGGTCAAATGACTTTCCTCCCACCACTAGGGAGAAGTGATCATGCAGTCATATTACTCGAATTCATGGCTGAGATTGCCAAACAACTGTGCCCGCCCGCCTTAATATATGGAGGGCAGAAATGGAGGCAATCAATCAATCGACTGAAAACTGGGAAGTCGACTCAAGGGCATCAGTGCAAGAGGCATGTACTTAATTCGGGCGGTTACACAATCAGGTATCTCAACCATATATACCCTGAACAGTCCCAAAGAAGAAGCACGGCCATCCCCGGATAGGTCGGGATATTCGACGTCTACTAAGACAAAAGAAATGTTGCTATCAGCCTTGGTACAGCAGGTACGATGGAACGCCACAGGTCAGTAAGAAACACGTGTATAATTAGAATCCGGGGAGCTCAGAGAAAATATGAAATGTATATGGCACAATCTGCACTCCAGCTGCCTAAGAGAAGTCTCATCATTTAGAAACTCCTGAGAGTAAACGAACTACTGTCTTGTCATTATTCAGTTGGATAGTCAACAAGTATACCATGTTTTGAAGGGGCCAAGGTCAGATATTTCTCCCTAAGTGACCGATTCCAACAAGTGAACTGACCTTAGAAATCGGCATTATCACATGCCCCCTGCCTTTCGGGGGTTTAAGACGAGAATTTTCAGTTCTAGAAAGCAGCTGCGTTCATGTTTAAAAGTACATATGGAAGATATACCGAAGAATGGTGAGACTAGAAAACACTGTATTAAATTTGCCTGAAGATAGATCCCATTTTTGTAACGACTGGTTACTAAATAGTGACCAAAGTTATATGCTGATTAATTGATGTTGACCGAGTTGTTATCCGACAAGTTGGTGTGAATCAGTATAATGTCCCATTCTGTTTGATAGTTGATAGTAACCCAAAAAAACCAAGAACCTAAGTTTACATTCAGTGTCACAAGTTAATCTCGGTTTGAACATCACAGTGGTAATATCTACGACAGTAACTCTTAGTGATACAGGCAAGATGAGGTATCAATCCCCTCAAGTTATACACCTTGGTTAGCATGAAACACAAGTACAGGAATTCTTGCTCATTAACTTCACTCAGTTACACTAAATTTCTTATTCTAAGCAAGCAATTTTCAAGCATTATTGTTCAAATAATCCCGTAAAGGAAAATGAATACAATTTGATTTATTTTATCTATGTATCATTTGAGAAAATAAAGACTAAATATTTATCACAATCAACTTTTTATGTCCCCTGTACATAGCTTTCGTTTTAATTGTTCTCGTTGATCTTGTTTGTATAAGCTCTCTATTACTTCACTTAATCCAACAGCTTGTTTCATAAATCTGTATAAATTATTCCAAGAGTTGTTTAACCGATGATCTGTTATACGATCTTGTGGAAAATTGTAAGTTCGAATTTTTTCTGATCTATCTAGATTTCCCAAATGAGATCGACGGATGGAATCAATTAAGTGAGACTGCGATTTTGAATGAATTTCATGAAGCCTTTAGAATGAGAAAGACGAAAAAATACAAATGAAATGAAATAAAACTGATTCGTACAGTTCTGTTTCAACGGTGATTATGAAACAAAGTTTTCAAATGAGAAAAAAATTACCTCCGAACTATTCAGACAACAGTAAATGAATATATAATAATCAAAAAAAGATTTTCAACTGAGGCAAATACTTTTGATGGTATTGCATCCGAGTAGCTTATATTGTTTACTCTTGAGCATTATCGTCAACATCAATTAATTCAAAACCTAAGTATGACTTTCATTTTATATTTAAAGTAACACTAATAACAATCACAATAAATTATACTGCAAAAAGATCAGCAACCGGAAATTTTTTTCCAACCATATATTTATGGTCATTTTTCATAAAGATTCATCGATTTATTATAGTGCGTTCCCTTAATAAGGCTTGATAAAAGAAATGGTTGACAAGAAAGATATATCTGAAAATAAGGAAGATTATTTGATTGAGTTTACTCCAAAAATGTTTGCCCAAAATTGCTTAATAAGATATATTAATGATACTAATACATGAAGTACAAATCTGCATACTGTTTTAAATCGAACCGCTCATATAAAGGCTAGTGATATTACCTAGTCAGTCAGCGACAACGTGGAACCTGTACTTAAGTACATCGGTCCAAGTTTTCATGCCTGTTAGCACAGAAAGATGAAATTGTCAGGAAAAATCTAACAATAGTAGAGGTAGTAACAGTATCAGTGGTGATTGAAAAGATTAGGCATCAGAGAAATTATTCAAGAAAATGTAAATTAGTGAAATAAAAACACATAAAAAGTTATGAGGGATTCAGATGCCCACACTTTGTGCGAAGACAAAAAATGGATGCGCCTGTGTCATTGCAAACGATTTTGAGCTATGTCATTCAAAGTCTTGAATCATTGGTCACAACAATCATGAGGACCCCAACCAGGTAGTCTGGACCTATTACCATGGCTAAATACAATTATCAATGACTTTATATATTGATGCCACGTGTTTGGTTTGGTCGCCCCTAGTTTTTTTTCCAGCTTTCTCCTTCTATACCAGAGAACACCGGCAGTCGAGGTAGATGGTGGTTGAGCATATCTAACACATATCCAAACCGCCTTAGCTGATGAAGATTTATTACTTTATTAATCGATTTCCTATCTCTACCTAGCAATCTATTCCTAACCCAGAAATTGCTTACTACGTGATCTCAAAATACACGGGCAATGTTTCGAAGACACATATGATTGAATACTAGCCTGCAACCCTATGGTTGGAAACTGAGTGTTGCAATCGCTAAGTTACTGGTATGGATTAATATTTATGCAGCATTATATTCTACGATAAACATCCGACTGAATGATAAATCAACTTTTTACAAATAAGACAGCAAACACATCATTATTAGTCAATGAAATACTATTCATAGTGGTTTGTTGAGAATAGAAGCAATTATAATGAAAATTTGAACTCTAAACACTTTGAAACTTGGACATATGACGCCAACTGATACTCTATAAAATAAAACGTCATATCAATTTGGAGAAATTCAGTCACACTATCTATGCACGATTTAGTCAAAACCAATTAAGTAATTTGAAATATATCACCACTACATTTGTAGTAACGCAACTGCCCTTCTTAACAACTGATTTTATCATAGATTAACATTAACTGGGTAAAACAATAAAGTCCACGACCATCACGAGGTAAGTAGTACAATGTTAGTAATAATAATATTCACTGAACTGTGTAATCGAGTACCGATTTACATGTTGATATAAATGTATTGTATGAGGTCTAATAATAAGGGGTTCTAATAACCATTTCGTTCAAAACATCCTGAAATGGAATTGAGGTGACGAAACAAATAATTCTACAACTGGGTGTAGAAAATCAGGTAAGTGAACTGCGGTGAATGGTACATATACTATATATATCTGTTAAGAACTATTTAAACATGTTATATAAGTTGTAGTAGAAACAGAATAAATGGCATTATACAGAGGCCTATAATCAATCCCTGAATGTCAGTGAGATAACCCTAGTATATTATAATAAACAATAATTATTTAGCTTAGGTTAAGATGAAACATTTTCTCAAAATTGTTTCTCCCCCTATAACTGAGGGAAATATGCTTATTCATTAGTAAACAAGAAACTTTATTAAAGCTATCCTATTTGAATTATTAGGGTCTGGATATAGTATTGAACTGTCTATTGTGAATAGGAACATTCGATTGAATAACTTATACGTGTAGTTCAGGGTCGTTCAAATTGATCAGTAAGATTAAATCAATACAGATACTAGATATAAACATAAAAAGAGATGGTTATGGTAACTGAAAGCTCATGTGAAGTGGAATCCGAAAGACTGAATTAATAGTGTCGACTGAGAACAGTTGGATCTGCATAAATTGGAAAGTGTGTTGTTCAAAACATCAAAACCAAACGAGTGTAACACAAGCAACAAAGACGCTTTTCAGGCACAGTAACTGAGAGGTAATATTAAGACTATCTATAATTAGTGCTGGATGTAATAATCATAACTTTTATGATGTTATACTATTATAATCACTATCGGACTCAGCAACAAATAAACATCTTCACCAGCTGTTTTTTTTTATAAAAGCAGATGAAATTTCAGCTGATTGTCAAAAGATTGAACTCGATAAAAGATGTTTAACCATGAAAAAAGAAAATTGCAGTGTGAGATGACTTAAGAAGTTGAGCTATTAATCACAATGAAATGAGAAATATATATATCACAGATGATTTCTTATTTCTTTATCTATATTAAATAAAAAAGAAGTCATTTCATACTTGATGTTACAAATTGATTATATTTACACAACGAATGGAAGACAAGAAGCACTGGATAGCTATTTCGTCCCATTAAGAAATTCCATTGTATCAGGTTTGAGACCGTATTATCGCGAATTTATCGGAGTTAGATATGTAAACCATTAGATGTTGGCTCAGTGGTCTAAAGATTGAGCGTTCGCTGCAAGACCTGAAGGCTCGAGGTTCGAATTTAAGTACGGTTGTACATGTGTTCTACTAAAAAGCCCCATACTAGGACGAAATAGTTGTCCAGTGCTTCCTTTTTTTAATGGTTGTCTCATCAAAATCAATCCATGATGTAAACTATGAGATGCGATTTTATTAAACAAACTAACCTTTCCTTGAGCATGTCTAATGCCAAACCTTTGTTTATATGTTGATAACGTTCACGTTGACATGAAATGACTATACCGGTTGGCAAATGTGTCAGGCGAACTGCACTAGTCGACTTGTTCACATTCTGACCGCCAGGACCGGTTGGGCGATGGAATTCCCATTTTAAATCATTATCAGGAATATCGATATCAACCTTTCAGGAAAAATATGATGAACATTACTATTCATAAAAAGGATTCAACTATACTCAGAAAGTTTGAAGTTATGTGATGAGATGAAGCCTTTGAATGAGAGCAGATCAATCTAATAAATCTTCACGGAAATTACATCATGTCGTCATAGCCTATATATATGAGAGGAATGTAAGTAAATTCTACATACCTTGCGTCTCTAACTATGGCGTTCGGCCTTGTTTCGAACACTCATGTCACTTTTAACTACTAAAGCCCCAAAATTTTGTTTTCAGATATGATATTCCTTCTAATTTTAGACTGTTCGAAGTTGATAAAAGTCCTTGAAATAGGATGAATTCATTTTTACTTTTTTCAAATTCATCAAGGAAATCAAATACACAATACTCTACATAGTATTAACGAACTTCGTTAAATCTCATATAGAGTATTAGCAAATGTATGAATCTTTAGGTCAAACGTGGATTCACAGTTATAAAATTTTTCCCAAAATCCTTTAGGAATGGTATTATTAACAAACAAGTAATGTGCAGAGTAAAGAAGGAACCTTAAGAAAAAGATATTGATCAGTTTAAATTTTGAACTTAGGCCAAGTGAGACTTATGCAGAACGTCGTTTGGACAAATGTTCACAATTTAATCAACAAATGAAATTAGTGAATATAAAGTCTTTTGTTTTAAAATACTCACATCGCCATACTTAGGTTGTATCGATACTGCTACTGTACTAGTATGAATCTTATTCTGACTACTAGTAACAGGAACACGTTGAACACGGTGAACGCCAGCCTCCCATTTTAACTGACCATAAGCACCAAATGACATTATACCGGATTCTGTAGTTGGTTCACCTTCAATTTCAATACGAACATACGAAAGTGAAGTTTCATTATGGGATGGAGCACATTCTTCACTCGACATTACAGTTTTGTGTAAAACAGTAAAGGACCAATTTCGTTGTATGGCGAAAGCATGATACATATTCATTAAATCATGAGCAAATAAACCAGCTTCTTTACCGCCAGCCCCAGCGAATAGTTCCATTATTACAGCTGAATTAAGATCACGTTCATCAGTTGGAAGTAGCAAACTAAGGAGCTAAAAAGTCAGATTTGTAACTCAAATTCAACTGTCAAAAAGTTGCTAAGAAATCATAAAGTTTTATGCACTGATTATCATTAAATGCTGCATTTTTATGGGCGGAAGTCCGACAATTTTCAAAACATTTCAATTTCCTATTAAAATTTAAAATTTCTTAGGCGCGAAATTGAGGAAGAAAACAACTGGAAAACTACCACTACTACATGAGTATTGTTGTATCTGATTACTGCTTCTAATGTTATAAAAGTAACCCTTACCACCAACATTTATGAAGATTACACACTACGTAAATTGGATATGACAGTCGACCATCCTTTACGTACTACCACACGAATTACAGGAAAAGTTAGAATCAACTTCACTCGACGTAGGATTAGTTTTGATATAAAAGCATTTTTCTCAACAAACCAAAGGTGATCTTTAAATCTGAATTATAATCAGGATACTTAGTCCTACACAACACCAATTTTATGATACCCTGAAAATACAAATTAAATCAGATATTTTTGTTCTGAGATGTGCAACCTAATGAATAAGTCTTTAACAATAAAATATAACATTTATTAAATCGGTTACTTCTGATTGTTTATTAGAGTGAATATTAGGGTTAGAAATCTTTTACACGTATATCTTCTGTTTACAGATTTGTGATGAAATTTATGGAATTGAGTTAAGACAGAACTGGAATGTCCAACTAGATATAAGTGATCAGCTGAATACATAGACCTTATCAGTGTTATATTGTGAAAATACTATGTGATCCCAACAGAATAGATTAATATGACAAGAAATATGGAATTAGAATCACGAAGTGACACAAATATGAAGACAAAGGGACGAAACGGCCGTCCACTGCTTCCAGGTTTTCCATGGTGGTCTAGCTTCAACTGACGCCCCCGAATACCCTGGTACGGCCGAGAGTGGGGTGAGTCCGCTCTCCCTCTCGAAATACTCTCACACGGCCGCGCGTATACAGCCTCTGCCAGGGAAGTCCTACTCATTGCCTTCTCGTGGCGGGGGTGTTGTTTACGAAAATGAGAGGACGAAAAGCGAATGTCCGGCGCTTTAACCGGATCACAAACCAATGGTGCACATGGGCTCCAGTATCCTGAGGGAACAAATGGCGTATGAACCAATCTTTGGTCACCGGCTACCATGGGATTGCATCTCCTTACGATGCTCCACTGCCTTGTGGGTTAGACCTTTAGGTCAAAGGCTCGGGGAGTGGCCCCTAAGATAACCACCTGCTTCGGTTTGGGCACCCGGGCAGTATCACAGCCCACACACAAATGATGAACTCTCTATGCCTATGGAAATTACTTTTCTCGCTTCGAAAAACAATCAATTGATTCAAATTATTATCATTACTATTATTGTCATTATTAACACTATTATTATTATTACTACTATTATTGTCATTATTATTATTATTATTTTCCACATTATTCACCCTCTTTTATACTTATACAGAGGCTCGTCTTTGGTGGGAATTCGACCGTATCTAAACGTTCTCGTGTCACTGTCCGGTTGAAAATTGTATGTTACCACCGAATATGAGTACTGAAGCAGTTTTTCTGAAACTACGTGTGCCATTCAAACTGGCTGCCTTCAACGTTCGCACATTTATGCAGGTCGGACAACAGATAGGGCTGGCTATGTCTTTGGAAAGTCTTAATATTGATGTTTGTTGTCTATCCGAGACCCGTATTCAAGACTCTGGCGAAGTACTACAAATTCGCTCTACATCTGTCGCTTCGAAAAGCTTGTTTTACGTGCGCTTATCCGGGGACCCTGTGGCATCTTCGTCTGGTCTCGCTGGCGTTGGTGTCGCACTAAGCGCTAGAGCTGAGGCAGCACTAGTCGATCGGATCCCCATTAACAGTCGGTTATGTGCTGTTAGATTAGAAAGTTCCATCAAAGTGAGAAGAAATCGGCGTGAGAAACGATGTCTTTTCGTCATCTCCGCCTATGCCCCGACAGATTGCAGCCCGGATGCAATCAAGGATGAGTTTTACTACCAGTTATCTGTTCTTCTCCAGAAAGTGCGTTCGACAGATATTGTAGTACTAGCCGGAGACTTGAATGCTCAGGTCGGGCGTCTAGGCACAGAAGAGAGTCGTTTAGGTGGCCGATGGGGACTCGTTGGTCGCAGGTCATATAACGGGGACCGTCTACTGCAACTTTGCACAGACCACAACCTGTTTCTGGCTAGCACTAACTTTCGGCACAGTCATCGCCGATGTGCCACCTGGCGTCCTCCCTCTGCATCCCAAGCCTGGACTCAGATTGATCACATCGCGATCAGCTACCGCTGGCGTGGTTGTGTACAAGACTGCCGCTCCTTTTGAAGTACCTATCTGGACTCTGACCATGCCTTGGTCTGCGCCAATCTTGCCTTACTTTTCAGTGGACAACGAAGTGACCGCCAGCAAAGGATTGATATTAGCAAGCTGGTTGCAACTTCTGTTGCAAATAAGTATCGAACCGAGCTAGCCTCTAGGCTAGCTACCACTCCACCGAAAAGTATAGATGAGCATTGGTTGCAATTGCATGACGCCATGAAAATGGCGGGAACAGTCAGTTGTGGGTTTGCGAAACGTCCCGCTTTTAAGCACTGGGTTTCTTCTGGTTCCTTACAACTCATTGAAGCCCGTCGGTCTACTCCGGGTAACCGTGAGTTTGACCATAAACGAAGGATGTTACGTAAGGAAATTGGGCAAAGCTTGCGTAAGGACCGAGAAGCCTGGTGGTCGAAGCGTGCTAATGAGCTGGAAGCAGCAGCTGCATCTGGTAACTACCGGAAGCTCTTCCAGCTCATCCGAGCCACTGGCAGCAAGAAGTCTGGTGTGAGTGAAACAATCTGCGAGGATGATGGGATGCCAATCACTAACATCCATCGACGTCTTGGACGATGGGCAGAATTTTTCGAAGGGCAGTTCAACTGGCCTGCTGCTCCGGCAACATAGGTCAGACTGTCCTGCCCTCCATGGACGGTGACGACTGATCCACCAAATGAGGAGGAAGTCTGCGAGGAACTCCAACTCTTGAAGCGTTACAAATCACCTGGCCCAGATGACTTACCTCCGGCTCTTTTTAAAGATGGTGGTGACTTTTTCACTAAGGAATTGACGACGTTGTTTACAAAGGTTTGGGAACTAGAGAGTGTACCAACGTCACGGAATGAGTCGATAGTTGTCCCTATCTTTAAAAAGGGTTCACGTCGTTCCTGCAACAACTATCGGGGGATAAGTCTACTTCCCATTGCGTCCAAGCTATTGGCTTCCATCATACTTCGTAGGTTGTTCAAAACCCGAGAAAGATTGACTCGCGAGGAGCAGGCTGGGTTTCGTTCTGGTCGAGGATGTATTGATCATATCTTCACCCTCCGCCTAATGTTAGAACACCGCCATACTTTTCAAAGGCCAACAATCGTAGTGTTTCTTGACATCAGGGCTGCCTTCGATTCGTTGGATAGGACTGTTCTCTGGGATTGTCTATTGAAGAAGGGTGTGCCTGAGAAGTTTATTAACATCCTAAAAGCTCTATATAAAAACACCTCAGGCAGAGTGAGGGCATACAACCACCTCTCTCCATTGTTCCATTCGAGTAGTGGGGTTAGGCAGGGTTGCCCAATCTCACCATTCCTCTTCAACTTTGCCATCGATGACATTCTGGAAACAGCTCTGATGAATGTAAGTAATGGTGGTGTGGATCTGTTGCCTGGAGAAAGACTTCTCGACCTTGAGTATGTGGACGATATTGTCTTACTGTGCGATAATGCCCAAGGCATGCAATCCGCACTTAATCAGTTGGCAATCAGTGTCCGTAGGTATGGTATGTGCTTTGCACCTTCGAAGTGCAAAGTACTTCTACAAGACTGGCAGGATTCCAATCCTGTACTCACCCTGGATGGTGAGCAGATAGACGTAGTCGAGAAGTTCGTGTATCTGGGTAGCTGCATAAGTGCTGGTGGGGGTGTGAGTGATGAGATCAATGCACGTATAGTGAAAGCCAGAGCGGCTTATGCCAATCTGGGCCATCTTTGGCGCCTTCGTGATGTTAGTCTGGCTGTAAAAGGTCGGATCTACAACGCGTCGGTGAGAGCAGTTTTGCTCTATGCTTGTGAAACCTGGCCTCTCCGAGTTGAGGACGTTAGACGACTCTCTGTGTTCGATCATCGCTGTCTCCGAAGGATTGCTGACATTCAGTGGCAACACCATGTCAGTAATGCAGAGGCTCAGCATCGTGTGTTCGGGCACAGAGATGATAATTCAATTGGTGTTACCATCTTGAAACACCGACTTCGGTGGCTTGGACATGTTCTTCGAATGTCGTCCCAGAGAATTCCACGTCGTGCATTATTTGCCGACTCTGGGACTGGTTGGAAGAAGCGGAGAGGTGGTCAGTGCATGACATGGTGTTGCGCTCCTTAGCTTTTTTTTTTCTTTCTTTGTATTCCTCTCGAATTTTCATTGTTTTGTGTGGCGCATATATATTGGCGCTCTCTTGTACCAATATTCATGTGTCCAAATAAATAAATAAATATTCAACTGACTCATGATCTTAACCATTGAAATTACTATAATATCCACAAAACCCATCTGATAAACAATAGTTAAATATCATACGAGTAAAATAGATTATTTGAGATTGTTGAATTTTATCGTTTACATGATGGACTGACTATATTTAAAAAACGGACGGAAATCGGGAAGCACTAGACGTGTGATATCGTGAAATTATCGAAGTGAGAACTGTAAACCATTGGATTCCGATCCATCTGTATGAAGTATGAACACTCGCCACAATGCCGGGGGGGGGGCCCAAAACTCGATCCCACCAGGGGTCGTACACGGGCACTACTGGAGAGTCTTATACTAAGAAACAGCCGTCCAGCTTTTACTGGCTTTCAATGGTTGTTTAGCCGCAGTAAGTTTGTGACGCGAACATTATATGACGAATAATATTATAACAAATGAACCAATAAAACAATTAATATTTTTCTACATTGAAGAGGAAAATAATCTGATACCTTTTTTTCCAACGCTTCACGCTGAACATTTCTTTGTTTACGTTCCAACTCAGCAATCGCTTTTAAATCATCAACATCATCCTCAGTGTCAGTACCGACAATATCTAATTATCGGTTCCAGTAAATATTGAATAAAGAGAAAAATCGGTTATGATCAATAAAAAGACATCAATACGGTGGAGACAATTCTCTTACTTTGTTCGACGATATCACTAACTAGAGCAGAGGATTTTAGTCGACTAGTCAGTCGGTTAAATGCAACGGAGGACGTGGGACCAATGTACACTATTAGTACGAAGAGATAAAATTGTCAGGGCAAGCCCCAGAGTAGTAGAGGTAGTGACAATATCAGTGGCAATAGAAAAGACATAACTCGAGAAAATATGAATTAGTGAAATAAAATTATGGGAAGTTTATAAAATTGGGATCTGTAAGAAGACAAGAGAATGCACTTGCACATTGTGAACGATCTTGAGCCATTTTATCCAGTCTCAAATTACTGATTATGATAATCTCGCGAACCCCAACCACAAAGTCTGCACTTATTCATTTTCGAAGGCTTCGTTTTACACTCATAAAGTAGAGTAGAGCGAACTTTTTCACAGTCAAATAGTTCTTTAGTTGACGAACAGATATCTCAACCTACGCCACAAGTGACTTAGGTTAACAAAAATCAACCGGAATTTGAAAATTTATGCCGATATTTCATCACAAACCAACCCATTAGGGCTAATGACTTCCAAAATAAAATTAATTGATCGATACACTCAACCACATCACTACTAATCCCTAGTTCAAGCGTTGACACAGATTAGTCATGAAGCAACATTATATATTTTGTTAGAGAAGAATGGATCCTAAACATGCTTATATTGCTTCAGTCACAAGACTTTATTTCGTCAGAACAATATCATTTGCGTATTCTAAGTAAATAAGAGGATTCCACGGTAAAAGATTAATTCCTGAAACATCAGGCGATGAGCGTTATCTCAAAAAGGATGTCTATGACTAAGTTAAATAAAAAAACGAGCTTTACCGCCAATAAGATTATTGCTGTAGGAATCATTTTAATAAAATCACAAGCTACGTTCACGCTGCTTTGTGTTTGACTTTTACATTTAAATCGATGAGAGGTATGGGGCTTTAGTCCTTGCTTCAATGTACCCCTTATTCAGTTCGATGCTTTACAGAATCGCTAATGCTAACGACAACATAAGCAGACAATTAACATAAATACTTGAGTATTAGTCACGATGATTAGTAAATAACCTTTCTAGCTCGAATTCAAATGATTTTAAACAATCAGGTTTTTAACCAATGTCAGTCAGCTACAACGTAGGACCAGGCACACATATGCATCGGTTCAAGTTGCCATATCTCATTAGCACAACAAGATGGACACCGGATTCATAAAAGTAGTTAATCCAGAGGTGGTAATATATAAAAGAAAGATTGCAATAAGGATATAGTACAGCAAGAAAGAATTAGTTAGTAGAAAGAAAGATATGAAGCAATTTTAATCTTAGTTTAAGGGAAGATAGAGAGTGTATACACCGACGCCATTGTGATTGATTCTGAGCCATGTCACCCACAGTCTCCAACCATTGGTTACGATAGTCACGCGGACCCCAACCAAGTAGTCTGCATCTACCAACATGGCTCAGACTAGAAGTTAGTGACTTCAAGCACTGATGCCACGTTTTGGTTTGGCCGCCCCTAACTTTCTTCCAACCATCCCGAACACCGGTTAGCATTGAACGTCATGGTAATCGGTGTTCGGGCATACGTAACATGTGGCACAACAATCTCAGTCGATGAAGATTCACAACCTCATCAACTGATTTACTATCATTTCCTAATACCCTGCGTCTAACCTCACTATTACTTACCCGGTGATCCCAGCAGACGCCAGCATTATCTCTGAGGCATCTGTGGTCAAATACCAGTAGCTTACGAGTGTCTTCTACTCTTAATGGATATGTTTCGCTGCCGTAAATTAAAACAGAACGGACTGCCGCGCAGTATACTCGTCCTTTTATTGATAGACGGATATCTCGCCTTCGCCATAGGCGACGTAAGTTGGCAAAAGCCAAGCGATCTTTTCGAATCCGTGCTGAGATTTCGTCAGACACCAACCCATTAGGGCTGATCAGACTTCCAAGATAAGTGAAGTTGTCAACGCGTTCAACTACTTCACTCCCTATCCTTAGTTCAGGTGTTGACGCAGACCAGTCCTGAAGCAACAACTTGCATTTAGAGGGAGAGAAGGGCATTCCAAACATTCTGGCATTGTTGCTCAGTGTTACCAAAAGACTCTGCATTTTATGAGCGTCTTCACCAAACAGGATTATATCATCTGAGTATTCTAAGTCGAATTATACCTAAATTATATTAAGGGAGTATGAGGACTAATTGTATTATAACAAAGCCCCTACTTTGTGAACTGTTAGTATACTAAACTTCATGAACAGAAAAACACTGGAATAATTCTTGGCTAAGCAATTTTAAAGTTAATTTAATTAACTTATTCACAAAGTGCTTGAGTAAGAAACACACTTTAGAAGTGAAAGTAAGTAATACCAACCAGTTGTCTAAAAACACTTAGAATATGAATGTGTTGGTACCAAAATATTGTGATACTGTATTTTATGAGATGATTCATAAAAAAAATCACCTGTCACTAATTGGTCTACTTCTTTATCAGCTTCAAGTAATATATCCAGTTCTTCAATCACATCTACTATTGGTCTTAAATTCTTCCAACATTCAGATAAAGGAATACTGAAAAAAAGATTGATGTAAATAAATGTACATTCATCAACGTGGAAACATATAAAGAATATGATGTATGATGAACCTATTGACTCGAACAATTATATTACTCGAGAAACTTATGAAAATAAGAGACTATGAACGGGTGTATACATTACTTTCGTAAATTCTTAAGCAGTATACACCTTGGACGTTTAGCTAAAAATACAAACTAATTAGAAATGGTAAATATAGACCAATAGATTCTAAACCAGTGGGCTAACCGTGATTTCTTTAACGATGGATACGAGGTCTGTAAGATACAGTTTATGAGACAGGTTGGATTCTTAAGTTACAAATCATAAATTATTGATTGGCGTTATCTGCACTTCATGGTTTTTTTTTCAAGCTATTCAAGTGATAAGAACCATAAGAGAATATTTTACCTCATGTGCTTAATGAATGGTCAACAATAATAAGTGTATTGTGACTAGTTAAGAAAATTGGATTTGCAAATGCTCATTGAACGATGGAATCTTACACCCACAAAGCGGTTAAAATGTTTATACGTAGGAAAAAGTTACTTGCTGCCCACATTAACACGTTATATGTTTATTTTACACCAGTAGTGTACAAAATACACTGTATTTTCTTGTAGGCAAATATGTACTATAACCAATTCATTATTTTATTTTTAACCAAGTGTAGCTACGTTTGGAACAAAAATCGTGTTAACTGACATCCAAGTCAAGTGAGTAAAATATCCACCACGTGGTTTAGTAAACCACTCGAAGTTCCTTTTACTTAAAGTATTATAGTCAGAAATGAATTAACAGTAAAGAATAATAGTGGTGGTAACAACAGTAGTATTAAAAATAAGAAAGGGCCAGAATGATAGTTGTGAAGTAAGAATGCAATCAATAAAACAATAAAAATGAGTTATTCTGGACTGGTAGATTACGTAACTTATTTTCACATCACAAATAATCTAACCTCCAGTAATATACTTTTGGTAACACTCAACTGAGAAATTTATGTACCTGACATATGGGTTTAAAATATCGTTGACTTCTTTCCTAAAAGTACGGTTGTTGGTCAGTGAGATTTCAATCAGTAAATATATCCTTAAAAGGCTGAAAGTTAAGTCACAGATAACTCATTATAGAAATCACAGACAATCTTCGTGAATAAAATTTGCCCGATAAAACTACCAATCTCACGAGTATTGATTTAAGTGAGCCGACATAACAGTTCGCCGGGTTATTTCAACAGAAAAATAAAACCATGTGAGGAAGAATATAGAGAATAAACTACCGAATCGACAAGAAATATTAATGCTATGAATTTTTAGCAAAGTAAAGAAACAAATACACCACTGAGGTATGCTTCGTTCTGACCCATGAGACTGAGGAGCTTTCATCTTTTATACGACTTAAACGGATGACTCACAAATTTAATGATCAACATCACGCCTTCTCAATATCTTGATTTTAACATAACTAAAATAGTGTAGTAAATGTAGGACTGACTAATGTAAATAACTTTAGAAAATCGTGTACGCAAACCACACTAACTTCACTTTAAACAATATAACTATAAATAATGTTTCCCAACCAGTTGAAACACTATACTTAGTTGTTTTCAAGCCACATATCCGCTCACAGATAGAATAAGATATAGGACCTAAATAGTTACCTAAACACTGATTAGTGGTGTTACTATCGGCGACTTGATAACGGCTAATTATCTGCATTGCAAAACGACAAAACGTCTGACCAACTGTCACATTTTTATATAACTGATCAGACTTTAAGAGTGATGCATTTCTTAACTTACAGGTCACATTCTTTTGCCCCAGATGTCATGAGTTTAGTGACGTTTTCATACTCGGATATCATATTTTTCTTAAAAGCATCAAAATGTTCTGTAAGATCTTCGGGCAACCATGACGATCTGACAGCACACGAACGAGAAATAGGTGTAGGGAAACAAGGTACACCACAAAGCCGGTAAATACGATAATAAGATTTCAGTGCACGCATTCCTATGAAGAAACAAAAGGCTTATAATCATACATAGGAGTGAAAGTCAGCACGCAAGCATGTATTCACTATTTATTTATAGGGAACAAAAGCGGTTCATTTATTTTCTATTCAACTGCCTTAACACCGTCTTTCGCTGAATATATTCATTTCCTCCCAAATCCTCCAGGTCATTTTGCTCGTAAGATACAGCCTCATCTAACAACTTCAGTTCGGACTGTTGCATTGAAGGAGGAGTCCAAATACCTTTATCGGGGACTTCAAACAACGAAAAGTAGTCAAGGATTTGTTTAGTCTATAAAATATATTATAGTGAATGTGTTTACTTTCTCTTTGTCAAGGCTAAACAATTCACTTAAACTATCAATATCTGCAGCGCTTTTCTGATGAGTCGCTATAAGTTTGACGGCTTGACGCATTGTTAGTCTTCCTTCTGGAACCGACTCTGGAACAACGAAACCAAAGTCTTCACTGGGTGGAGGATAAGGATAGATGCCAGCATACTTCTAACGTCTAGCATAATAATTCTATTAAAGTACAAACCTGTGGGAGCTTGCGCGTTGTTTTACTAACGTATTCCATACCTTCGGGTAATATTCCTTTATTTAAAGACTTTGCTACTATCCCTAAAGAGTTAACATTTTTATCCAATTCCGGATTATGCGCTGATAGTTTCTCATATCGTTCGTCCACTATTGAAACGGTTCCCGGATGCTTAGGAGGAGCCTTGAAAACATTTTTGTTCACCTCCAGATATTTTATAGCTCTTTCTTCTACGTTATAATTTATTATAAACCGACGCGCCATCGACATTACTTTCCCCATCTTAGGCACTGGAAGACAGGACAAACCCCTTCAAATCGGCCCGCCGTTTCGTTTCAACGACCTTGAATGGCCTGACTTTAAGCGGTCATTCCGTATTTCAATTGCCGTAGGTGTGTTGTGTCGTATGAGTAATAAGTTTTTTCATATTTAAATAATCTTCTGCCGCATGAAGAAGCACAAAATAGCTGCCAAAAGCATTAATTTCTCATTCTCTGTTTTGTAGGGTACACGTTAGCTCTGTTGTTGCTTCGTAACATGATCTGTGATCCCAACTGCTGCGGTAAACGTCATCACCTTCATATAATTTGTTGATAAGGTCCAGAAAATAATGTTAGAAAGATAAGATAACCTTAAAAGTTGTAGGTACGCAAAGTTTTTGTGAATCGCTTTAAACAAAACAGTTAAGACGAAATGTCAGCTCACCGGTAAGTCCTAAATATTTGTTGTACTTCTTTCAGTTGGTGTTTTTTAAGGAATAACCTTTTTAATAATTAATGCGTGTTGTCCGCAGTGCTTCGTGCTCAAGTGAAATTTCAGTGGAAGTAAGCGAGGCGTTTCAACGTATTATACTGAACAAGCGATTTAGAAGCTGGATTGAATTTGATAGTGCACTAAAGGATTTCCATAAAGTAGGGAGGATAATTATATGTTTTCTCAGATAACTCATTTTGGTTGAATATTATTTAATTAGCGCAGAAGGCCATACAACAGACAAGATAAAATTAAGCATCTGAAATAAAGAGTCTAGTGGACCACAATATTTTTAGAATGTTTCATTTTAATATCGGGGTCCTGAAAAATTGTTACAAAGCGTTGTGACTGGATGTGAAAGGTGATGTTAGTTATCCATTACTTTTCAGACGAGCTTAGTTCGTGATGATAGATGTTAGATAGCAAAAGGTTCTGGATGAAATATGATGAGATTTCACTTAACGCGCTTCCGTGTCTGTTTGTAAAGGATTACGACAGTCATTGTTGAACGAACTCTCCGGTCAAGTTTATCACATGGATCAACACAATAACTGTAGGTCGGATCATCTTGTTACATTAGTTTGGCTGCCTATTTATTTTCGTCAAGTGCATACTCAAAGACCAAGAGAATGAATGAAGTGAGAAATAGGTTGCGAATGTTCCGGATATGTAAATATTGGTAGTTGAATCAACTAAAACGCACAGCAGTATTAACCATTCAATATACAATACAATTGAGTGTACGTAACTTTATTAAAGTTATAAATCACCCTTACCTTTTGGTCCTTGTTTTCCTACACGCGTGGAGGCGATGTACCGTTGACAGAATACCGGCATATATTAACGTGTGCGACGTGTACTAGCACATTCTCCGCAGAATTGGTTTCTAGGTCTTAACTTCGAAACCCACCACTTATTGTTCTCCAGATTTTGATATCATCTACGGACAATATACTTGATGACTTGAGAGAAGAGGGGTAGTGAGCCTATGATGTGTCTTGTTGTACTGCACTTGCCCATTATTGCACGGCATCTGTTATTCCAAAGCTCGAAATCTGCTGCACAAAACCTGGATGCGAAACCTCACCGAATACCTTACTAAGATTTATGGATGTCAAATCGAGCGACAAACTGTTATCTTCGACAACCACCAACATTGGCTCGGACATTCTATTTCTCAGATTACGAGTGTTTAAGTAGTACTCATTTAAGGTATATCGAGAATAACTCGTTCTACTCATACAGGTCTCGGAAGCATTGAATCTGAATACCTGACCACCCGAAAACTCTGCATCCTAATGTTTCCTTCGATATTTTGCTATCGACTTTCTAACTCAGTAAGGTCATTCTCTCACTTGATTCCTTCCCCAAGTGGCGATCTAGTCAGACAGAAATATTCAAACTACTAGATTCGTTTCCATTATTTAGTATAACGTACCTTTAATCGTAACTTCTGAGTACGTATTTAAACACCCTTCTTAGTTCGGTCTCGCCTGCAACCCACTTACATGGTTTTATTAGTTTTGCAATACGCACACTTCAAATCTTTTGTGTCACTATATTTCTGATGCCGAATTGCACAAACCCCAAGACGTGTGCATGCTTTCTAACAGAGTCATTTTCTTTTACGTACGGATTTGATTCCTTCGAAAGTCGTGTTCACGGTTTTCGATTGCGTTATCGTTTTATGCCTCGTTGGTTTTCTTTCACAGTCATTTGATTCGAGTTGATCACTCACGATAATGTTCAATGAGATCAGATCTTTCTTACTTTGGGACTTCAGTGGAGTACTCTGTCTCAAAGCGTGCGTTTATCAAAGACTTGTCAATTAAAAGGGCGCGCTTTTTGACATTTTACCTTATCTTTGTTTCCGCGCTATCCTCTATTTACCCTCAGTCGGGATAGCAACATCTAGACTTATTTGGAGAGGTGAATGATTCATTTTAGTCTTCAGGTACTACTATTAAATCGTGACCACCAATATACAGCTGTTTCTCATCCTTAAATTCATTTTGGACGTTTCACAAATGGGTATTTGACTTGCTTCCCATCAGCACTAAGTACACTGACATATTCTTCGTTGTCAGTACTCGTGTTACCAATTTAGCTCCCACACACTTTCTTTATGTCCAACACCAGAAGGCCGATTACCTCTTACTTAAACAATAAAATATATAAAGTCAATGAGTGTTAGGCTTTGGGTGTTTTTTATTTAAACGGGTACACGCCTTTTATACTCATCACATAGAATTCCTACATCCACTGCGTAGAAACCATTTGGCCGTCCACATTTGTGAGTAGAGCAGACCATCTTAAAAGATGTAAAAGCAGAGCAGTCGAAGAAAAAGCAACTCATAATGAATTTGAAAAATGCCAAAACTTAACCGAAATAACTCAAGCTGAAATAAACCATGTATGCTTTTGGTGCAACATATATAAACAGGTACATGTAACTTGAAGATGCCACAGGTATTCGGAGTTTGACAAAGCTTTAACCAGTAACACTTTCTACTATGAATCGTACCCACTAAGTGAAATCAAAAGACAGAAGCGAGGAGGTTCGAAGATATATTTGATAGACTGTCAATATATCGAGCATCGTCTGAACTAATCCGGCTAGCGATTGCAGGAATTGTTGAGCACGGCGTTCCCACTCGTGATCTAATGCGGATGCATGATCGAGTGACTTCAGATAGGTGAGTCCATTGGAACTAATGTTGACAGCATCCAATGTCGAAAACTTATAGAGCTATTTTGTTTTGTGGATATATTTACCGCTACAAACTCACGAAAAATACGAAATTACTGGGTTACAAGTGGTTGTGATTCAAGGATTTAGTCAAACTTTGGAAATATCAGTAAAAGTGGCTGGTATTAATTTTTACGACCATCAATTTACAATCCGAAGTCTGCGGTTAGTTTCATTCTGTGTCTGTCAGTTCCGAAAACCCCATCAACCAGATGGGTTGGGCATTGAGTCAGCAACCTTATTCAGTGAAAATATGCTAACAAAATATAGTAAATTAAGCCTTTGAAATTCTGCCCTCTGCGTTAAAGGATCTTCATCTTGAGGAGTCATGACACTTCATGGTGAAAGCAGAGTTTATTCGGAAGTCGCGAGACTGATGACTTTTCTAACAACCAAAAAAGCGACTAATATAGGTGCACGGAATGTTTAAACAATGTGGGAGAACGAAAGAACCCGTTCAATAGCTATGATGGTGAGAAGATACAACTTGGCGGTGTTAAGAATCAGGGAATCTCATTGTACTCAAGCTGGACAGAAAAGGTTACATTCGAGGGAGTTGCTGGTGTACTTTGTTCACAAAGAAGAAAATGCTCCACATACTCAGGAAGTTGATCCCATGCTATCCAAACAATTACAGAAAGCATTTATAGGATGGGAATCTCATAGATCTACGATCATCAAAGCATTCTTTAAAACGAAAAAGATGGGGATCACAAGGAATTTTATCCAATATTATGCATCCATCAGTGAAAGCAGTGACGACGATGAAGATCAGTTCTATAAGAGGCTGCAATCGATCATATCGAAAAGCGTGGGAAAAGACCTGATCATCTCGATGGGAGACTTAAAATCCAAAGTCGGAATGGACGACACCGGGAATGAGAAGACCATTGGATAACATGATCTGGAAGAAAGAAACGAGAATGGTGAGAGATTTGCGGATTTGAGTGGTTATAAGTGGCAATGTATTCCCCCCACAATACTACCTTGGTCTCACCAGAACACTCTACACATAATCAGATCGATTGTTTATGTATCACTAAAAAATTCAGAGAATCAACGGAAGCAACACACACAGACTTTCTTATAGTTATCATTCCACCAACGATCGAAGAAATCAGGATGGCCATCAGACAAATGAAGAGTGGGAAATTAGCAGGACCGGACAAAATACCATTTTAAGCAATGAAGTCAGACATAGAAGCAACTGCAAACATGCTCGATATTGCATTCAAGAGGAGTTTGAAGAAGGAAAAGTGCTGACAGACGATATCTAATCAAGATACTACGGAAAGAGACCTGAGCAAATAAGTGAGCTACAAGGGCATCACTCTACTATTGGTACAAGAAGAGGATTCAACAGAGTATTGCTTCAGCGAATGGAAGATTCAGTAGATCAACAGATCGGATTCTGTGATGATCGATCGTGCACACACCGAATTGCGAGACAGCGGATCTTCGTCAAACAATCAGTCACTATACATCAACTTCCTTTACTATGAGAGGGCGTTTGACAGATTGGATAAAAGAAATTTATGGAACCTTATTCTACACTCTGGTGTGTCTGAGAAAATTGACATCATCTGGAATTCACACGACAGACTACACTGCAAAGTAGTGTGTGGGGGGACAGCTGAGAGACGCAGACATGGCGGCTTACTCTTCTTCTGGTGTTTGACTAAATTATGAAAACATCCACATCTCAGGAAAAGCGTGGAATACAGTAGAAAACTTGGATGCAGCTAGGCTATTCGGACTTCGCAGATGGTCCGGCCATTCTACCACATACGCACGAACGAATGCAGATTAAGGAAGCCAGTGTAGTAGAAGCCTCGGCATCAGTAGGCCTTAACATACACTAGGGAAAAAGTAAGATCCTCAAATACTACATGAAAAACCCCTAACCCAACCACATCCGATGGAGAAACTCTGGAAAAGATGAAGACTAAAGTAGCTACTGACTAGAAAGGTGTGTCGACAAACTTCCCAGCCTTCATTTTTAAAGTGTACAGGGAATAGTCTCAGAAATATATGTTTATTAACAACTCAGTTTAACTACGATGACTCGCTATTAACCACTCACTCAAAGCTTCCTGAACTTTTACGGGTCTCCTCAACTTTAGGTGACGCTTATCCTGCCAACTTTCGATATTGCACACGAAAATATCTTTACAGTCCAATGGTCTGTGGCTCCTTCTAAGACAATAGAAACAAAGGCTTTTTATCTCCTGCCTTTGCCCACCTATCGTCGACTGCTAATGTTGAGGATCGGGAACATCCATCAATTATGTGACTGTTTCATCATATTACGCATGATGATAGCTACAGTGTGAAACAGGCAATCTTGTTGAAAATTTGTTTACTACTTGTTGCAATCTGCCCAAATCTGTCGAGTAATATTCTTGCGCTAGATGATACAAAATTCTGTCAATTCGCCAAATATATGCTCGAGACATCCTGCTATCACTCTTCCGACCGTTGAAACCCGTCTCATCTGTAATGCCGGAGGAAACCTAATTTACATGCAACCTAGAGTTCATAGAGGGTAGTCCATGTGCTCAAAGGTTATAGAACAATTTTCCATTTTTATTGCTGGCCTAGACGGAGTTCCTGAGTAATCGTGTTCTATACAATAACTTTTATTCAAGTCTTTTAGCAAGGCCAGGCTAACTTCCTTTATTCTGCCAAACAACTGTTTCAGTATATAACATGCCCTAAGATAGAGGGTGGTGTATGAATGATGCATTCCTCGTGTTCCTTCGCTTTGCAATTAGGTAACAAAAATAAGAGCTGCTGATCAGTATCTTTGACTTTGGACACAGATTTCAGCTCAAACTGTCTGATATAATTTATTTTCGTTGGTTCGCTGGTTGACCATCAAAACCATTTAGTTCTACCTCCAGGAACTCAAGACCCACACACAGTGATGATTTTATCACCTTTCTCTTGTTTTTTTGGATAGTCTAACACTTTTGTTTTTTATAAAGAAAATGTCTTTCTAAGGTCATGATGAGAACGGCTAATGAAACGGAAGACATACTTCTGTCGTCTGACATTACAATTGGGAGCAGAAGATAATACAGTACTCATTCTTTCACTTAGCGTTAAGGACCCGAACTCTCATTGGAGGCACAGTAGTTGTCGACTCAGTCTAAACTTCAACTCTCCAACTTCTAAAATTTGTCTTTCCCTGAACTTCCTTTCTTTCAACGCTGCTAGGGTAATCGTGGAAATAATTTTACTATATCAACTAACTTAACTAACGTTAGAGCCGTGACGTGAAGACGCATCAAAAAGGGCTTAACGCCCGATTGCATTTCTTCTTGGTTCAACACTGAGCCTGTAGTGATCATCTTGTTGCGCTTACTAGGAATTCCAATGTTTGTCTGCAGATGATTACTGCTCTTTTGAGAACCCTATAGACGAAATAACAAGATTCTGGTTGAACACAGAACTTAAGAGACAAAGTTTATTCGATTAGGCCAGACTACGTTCTTCTGTATAGCATACGAATCGTTTCTGAGGGAATCGTATTAAATTATATCAATACACAAACTATGTGTCCAATATAAACGGTTCTAATTTAATAAGGAGAACAAATCATATCAAAAGTGTAAATGACCTCAAAAGGTTCACCTGTGCTATACAGTCAAGGATTTCTCTAGCACAAACTAACATGCCGAACAACAAAAATATAGTTGATGAACAACAGTCTGACACATGAGAATAAATAAAAATATTCCTAACAAAATGGGATCAAATGTCCATCTGCAAAAACTCCAGCAACCTCTCCAAGCAGACAGTCACAGGTTAACAGTCACGTACCGAACCACGCCGTGAACTTGACTTAAGTCAAACACGACCTAATTGTTAATAGTCCGGCAATATGTATCAGTAGAAATAAGCAACAAAAGGTAAATCTTCAGCCAAGGCCGCATGATGCGCGGTTTAAAGAGACTTGAATATAGAGTAAAATACAAGACAGGGAGAAGAAAAAATTAAATGAAAATACTGTCCATCAGAATGCTGTATAGGGATTTTCATTGTATTTATTCCGTTAGAGTTGTAGCTAGTTGAACTGCCAATTGCTGAATTTCCAAATAGAATACAATATTTGCGTGAAAAATTTAAAAGGTCTACCTTATCCCAATATTTCTGTGAACTTACCTTACACCGAGAAATTTCCTTAAAATATTCTACCTCCCAGGGAGAAAATGAGCAGTTCGGCGACACTATAATTTGTGAAGGAATTAATTAGATTAGGGACAGTTAATCTTGCATTTCGGCACGAAATTCATCCACCTATACAACTAAATGGCATTTTGTCATTTTAATAAATATCAGTTCTCGATGGAATCTCCCGATTTAGTTTTAAACTACAAATCTTAATCATCATTCATCATACTAAGTCCAACCGTCTTTTGGTAAACACTCTTCTGATAGTATACTAAGTGTAGCAGCGTCTGGTCGTCTTTCCTTACTATATGGGACCGAGGTACAACATAGTATAAGAAGAAAAAGTTGCAACGAAATTTTCGACCCCTCGTAAACTGCATCGTTCTTTTCCAGCCATCCTGGAAAAGAAAAAAGAAAATGTAAGTGCATGTCGAAATACACTCGTATGTGCGTAAAAACACAATGTCGGCGAAACAAAATGGAAAATAAACTCAAGTACACGTAATACTGTTAAAAAAAATAATTTTTTTGTTTTTTGTTTTTTTTTAAAAAATAACAATATAAATATATAGGCATATTAAAATTGTTTTTTAAACATATTATATATCGTAAAAAGAAAAATCGAGATAATATAAAATGTCGAGTAGTGCCTTACGTGCAGTAGTCGTTTAAATGTTCTGGAAAGCTTACTCTTCTTCCAGAACGCGTCGTTTTAGGTTTATTTTCAGATACATTCGAAGTATTATCGGTAATGTTGGTTGTCGGTTGAGAAATTATGAGTGTAGGAGTCGTGCTGTGCGATTGTACCGAAGGAAAGTCGACGTGAGTAGGATTTCCTTCTAAATGCGCTGCTTTTAAGCGATCGATGCTGATGCTATCGTTTGTTCCGTTCTTATCGACTATATAGTACTTAGATTCACGTTGAAGAACTTTGAAAGGTCCTTCGTATGCTGATTCGAATGGTCGTCGATGCGAGTCTCGACGAACGAAAACGTGTGTACTATATCGTAAGTCAGGTTGAACGAAAACATCAGTTGATTGTGGTCGAGTGGAAGCAGGTTTAACTGAACGCATTGCGTTTGTAAGCCTGTTCGTGTAGGAGGTTAGATCCATGTACACTGAAAAGGATGAAGGATCCACGAATTCTCCTGGAAGTCGAAGTGTCGTTCCATAAACGAGTTGAGCCGCAGTGTATCCAATGTCAGCTTTCACTGCATTGCGAATACCTAATAAGACAAGTGGAAGAGCGTCGGTCCACTGTGAAACGTTTGCAGCTGATAGTGAAGCTTTTAGTTGTCGGTGAAAACGTTCTACCAACCCGTTTGCTTGTGGATGGTAGGCGGTCGTTCGGAAGCGAGTGATTCTTAAAAGTGTGGTCAGACGACGGAAAAGATCAGATTCAAACTGACGTCCGCGATCTGTAGTGATGGGTGAAGGGCAGCCGAAGTTTGCTACCCATCGTTCGACGAAGGCGCGAGCCACTGTTTCAGCAGTGATGTCTTTGATAGGTACTGCTTCTGGCCATCGAGTGAAACGGTCTACGCAGGTTAAGAGGTAAGAGTATCCATTTGAATCTGGTAAAGGTCCTACCAAATCCAAATGAACATGGTCGAAACGAGCATCGGGAGTTTTAAACGAGCCTAAGGGGGATTTATTGTGTCTGATAACCTTAGATTTTTGGCAGCTTACACAGGAGCGTGCCCACTCCCTCACGTCTTTATTCATGCCAGGCCAACGAAACCGTTCTGCTATAAGCTTGATGGTTGCACAAACACCTGGATGCGAAAGTTTGTGCAATGTATTGAAGACATTGCGTCGATAATGTTTCGGCACGATTGGGCGATCCCTACCTGTAGATGTGTCACAAAGTAAGGTTTCCTTACCTGTTCCCATCTGTTTGATGCGTAGTTTAAGTGTTGTGGACGATAACTCGTGCTGAAGATCACTGTCTTCTTTTTGAAGCTCGGCGAGTTTAAGAAGGTCGATTCCTTGGAAACTGTTCAAGGAAGTTATGCGAGATAAGGCGTCTGCAACTACATTGTTTGCTCCAGAAATATGTTTAATATTTGAAGTAAACTGCGAAATGTAGTCCAGTTGTCGAGACTCACGGGGAGAGTACTTGTCAGAAGGAGAGCTTAACGAGAAAGTGAGCGGTTTATGGTCCGTGAAAAGAGTGAATTCACGGCCTTCGATATAGTGTTGGAAATGCCGTACAGCACAATACATAGCTAGGAGTTCCCTACCGAATGTGCTGTACCTCGATTCGGTGTCTAGCAACCTTCTAGAGAAAAATGCCAAGGGTTGCCAGGAGTTGTTAACCAATTGTTGTAAGACGCCTCCGATTGCCGAGTCCGATGCGTCTACAGCGATACTAATGGGTGCTTCGGTGTCCTGATGTGCGAGCATTGTTGCTTTAGCGATCAGTTCCTTAACTGTGGAGAATGCTTTTCGTGCGGTGTCGTCCAAATTAATGGATTTCGCATTTCCACGAAGTTGGTCGGTATGAAACGTCTATAGAAACTTACCAGGCCGTTAAACGTGCGTAATTGCTTGGCGGTGGTCGGTTCTGGGTAATCCAGAATGGCTGCCGCTTTGGTTCTAAGCGGTTGGATACCTTGAGCATCGATAGTGTGTCCCAGAAAGTCTAATGAGTCGGTTCCGAATTGGCATTTCTGAACGTTTACAGTAATGCCATGTTTTTGAAGTCGTTCGAAAACAAGATCCAGATGCTTGAGATGTGTTTCTCTGTCCGGACTTGCGATTAGACAGTCATCAACATACGCGTGTACGAAGTTGAGACCTCGAAAAACGTCGTCTATGAATCTTTGGAATGTTTGAGCAGCATTCCTTAGACCGAAAGGCATTCGCAAAAATTCATAGAGTCCGAAAGGAGTTATGATAGCTGTTTTCGGTATGTCGTCAGTAGCCATAGGGATTTGGTTATACGCTTTAACCAAGTCGATTTTCGAAAAGACAGTTGTACCTTTCAAGGTAGCTGTCAAATCGTGAATGTGAGGCAACGGGTAACGATCGGGAATGGTTTTCGCGTTCAATCGCCGATAGTCACCAGTTGGACGCCAATCGTTGCTGTCCTTTTTAGGGACCATGTGCAACGGAGATGCATATGGGCTACTTGACGGTCGTATGATTCCTAAGTCTATCATATGGCCGAACTCGTTTTTCGCTAACCTTAGCTTTTCGGGAGCTAGTCGTCGTGCTTTAGAAAATACAGGTGGTCCTGTAGTCGTGATGTGATGTGTAACATTGCTGGTTACACACGGTAGTCTCGGTTGAGTTTGTTGTATCCCAGGGTACTTATCGAGTAGTGGTTGATAGAGTGGGTCTATCGTATGCTTAATTGTGACTGGAGATAATCCGCAACCAGAAAAAGAAGTTACGCAAACGGATAAATTAGTGTTTCCTCCGTTTGCGAGTATCGATGATTAAATTATGGTGTTGTAGAAGATCCATACCAATGATTGGCATAGAAACATCAGCAACAACGAAAATCCAGTGAATGGGTTTGCGTAAACCCAAGTTAAGGTAAACGTACCTTTTGCCATACGTAGCGATCGGTTTTCCGTTTGCCGCCTGTAAGTTTAGGGTCGATTCGTGAAGTCGGTCGTTAGGATTTGCTGGGAGGACGCTAACTTCTGCGCCAGTGTCGACTAGGTAGCGAATTCTCGTTGTCACATCTGTGACGAATAACAGACGGCTTTGTTCGCCGGCTACGGTTGCCGTTAACGCGTGCCGGCTTGGAAGTTTCCCGAATTGTTTTTCGAATCAGTCGGTTTCGTGTTGGGGAAATTGCAGGGTTTTCTGCAATTTCTGGAAATCTTTCCATACTGGTTATGATACCAGCACCAGTCGGGGTTATCTGTCTCTCGTGGTCTAGAGACAGATCGCTTACGAGAAATGCTTCTACGTGGTGTGCGCGATCTCTTGCGGTCGGTACGAAGACTAAGATAACGTGTGAGTGTGTGACATAAGTCGTTTATATCATTCTGAGTCGTTTGAGGTTTTTCTTTGACTGAAAATACCTCGGTAGTAGAAGGTTTCGTAATTTCTAAAATGCGGTCGGCAGATGCAGCTAGCTCGTCTAAGGCGTTGTTCTGGAACGAGACCAGAACTGCTTGCACCTGTTGGGGAAGTTTTGACAAGAAGAGTTGTTTGAATAGACCTTCGTCGAAAGTTCTTGGGCCTATAACCTCTCTCATCCGTTGCAACATGTCCGTCGCAGAACCGTGTTGCAGGTCGATGTTATTGAAGAGTTGATCTAACCTTTGTCGATCGGTTAGGTCTCCTCGTTTAAGAATCGAGCGTTTTAAGATTTCGTAAGGATCGGAAACATCACTAGTAAACATACTAGGTGTTACGTTCCTGTTGAATTCGCGCGGTAGTGCCTTGACTACTGCGAGGAATTGTGCACGTGTGTCGATCACGCCGTGCTCCTGGAAGTCGGCTTCTGCGTAGCAAAACCAGGCTTCGATGTTGTCGGGCCAGAAAGGCATCAGTTGAAACGAAGGTGGGGACAAAGTCTTAAGCTTGAGTACTTTAGGTGTCTGTTCAGTCATGATGAAATATGAAGTACGATAATGAACGAGGGGAAAAAATATATATATCCAAGAAAAAATCCCAAAAAGGAACAGACTCACAGTTGCAATTAGGTGTACCAGATCACGTCGGTCTCACCAATGATGATGTCACAGGTATTCAGTGTTTGACAACGCTTCTACCAGTAACACCTTCTAATATATTTCGTTCCCACCCAGAGAAATCAAAAGACAGAGTCGAGGAGATCGGAAGAGTATATTTGGCGATGACCAATATATCGGAATTCTCTGATCTAATCTGGCTAGCGATTGCGGTTGATGTTGAGCACGGCGTTACCACACGTGATCTGGTGCGGATGCCTGACCGAGCGCCTTCAGCTAGATGAGTCCACTAAAACATATGGTCAGCATCCAATGTCGAAAACTTAGTGCTATTTATTTTGGGGATTTATTTACCGCTCCACTGTATTGGGTTGTTTCAAATTTGTTTTAGCGTCATACATAGTTCTTTTAAATTATTTAGCAAATACTATATCTACATTCTATATTATTTGACTGACATGGAGAACGACAATATACTTAAAAAACAAATAACCATACTTTGTGGCTAAGAGGAATATTAACGATGTCCGGATCTACGTTACATCATTATCTTTGATACCAAACAAAGCACATGAAAAAGATGTCTACTTATGGAAATAGTAAACAAAGAGTACAGAAATTAGATTTTGTATTGTATGCATGTAATGCAGCGCAAGTTTTTGATCGGATGTTTTTATTATATCAGCGACCTCAAAAATCCCTAATTAAATTGAGTAAATAGTCAAGGTTGGGCACTGTTACGCAATCCAATACTAAGACGAGATAGCTACTTTTTAATTGCGCTCTATGTTGGTATCTGTCCAATCTGTCAAATTGTTTTATGCAATGAAGTAGTTATCTAGGCCAATGGAAGAGACTTTTAGTGAAGACATTTGGCGTCTACAAATGCTAGTATGTGTTATTTAAATAATCTTCGCCGGGATAATATTAATCATAATTATGAACCATTTACATCTTACAACACAGACAAACTATAAACAATAATACACATAAAGTATAGTTAAATGATCGTCATTTATAATTAATGAATTCTCTTCCTTGTTTTATCAATAATTTATATTTTACAGAAAGTAAATTTACGTGAGAGTTCAATGCTGAATACTTGAAAACATCTTAAAAGATTCAAAACCTTTATATCCGATCAACGCAATACAATACAACATGCAGGCATTACAACAATTCTCACCATTAATACTAAATATAACCATCTCATAACTAATTTATCAGTGATAATAGAACCACCTGTTTGTACTATTAAACGTTTCTCAATGAACAAATTAATAATAAGAATAAGTAGACCATTTGAATTTTGTGATTAACATTTTCACTTGGTAAAAAGTTTAGATGGTGTTATTTATAGTGATAATAATAATAATAATAATAATAATAATAATAATAATAATAATAATAATTCGAATAACGAAATATCACAAAATAGGCTGTAAAATACGACTATTGTAACATACATTTAGATTAGTATATATGTATTCACACCTAAACACAGAGAATGATACAACTACGCAAAATATACGCAAAACTATGTATATCCTTTTGTGAGTACTTCAACTGAGCTTTAAAACAAATTAAAAGATATGGATGAAAATCGAAAACAAAAAAGGAAGAGAAGCAGCTACAATAAATTAGTGTTCGATGAAGGAAACCAGTTTACAAATCAACAAATAGATATGAACGAAAGGAAGTAACAATTAATTTCTAAAAAAAACGAAAATGCTTTGATATTATCCTGAATAAGTATGTTTCAGTGACTACGATAATGATAAGATGGAAATTCTACAAGTAAATGGAAAAATTCGGGAACAGAAAAGTGATATATATATATATATATATATATATATATATATATATATATATGAACAAGTGTGCGTGAAATACAGCTATGTGATTACTAGTTACAAATGAGGGAAGTAATGTATGTTGATAATGATGATGACAATGATCACAATAACTGCGTAGAACCAGTTTTAATCTGGATAAAGTAAATGATCTGCATAATGAAAAGAGTTGTAAAAATGAGAGATTTCTGACGAAATATTGACATTTGACCAGTGGATATTTTTCTTACTGGTTGTTGATGATGATGGTGATGCTGATGATGAACAATTACAACAACCAACTGCACAATTTGGACAAGGTTTTAAGTTATGTGAATTAATTAGTCCACATGCAACAGTAACAGGTGAATTAGTGATAGTTATAGTAGGTCTAACACTGAATTAAAAAAAGCAAGAATAACAAACGAAGAGGAGGAATATTTGTAAATGATAATTAATAAATTTATAAGGGTAATAAATTAATTGAGATTTTTGTTTAAAAATAATTTACGTACTGTAACTCTCATTACTGCAGGTGAAATATTTTCTTAAATATGAATAGCAAGCTGTGTTACAGTTGCGAAATAACAACTTTTATGATGAATAAAGATAACTACATAATACAATTAAAGACTGAAAGAAAAGAGAAATCTAAAATGGCACACTTAAACACAAACTTGTATTTGCTGGTTTTCTTCAGGTTTATGTAGAAAGATAATCGAATATATTAAAGATAAATTCGCTTCTAAACAATATGAGACAGAATGATATTTAGATTTTCCCTAGTTATTGAACGCTCTACAAATGCTAACCAAAACAATCATTTCTGAACTTGTGTCATCAGGTTACAAATTGTTTTCATAAGACTGGCGTCATTGTTTTTAGTCCGGTTCGACTACTATTGAGACAGAGGATGGAGATGAAACTGCGTGGAGGTTATTGTAAGATACCGAACAGATAAACTTTCAGTTCACACGTATTTATAAATATACATCGGAGGACTGATCTTGCCAAATGAACGATCTTTTCGCTCATTAAACCTCGCTTATGCCTGTAATTGACTTACCACGCAATCTTAGAAAACTGGCTAATTGTCTGATTGGTTTGGCAAATAACCAGGCAAGAATTACTGCTAAAACGTTAATATCGCAATTAGTAATCACTGAAAGTGGAAGTTTGTTACTCTTTATAGACTAAGTATTTGTACTTTAGTCACATACTGATTATGTGCCTAATAATATATATTGGGGCAAAATAGCATTATTTGGAAAACTTATTTATGCTCGAACATAAGATAGAACTATTGATTGAGTTTAAGGGGGAACTGCAGAATAAACTGATAACAATAAAAATTAACTCCTATCTTGAGATAATCTGACGGGGTTATTAGTCAGCTAATTAAACAGATGTGAAGGCGGTTAGTGATGGACAAATAACAGATTTCCAGTCAAATGACTTCCGCAGCCTGATCCGAACTAATCGATATAGAAACACACATACCAGTTGGTTATAACAAAAAAGAGAAACAACTTGCATAAAAAATACAAATTTATTCAATGACTGATATCAACGGTGAGTAGTAAAAATTTTACCAAAATATCGGAGTTAAGGAGGAGCTGGGAGTTGTTGAGGTTTAGCGAAAATACTATTTTGAACAAGATGACCATCAGTGAGAATGTAGCAAATGAAAACAATCATTTACAGACTATTATTAGATAAATTTCTCAAATCTCATGTATTGACGAATATCAAGAAGACAAGAGCATAATAGTGCACCAAATAAAGTAACACACCAAACCCATTTTTATGACTATTTGAACTTTAAGGTAGGTCAGTCAACGTTATCCAGGCCACAGCTTAACATTGTGCGCGCAAAATACAGTCACTTAGGCTAGTGGACACATTGAAACTTGATCGATAGAATTATGTCGGCATTGAAGAAGGACATGAAATAAATAGTGATCATTACACATTGATCAATCAACTAGAAGAAACGTCGATGGAGATGAAAAATAGGTACTTGTTAGAGGAAATGACTAGGCTTCACATCAAAGAAATGTAACTATCATTGTATTTCGTAAAACCAGCTAGCTCATTTGGAATGCAACTGTTGTGGATTTGTTTTATACAAGCAATAGCTACATATAACTTTAGTACGGATTTACTTGATATTGGCAATTTACAAACCCAGAACATAACAAGACAACCTCATAAATATAAAATGAAACAGAATTATACAGAAAACTTACAATTCAACTCCGACAGGATTCCCATTATAAGAATCTATCGTCAATGTGTTATTCATATCACCATTATCGCCATGGTAACGAGATACTCTCCACAGACTAGTTTTACTAATATGATTATTGGCACACAGTTGTAAAGTTGGACAAGACTCAAATATCGCCAGAAGTACATTACGGTTCAAACCGAACCACCATGGATTACCAGGACCAGATGATAACGAAGCATATAAGAACATACTCAACAATACAGGTATACAAATTAATAATGCACTACTTTTTGAAGCAGAAAGATAACCATCTAATCTCAACCCTAAAAGGATTAATGAAGTGCATAAGAAAATAACTATTAGTAAGTGTGAAGCATAATAACAAACAGATAATCTACGTTGGGCTACAGGAATAAAGAAGGCTGTAAAGTATGTGATTAGTGCAATAGTTAAACCAGCAAAACAAAATAAAAATCCCATTGCTAATAATATGAATGATGGGATAAAGGTGACAATCCAATTTGAACGTATCCAATTGTCAAGTCTAGCAATTAAAAATAATAATTGTAATAGATTAGCAGCGATACATAATTCTAAGGTAAACGAGCATACATGACGTGAACGTGGTATGAAAACAAATGAATCTGAGTTATTGTTGGTAGTAGTATTATTGTTAATACTATTATTGTTGATAGTGTTGGTACTAGTAATGGTAGTATTACCGGTATTGTTATTTAAGGATCGTGAATGATGTTGCCTTCGACGTCGTGCATTTGCTGTAAATGTTGCTCTTGAATCGATCATAACAAAAAGAAATCCGAACACACCCAAAGCACCAACAACTAGTAATGGTGATAAAATAGTTAGATAAGTAAGATTAGATGATTCAATTGATAAATGAATGCATAATAACACTTCAGAACACGTGATAAGAAAGTGAAAAAATGCTGATACAGACATTGCTTGAATGTAAGGTAGAGCAGGGTCATCACGAACAAGAAATGTACTACGCTCTGAATCATCAACATGAATTCTCCAATGTTTACACCATACTATTAAGCCAACTAACCAGCCGACAAAAACAATCGTTTTCCACAACCAAAGTGGTAGAAATATTGTCCAATAAGGAATTATTAAGACATTATCCATTCTAGCCGCAATTAATAACAGCCACACACTAACACATACACTAATGCATATTGTACCTTCATTAAGATTTTCAAGTGCTTTTTGAAAAGAAGCCATTTTATCAATTGACAAAACAATAAGTTGTTAAAGATTTTCAAATCTACTGGCAAAAACTCATTGAAACAGATGAAGCGTAATACAACTGGACTACTGTTATTATTAATTTCACTGTTCTAATAAGTATTTCAGTTATCGTCATTGGATATGTGCATTGTAGAACCTGGAATAAAAATACGAGGAATAAAATACATTGTTTATTTTTCAAAAGGCAAGTAGAAAAGCCACTCTAATGAGGAAAATACTATTACACTAACCAAATGAATGTACTTGATAAAAGATTGATAAGCTAAACTAAAAACCAATGTCGACCAATAAGATAATGGATGTGTATTTGTATTATTACGGTTTAGACGTGTATAGAGTAACACTAACCGTAAACTCTGTGGCCTAGAACCAGGGAAATAAACTGGTATTTAGAAAATAACTTGCACTAGACTGAACATCATTGATTTTGTTATCTAGGGCATGTGCTAATTTTAAACAGCCATAGAACCCGGCTGATGGTGCAACATTAGTTTGGAATCAGGGTTTTCCAACTCCCTAAGGCGGATTCTCCAGATCCACGAACCCGGAGATTTGCTTTTTATCCTCTCGATTTCGTAAACAACGACCCCGCCGCGAGAAGGCAGTGAGTGGGACTTCCCTGGCAGTGGCTGTATACGCGTGGCCATGTCAGAGCATTTCGAAAGGGAGAGCTAACTCTCTTACCCTTGGCAACCAGAGGTTCCTGTCGGCCTTTTAAAAGTCCTTTGCATCTTCTAGGTGCAAAGCACATGCCGCACCCATGGACACTGATTGCCACCTGATCAAGTACGGTTTGTATAACTTAGATATCACCATCTCACAATAAGACAACATCAACCCCATACTTGATATCGAAAGGTCTCCTCTCAAGAAACATATCCACACGACCGCTACCTCTTTCCATCAGAGTTATTTTCAGATTGTCGTTGTTAGTAAAGTTTGACGCAATCGGAAGTAACCGCATCCCTAAATAATTATCATGTAGATAACTTGAGCCACTTTTAAAGATGGGGATGATGATTATTTCATTGTAAGCTGTTCGAACATTTTATACCCCAATCTCTTCTAAATAACCAAGTTAATCTGCTGACTATGAGTGGAGCAGCATCAAAAGTACATAAATAGCTTGGAATCAGGGTTTGTCAACTGCTCCAGGTTGATCATCTGTATCCTTCCATTTCAGCCGATTCCTTGAATTAAAAGCTGGTAATTGAGCACAGTAACAAAATCTTACTTTACATAACGCGAAGGTATTGACATTTTACCACAGTAACCAATGTGAGTTAAGATTAGTGGTTACTGAGTATGAAATTAGATATGAACCATCTAGTGTAATTAAGGATTCAAAGATACTCAAAATGCATGTATTGTAAACACATGTATTCTACGCTGTGGTCATGTTTTACGTCCATAATGCAATAAAAACAAAACTGATCTATGAGAGCGGTGTATGCTACTTATGTTGACAGATATAAGCAGTATGAAACACCAACCAGAAGTGGAATGCTTGTCAAAAGAAGGTTGAGAAGATTGAACCGAAGAAAACAAAAAGGAATTGAGAATAGGAAGAACCATGAAAGATGTAAATAACAACTGATGGAAGATTTGAAAACAAAGCATCTAAGATATGGTTTTCATAATTTACGAAGACACTGTAATTTTGCGCTAAATAATAAATTGGTTTACTCCACTTGAGTTCTCGTTTACTACATAAGAACGAGATAACTACAGATGATAACATGAACATTGGGGTTTTGCACAAAATTCAAATCCCACGTATAACTACCACCAGAAGTATGTTTTTATACTGCTCGAAACGTTTGAAATGGCAGAGTTACATTTTGCCACTATAAAGTAAAAATGATAGATAAGGGTATTTGGTGCTCGATTATATCTTCGCAGATTCTATATAACAGCTAAACCGACTCTATCTTTAAATCCCAACCACAAACTCTTTAGCCTGAAAATTTTAACCTGTATCATTTTATTTCGTGGACAAACGAATCAGACAGCGCCTCTAAGATTTTTGCATGCGATATTTTAGTATATTTGGCTACAGAGGGTTTCGCGTTATAGCTAGTAGTAGTTTTTGATGAAAACCCTAACCCTAAACCGTTAATACTTATCTTAGGTACGTAACCCTAAAGAAGAAAAATTTAGGGACCCTTAAAAATCTAATTAGGTCCCTATAAGGGCTCAGAAATACGGATAGACTATATACGAAAGGACAAGTCATTGCTTCTCAAATTTACATTCAGACTAACTTGTAAAAGACTTTAGTGGATTCGTCAAATGCATGAAATAAGCTTGTGTTTTGTAACACCATTTTCGTCTACACAAACATTCTATAGACAAAGAAGTTTTTCCAGTCGGCTAAGAAGTGGCTAGAAATTGGTCAAGGTCTTTCTAGACTCGTCTTCATACACACATTAAGACATCGGCATGTGCTTATTCAAGTTTGAGAGTCCTGTCCTCTGTTGCGCATCTACGCCAATATTACCTACATCCGTGTGAGTTGTTTCCAGGATATCATCACCATTTAAGGAGAACACTCAAACTTTCCTAAAATCGGGAGACTGGGATATTACATATACTAATTTGTGCAAAAAGCGATATTTCCCTTAAATGAACGATGTCAAGGGGGAAATCTACTTTTCCGCATTATCGACGTTGTCGTCCCCTTTATTCCTAACTCGAGCTCCCAATTTTGGCGAAAATTTGACCCACTTTGGGGAAGCCGCTATAGTGAATTTTGCGGAAACTTGGGGGAAATGTCATTAAAATCCCTAAATTTCCTCAGACCTGGGGAAATTCCCCAAAATTACCCTTCAACCCTGGTCAAGGTCATTTGACTTTGGGAGTTTCTTTTTATGGTCAAAACTATAGTTTCTATAGAAACTTTTTTGATGGATTAGGAGACAACCTTACGCTAACCCGCACAGAAAAAAGTTTGGGACTTGGGATATTTAATACGTAGCTTATAAGCTGTTGATCTTAAGAAACACTACTACTTATGAAGCAAGCCAAAGGAAACGATGCTTCATTAAACTAACCAAACAAAAATAAAGATGCCTTTTACGTATACGGCTTGCGAATTCTACTTTTAAATTATATGAGGTCATGAAGAACACCAACCTTAGAGAGAATGAAATCCTAGTCAAAGAAAAGTGTTGCGGTCTTAACGCTATTGGCGCCTAATATTTTCCGTTCGTACTGCAGTTCCAATACTACACAAAGTCTGTCAAAATGACTGTGGTTACATTTTTTAAGTATGATAAACTGTTTGATGCATAGAAAAGCTCTTATTGTTATTGCATTGTTAACACGGGCCAAGAAAGACTGTATTGTCTAGTACCATGTCAAGCTCACATGAGTTATTCTAGCATCCAGACAGACCAATCTATTCATTCTTCCCGAGTCTTATTTTCACTTTATCAATTGTTTGGTAACTAACTTTGACTGTTTTTAATATGGGCATATTTGTAAGTGATTTACCCTATTGACCGACTAAAAGTATAGAGTTGTAGCGGTAAATATATCCACAAAACAAAATAGCTCTATAAGTTTTCGACATTGGATGCTGTCAACATTAGTTCCAATGGACTCACCTATCTGAAGTCACTCGATCATGCATCCGCATTAGATCACGAGTGGGAACGCCGTGCTCAACAATTCCTGCAATCGCTAGCCGGATTAGTTCAGACGATGCTCGATATATTGACAGTCTATCAAATATATCTTCGAACCTCCTCGCTTCTGTCTTTTGATTTCACTTAGTGGGTACGATTCATAGTAGAAAGTGTTACTGGTTAAAGCTTTGTCAAACTCCGAATACCTGTGGCATCTTCAAGTTACATGTACCTGTTTATATATGTTGCACCAAAAGCATACATGGTTTATTTCAGCTTGAGTTATTTCGGTTAAGTTTTGGCATTTTTCAAATTCATTATGAGTTGCTTTTTCTTCGACTGCTCTGCTTTTACATCTTTTAAGATGGTCTGCTCTACTCACAAATGTGGACGGCCAAATGGTTTCTACGCAGTGGATGTAGGAATTCTATGTGATGAGTATAAAAGGCGTGTACCCGTTTAAATAAAAAACACCCAAAGCCTAACACTCATTGACTTTATATATTTTATTGTTTAAGTAAGAGGTAATCGGCCTTCTGGTGTTGGACATAAAGAAAGTGTGTGGGAGCTAAATTGGTAACACGAGTACTGACAACGAAGAATATGTCAGTGTACTTAGTGCTGATGGGAAGCAAGTCAAATACCCATTTGTGAAACGTCCAAAATGAATTTAAGGATGAGAAACAGCTGTATATTGGTGGTCACGATTTAATAGTAGTACCTGAAGACTAAAATGAATCATTCACCTCTCCAAATAAGTCTAGATGTTGCTATCCCGACTGAGGGTAAATAGAGGATAGCGCGGAAACAAAGATAAGGTAAAATGTCAAAAAGCGCGCCCTTTTAATTGACAAGTCTTTGATAAACGCACGCTTTGAGACAGAGTACTCCACTGAAGTCCCAAAGTAAGAAAGATCTGATCTCATTGAACATTATCGTGAGTGATCAACTCGAATCAAATGACTGTGAAAGAAAACCAACGAGGCATAAAACGATAACGCAATCGAAAACCGTGAACACGACTTTCGAAGGAATCAAATCCGTACGTAAAAGAAAATGACTCTGTTAGAAAGCATGCACACGTCTTGGGGTTTGTGCAATTCGGCATCAGAAATATAGTGACACAAAAGATTTGAAGTGTGCGTATTGCAAAACTAATAAAACCATGTAAGTGGGTTGCAGGCGAGACCGAACTAAGAAGGGTGTTTAAATACGTACTCAGAAGTTACGATTAAAGGTACGTTATACTAAATAATGGAAACGAATCTAGTAGTTTGAATATTTCTGTCTGACTAGATCGCCACTTGGGGAAGGAATCAAGTGAGAGAATGACCTTACTGAGTTAGAAAGTCGATAGCAAAATATCGAAGGAAACATTAGGATGCAGAGTTTTCGGGTGGTCAGGTATTCAGATTCAATGCTTCCGAGACCTGTATGAGTAGAACGAGTTATTCTCGATATACCTTAAATGAGTACTACTTAAACACTCGTAATCTGAGAAATAGAATGTCCGAGCCAATGTTGGTGGTTGTCGAAGATAACAGTTTGTCGCTCGATTTGACATCCATAAATCTTAGTAAGGTATTCGGTGAGGTTTCGCATCCAGGTTTTGTGCAGCAGATTTCGAGCTTTGGAATAACAGATGCCGTGCAATAATGGGCAAGTGCAGTACAACAAGACACATCATAGGCTCACTACCCCCTCTTCTCTCAAGTCATCAAGTATATTGTCCGTAGATGATATCAAAATCTGGAGAACAATAAGTGGTGGGTTTCGAAGTTAAGACCTAGAAACCAATTCTGCGGAGAATGTGCTAGTACACGTCGCACACGTTAATATATGCCGGTATTCTGTCAACGGTACATCGCCTCCACGCGTGTAGGAAAACAAGGACCAAAAGGTAAGGGTGATTTATAACTTTAATAAAGTTACGTACACTCAATTGTATTGTATATTGAATGGTTAATACTGCTGTGCGTTTTAGTTGATTCAACTACCAATATTTACATATCCGGAACATTCGCAACCTATTTCTCACTTCATTCATTCTCTTGGTCTTTGAGTATGCACTTGACGAAAATAAATAGGCAGCCAAACTAATGTAACAAGATGATCCGACCTACAGTTATTGTGTTGATCCATGTGATAAACTTGACCGGAGAGTTCGTTCAACAATGACTGTCGTAATCCTTTACAAACAGACACGGAAGCGCGTTAAGTGAAATCTCATCATATTTCATCCAGAACCTTTTGCTATCTAACATCTATCATCACGAACTAAGCTCGTCTGAAAAGTAATGGATAACTAACATCACCTTTCACATCCAGTCACAACGCTTTGTAACAATTTTTCAGGACCCCGATATTAAAATGAAACATTCTAAAAATATTGTGGTCCACTAGACTCTTTATTTCAGATGCTTAATTTTATCTTGTCTGTTGTATGGCCTTCTGCGCTAATTAAATAATATTCAACCAAAATGAGTTATCTGAGAAAACATATAATTATCCTCCCTACTTTATGGAAATCCTTTAGTGCACTATCAAATTCAATCCAGCTTCTAAATCGCTTGTTCAGTATAATACGTTGAAACGCCTCGCTTACTTCCACTGAAATTTCACTTGAGCACGAAGCACTGCGGACAACACGCATTAATTATTAAAAAGGTTATTCCTTAAAAAACACCAACTGAAAGAAGTACAACAAATATTTAGGACTTACCGGTGAGCTGACATTTCGTCTTAACTGTTTTGTTTAAAGCGATTCACAAAAACTTTGCGTACCTACAACTTTTAAGGTTATCTTATCTTTCTAACATTATTTTCTGGACCTTATCAACAAATTATATGAAGGTGATGACGTTTACCGCAGCAGTTGGGATCACAGATCATGTTACGAAGCAACAACACAGCTAACGTGTACCCTACAAAACAGAGAATGAGAAATTAATGCTTTTGGCAGCTATTTTGTGCTTCTTCATGCGGCAGAAGATTATTTAAATATGAAAAAACTTATTACTCATACGACACAACACACCTACGGCAATTGAAATACGGAATGACCGCTTAAAGTCAGGCCATTCAAGGTCGTTGAAACGAAACGGCGGGCCGATTTGAAGGGGTTTGTCCTGTCTTCCAGTGCCTAAGATGGGGAAGGTAATGTCGATGGCGCGTCGGTTTATAATAAATTATAACGTAGAAGAAAGAGCTATAAAATATCTGGAGGTGAACAAAAATGTTTTCAAGGCTCCTCCTAAGCATCCGGGAACCGTTTCAATAGTGGACGAACGATATGAGAAACTATCAGCGCATAATCCGGAATTGGATAAAAATGTTAACTCTTTAGGGATAGTAGCAAAGTCTTTAAATAAAGGAATATTACCCGAAGGTATGGAATACGTTAGTAAAACAACGCGCAAGCTCCCACAGGTTTGTACTTTAATAGAATTATTATGCTAGACGTTAGAAGTATGCTGGCATCTATCCTTATCCTCCACCCAGTGAAGACTTTGGTTTCGTTGTTCCAGAGTCGGTTCCAGAAGGAAGACTAACAATGCGTCAAGCCGTCAAACTTATAGCGACTCATCAGAAAAGCGCTGCAGATATTGATAGTTTAAGTGAATTGTTTAGCCTTGACAAAGAGAAAGTAAACACATTCACTATAATATATTTTATAGACTAAACAAATCCTTGACTACTTTTCGTTGTTTGAAGTCCCCGATAAAGGTATTTGGACTCCTCCTTCAATGCAACAGTCCGAACTGAAGTTGTTAGATGAGGCTGTATCTTACGAGCAAAATGACCTGGAGGATTTGGGAGGAAATGAATATATTCAGCGAAAGACGGTGTTAAGGCAGTTGAATAGAAAATAAATGAACCGCTTTTGTTCCCTATAAATAAATAGTGAATACATGCTTGCGTGCTGACTTTCACTCCTATGTATGATTATAAGCCTTTTGTTTCTTCATAGGAATGCGTGCACTGAAATCTTATTATCGTATTTACCGGCTTTGTGGTGTACCTTGTTTCCCTACACCTATTTCTCGTTCGTGTGCTGTCAGATCGTCATGGTTGCCCGAAGATCTTACAGAACATTTTGATGCTTTTAAGAAAAATATAATATCCGAGTATGAAAACGTCACTAAACTCATGACATCTGGGGCAAAAGAATGTGACCTGTAAGTTAAGAAATGCATCACTCTTAAAGTCTGATCAGTTATATAAAAATGTGACAGTTGGTCAGACGTTTTGTCGTTTTGCAATGCAGATAATTAGCCGTTATCAAGTCGCCGATAGTAACACCACTAATCAGTGTTTAGGTAACTATTTAGGTCCTATATCTTATTCTATCTGTGAGCGGATATGTGGCTTGAAAACAACTAAGTATAGTGTTTCAACTGGTTGGGAAACATTATTTATAGTTATATTGTTTAAAGTGAAGTTAGTGTGGTTTGCGTACACGATTTTCTAAAGTTATTTACATTAGTCAGTCCTACATTTACTACACTATTTTAGTTATGTTAAAATCAAGATATTGAGAAGACGTGATGTTGATCATTAAATTTGTGAGTCATCCGTTTAAGTCGTATAAAAGATGAAAGCTCCTCAGTCTCATGGGTCAGAACGAAGCATACCTCAGTGGTGTATTTGTTTCTTTACTTTGCTAAAAATTCATAGCATTAATATTTCTTGTCGATTCGGTAGTTTATTCTCTATATTCTTCCTCACATGGTTTTATTTTTCTGTTGAAATAACCCGGCGAACTGTTATGTCGGCTCACTTAAATCAATACTCGTGAGATTGGTAGTTTTATCGGGCAAATTTTATTCACGAAGATTGTCTGTGATTTCTATAATGAGTTATCTGTGACTTAACTTTCAGCCTTTTAAGGATATATTTACTGATTGAAATCTCACTGACCAACAACCGTACTTTTAGGAAAGAAGTCAACGATATTTTAAACCCATATGTCAGGTACATAAATTTCTCAGTTGAGTGTTACCAAAAGTATATTACTGGAGGTTAGATTATTTGTGATGTGAAAATAAGTTACGTAATCTACCAGTCCAGAATAACTCATTTTTATTGTTTTATTGATTGCATTCTTACTTCACAACTATCATTCTGGCCCTTTCTTATTTTTAATACTACTGTTGTTACCACCACTATTATTCTTTACTGTTAATTCATTTCTGACTATAATACTTTAAGTAAAAGGAACTTCGAGTGGTTTACTAAACCACGTGGTGGATATTTTACTCACTTGACTTGGATGTCAGTTAACACGATTTTTGTTCCAAACGTAGCTACACTTGGTTAAAAATAAAATAATGAATTGGTTATAGTACATATTTGCCTACAAGAAAATACAGTGTATTTTGTACACTACTGGTGTAAAATAAACATATAACGTGTTAATGTGGGCAGCAAGTAACTTTTTCCTACGTATAAACATTTTAACCGCTTTGTGGGTGTAAGATTCCATCGTTCAATGAGCATTTGCAAATCCAATTTTCTTAACTAGTCACAATACACTTATTATTGTTGACCATTCATTAAGCACATGAGGTAAAATATTCTCTTATGGTTCTTATCACTTGAATAGCTTGAAAAAAAACCATGAAGTGCAGATAACGCCAATCAATAATTTATGATTTGTAACTTAAGAATCCAACCTGTCTCATAAACTGTATCTTACAGACCTCGTATCCATCGTTAAAGAAATCACGGTTAGCCCACTGGTTTAGAATCTATTGGTCTATATTTACCATTTCTAATTAGTTTGTATTTTTAGCTAAACGTCCAAGGTGTATACTGCTTAAGAATTTACGAAAGTAATGTATACACCCGTTCATGGTCTCTTATTTTCATAAGTTTCTCGAGTAATATAATTGTTCGAGTCAATAGGTTCATCATACATCATATTCTTTATATGTTTCCACGTTGATGAATGTACATTTATTTACATCAATCTTTTTTTCAGTATTCCTTTATCTGAATGTTGGAAGAATTTAAGACCAATAGTAGATGTGATTGAAGAACTGGATATATTACTTGAAGCTGATAAAGAAGTAGACCAATTAGTGACAGGTGATTTTTTATGAATCATCTCATAAAATACAGTATCACAATATTTTGGTACCAACACATTCATATTCTAAGTGTTTTTAGACAACTGGTTGGTATTACTTACTTTCACTTCTAAAGTGTGTTTCTTACTCAAGCACTTTGTGAATAAGTTAATTAAATTAACTTTAAAATTGCTTAGCCAAGAATTATTCCAGTGTTTTTCTGTTCATGAAGTTTAGTATACTAACAGTTCACAAAGTAGGGGCTTTGTTATAATACAATTAGTCCTCATACTCCCTTAATATAATTTAGGTATAATTCGACTTAGAATACTCAGATGATATAATCCTGTTTGGTGAAGACGCTCATAAAATGCAGAGTCTTTTGGTAACACTGAGCAACAATGCCAGAATGTTTGGAATGCCCTTCTCTCCCTCTAAATGCAAGTTGTTGCTTCAGGACTGGTCTGCGTCAACACCTGAACTAAGGATAGGGAGTGAAGTAGTTGAACGCGTTGACAACTTCACTTATCTTGGAAGTCTGATCAGCCCTAATGGGTTGGTGTCTGACGAAATCTCAGCACGGATTCGAAAAGATCGCTTGGCTTTTGCCAACTTACGTCGCCTATGGCGAAGGCGAGATATCCGTCTATCAATAAAAGGACGAGTATACTGCGCGGCAGTCCGTTCTGTTTTAATTTACGGCAGCGAAACATATCCATTAAGAGTAGAAGCATGCACACGTCTTGGGGTTTGTGCAATTCGGCATCAGAAATATAGTGACACAAAAGATTTGAAGTGTGCGTATTGCAAAACTAATAAAACCATGTAAGTGGGTTGCAGGCGAGACCGAACTAAGAAGGGTGTTTAAATACGTACTCAGAAGTTACGATTAAAGGTACGTTATACTAAATAATGGAAACGAATCTAGTAGTTTGAATATTTCTGTCTGACTAGATCGCCACTTGGGGAAGGAATCAAGTGAGAGAATGACCTTACTGAGTTAGAAAGTCGATAGCAAAATATCGAAGGAAACATTAGGATGCAGAGTTTTCGGGTGGTCAGGTATTCAGATTCAATGCTTCCGAGACCTGTATGAGTAGAACGAGTTATTCTCGATATACCTTAAATGAGTACTACTTAAACACTCGTAATCTGAGAAATAGAATGTCCGAGCCAATGTTGGTGGTTGTCGAAGATAACAGTTTGTCGCTCGATTTGACATCCATAAATCTTAGTAAGGTATTCGGTGAGGTTTCGCATCCAGGTTTTGTGCAGCAGATTTCGAGCTTTGGAATAACAGATGCCGTGCAATAATGGGCAAGTGCAGTACAACAAGACACATCATAGGCTCACTACCCCCTCTTCTCTCAAGTCATCAAGTATATTGTCCGTAGATGATATCAAAATCTGGAGAACAATAAGTGGTGGGTTTCGAAGTTAAGACCTAGAAACCAATTCTGCGGAGAATGTGCTAGTACACGTCGCACACGTTAATATATGCCGGTATTCTGTCAACGGTACATCGCCTCCACGCGTGTAGGAAAACAAGGACCAAAAGGTAAGGGTGATTTATAACTTTAATAAAGTTACGTACACTCAATTGTATTGTATATTGAATGGTTAATACTGCTGTGCGTTTTAGTTGATTCAACTACCAATATTTACATATCCGGAACATTCGCAACCTATTTCTCACTTCATTCATTCTCTTGGTCTTTGAGTATGCACTTGACGAAAATAAATAGGCAGCCAAACTAATGTAACAAGATGATCCGACCTACAGTTATTGTGTTGATCCATGTGATAAACTTGACCGGAGAGTTCGTTCAACAATGACTGTCGTAATCCTTTACAAACAGACACGGAAGCGCGTTAAGTGAAATCTCATCATATTTCATCCAGAACCTTTTGCTATCTAACATCTATCATCACGAACTAAGCTCGTCTGAAAAGTAATGGATAACTAACATCACCTTTCACATCCAGTCACAACGCTTTGTAACAATTTTTCAGGACCCCGATATTAAAATGAAACATTCTAAAAATATTGTGGTCCACTAGACTCTTTATTTCAGATGCTTAATTTTATCTTGTCTGTTGTATGGCCTTCTGCGCTAATTAAATAATATTCAACCAAAATGAGTTATCTGAGAAAACATATAATTATCCTCCCTACTTTATGGAAATCCTTTAGTGCACTATCAAATTCAATCCAGCTTCTAAATCGCTTGTTCAGTATAATACGTTGAAACGCCTCGCTTACTTCCACTGAAATTTCACTTGAGCACGAAGCACTGCGGACAACACGCATTAATTATTAAAAAGGTTATTCCTTAAAAAACACCAACTGAAAGAAGTACAACAAATATTTAGGACTTACCGGTGAGCTGACATTTCGTCTTAACTGTTTTGTTTAAAGCGATTCACAAAAACTTTGCGTACCTACAACTTTTAAGGTTATCTTATCTTTCTAACATTATTTTCTGGACCTTATCAACAAATTATATGAAGGTGATGACGTTTACCGCAGCAGTTGGGATCACAGATCATGTTACGAAGCAACAACACAGCTAACGTGTACCCTACAAAACAGAGAATGAGAAATTAATGCTTTTGGCAGCTATTTTGTGCTTCTTCATGCGGCAGAAGATTATTTAAATATGAAAAAACTTATTACTCATACGACACAACACACCTACGGCAATTGAAATACGGAATGACCGCTTAAAGTCAGGCCATTCAAGGTCGTTGAAACGAAACGGCGGGCCGATTTGAAGGGGTTTGTCCTGTCTTCCAGTGCCTAAGATGGGGAAAGTAATGTCGATGGCGCGTCGGTTTATAATAAATTATAACGTAGAAGAAAGAGCTATAAAATATCTGGAGGTGAACAAAAATGTTTTCAAGGCTCCTCCTAAGCATCCGGGAACCGTTTCAATAGTGGACGAACGATATGAGAAACTATCAGCGCATAATCCGGAATTGGATAAAAATGTTAACTCTTTAGGGATAGTAGCAAAGTCTTTAAATAAAGGAATATTACCCGAAGGTATGGAATACGTTAGTAAAACAACGCGCAAGCTCCCACAGGTTTGTACTTTAATAGAATTATTATGCTAGACGTTAGAAGTATGCTGGCATCTATCCTTATCCTCCACCCAGTGAAGACTTTGGTTTCGTTGTTCCAGAGTCGGTTCCAGAAGGAAGACTAACAATGCGTCAAGCCGTCAAACTTATAGCGACTCATCAGAAAAGCGCTGCAGATATTGATAGTTTAAGTGAATTGTTTAGCCTTGACAAAGAGAAAGTAAACACATTCACTATAATATATTTTATAGACTAAACAAATCCTTGACTACTTTTCGTTGTTTGAAGTCCCCGATAAAGGTATTTGGACTCCTCCTTCAATGCAACAGTCCGAACTGAAGTTGTTAGATGAGGCTGTATCTTACGAGCAAAATGACCTGGAGGATTTGGGAGGAAATGAATATATTCAGCGAAAGACGGTGTTAAGGCAGTTGAATAGAAAATAAATGAACCGCTTTTGTTCCCTATAAATAAATAGTGAATACATGCTTGCGTGCTGACTTTCACTCCTATGTATGATTATAAGCCTTTTGTTTCTTCATAGGAATGCGTGCACTGAAATCTTATTATCGTATTTACCGGCTTTGTGGTGTACCTTGTTTCCCTACACCTATTTCTCGTTCGTGTGCTGTCAGATCGTCATGGTTGCCCGAAGATCTTACAGAACATTTTGATGCTTTTAAGAAAAATATAATATCCGAGTATGAAAACGTCACTAAACTCATGACATCTGGGGCAAAAGAATGTGACCTGTAAGTTAAGAAATGCATCACTCTTAAAGTCTGATCAGTTATATAAAAATGTGACAGTTGGTCAGACGTTTTGTCGTTTTGCAATGCAGATAATTAGCCGTTATCAAGTCGCCGATAGTAACACCACTAATCAGTGTTTAGGTAACTATTTAGGTCCTATATCTTATTCTATCTGTGAGCGGATATGTGGCTTGAAAACAACTAAGTATAGTGTTTCAACTGGTTGGGAAACATTATTTATAGTTATATTGTTTAAAGTGAAGTTAGTGTGGTTTGCGTACACGATTTTCTAAAGTTATTTACATTAGTCAGTCCTACATTTACTACACTATTTTAGTTATGTTAAAATCAAGATATTGAGAAGACGTGATGTTGATCATTAAATTTGTGAGTCATCCGTTTAAGTCGTATAAAAGATGAAAGCTCCTCAGTCTCATGGGTCAGAACGAAGCATACCTCAGTGGTGTATTTGTTTCTTTACTTTGCTAAAAATTCATAGCATTAATATTTCTTGTCGATTCGGTAGTTTATTCTCTATATTCTTCCTCACATGGTTTTATTTTTCTGTTGAAATAACCCGGCGAACTGTTATGTCGGCTCACTTAAATCAATACTCGTGAGATTGGTAGTTTTATCGGGCAAATTTTATTCACGAAGATTGTCTGTGATTTCTATAATGAGTTATCTGTGACTTAACTTTCAGCCTTTTAAGGATATATTTACTGATTGAAATCTCACTGACCAACAACCGTACTTTTAGGAAAGAAGTCAACGATATTTTAAACCCATATGTCAGGTACATAAATTTCTCAGTTGAGTGTTACCAAAAGTATATTACTGGAGGTTAGATTATTTGTGATGTGAAAATAAGTTACGTAATCTACCAGTCCAGAATAACTCATTTTTATTGTTTTATTGATTGCATTCTTACTTCACAACTATCATTCTGGCCCTTTCTTATTTTTAATACTACTGTTGTTACCACCACTATTATTCTTTACTGTTAATTCATTTCTGACTATAATACTTTAAGTAAAAGGAACTTCGAGTGGTTTACTAAACCACGTGGTGGATATTTTACTCACTTGACTTGGATGTCAGTTAACACGATTTTTGTTCCAAACGTAGCTACACTTGGTTAAAAATAAAATAATGAATTGGTTATAGTACATATTTGCCTACAAGAAAATACAGTGTATTTTGTACACTACTGGTGTAAAATAAACATATAACGTGTTAATGTGGGCAGCAAGTAACTTTTTCCTACGTATAAACATTTTAACCGCTTTGTGGGTGTAAGATTCCATCGTTCAATGAGCATTTGCAAATCCAATTTTCTTAACTAGTCACAATACACTTATTATTGTTGACCATTCATTAAGCACATGAGGTAAAATATTCTCTTATGGTTCTTATCACTTGAATAGCTTGAAAAAAAACCATGAAGTGCAGATAACGCCAATCAATAATTTATGATTTGTAACTTAAGAATCCAACCTGTCTCATAAACTGTATCTTACAGACCTCGTATCCATCGTTAAAGAAATCACGGTTAGCCCACTGGTTTAGAATCTATTGGTCTATATTTACCATTTCTAATTAGTTTGTATTTTTAGCTAAACGTCCAAGGTGTATACTGCTTAAGAATTTACGAAAGTAATGTATACACCCGTTCATGGTCTCTTATTTTCATAAGTTTCTCGAGTAATATAATTGTTCGAGTCAATAGGTTCATCATACATCATATTCTTTATATGTTTCCACGTTGATGAATGTACATTTATTTACATCAATCTTTTTTTCAGTATTCCTTTATCTGAATGTTGGAAGAATTTAAGACCAATAGTAGATGTGATTGAAGAACTGGATATATTACTTGAAGCTGATAAAGAAGTAGACCAATTAGTGACAGGTGATTTTTTATGAATCATCTCATAAAATACAGTATCACAATATTTTGGTACCAACACATTCATATTCTAAGTGTTTTTAGACAACTGGTTGGTATTACTTACTTTCACTTCTAAAGTGTGTTTCTTACTCAAGCACTTTGTGAATAAGTTAATTAAATTAACTTTAAAATTGCTTAGCCAAGAATTATTCCAGTGTTTTTCTGTTCATGAAGTTTAGTATACTAACAGTTCACAAAGTAGGGGCTTTGTTATAATACAATTAGTCCTCATACTCCCTTAATATAATTTAGGTATAATTCGACTTAGAATACTCAGATGATATAATCCTGTTTGGTGAAGACGCTCATAAAATGCAGAGTCTTTTGGTAACACTGAGCAACAATGCCAGAATGTTTGGAATGCCCTTCTCTCCCTCTAAATGCAAGTTGTTGCTTCAGGACTGGTCTGCGTCAACACCTGAACTAAGGATAGGGAGTGAAGTAGTTGAACGCGTTGACAACTTCACTTATCTTGGAAGTCTGATCAGCCCTAATGGGTTGGTGTCTGACGAAATCTCAGCACGGATTCGAAAAGATCGCTTGGCTTTTGCCAACTTACGTCGCCTATGGCGAAGGCGAGATATCCGTCTATCAATAAAAGGACGAGTATACTGCGCGGCAGTCCGTTCTGTTTTAATTTACGGCAGCGAAACATATCCATTAAGAGTAGAAGCATGCACACGTCTTGGGGTTTGTGCAATTCGGCATCAGAAATATAGTGACACAAAAGATTTGAAGTGTGCGTATTGCAAAACTAATAAAACCATGTAAGTGGGTTGCAGGCGAGACCGAACTAAGAAGGGTGTTTAAATACGTACTCAGAAGTTACGATTAAAGGTACGTTATACTAAATAATGGAAACGAATCTAGTAGTTTGAATATTTCTGTCTGACTAGATCGCCACTTGGGGAAGGAATCAAGTGAGAGAATGACCTTACTGAGTTAGAAAGTCGATAGCAAAATATCGAAGGAAACATTAGGATGCAGAGTTTTCGGGTGGTCAGGTATTCAGATTCAATGCTTCCGAGACCTGTATGAGTAGAACGAGTTATTCTCGATATACCTTAAATGAGTACTACTTAAACACTCGTAATCTGAGAAATAGAATGTCCGAGCCAATGTTGGTGGTTGTCGAAGATAACAGTTTGTCGCTCGATTTGACATCCATAAATCTTAGTAAGGTATTCGGTGAGGTTTCGCATCCAGGTTTTGTGCAGCAGATTTCGAGCTTTGGAATAACAGATGCCGTGCAATAATGGGCAAGTGCAGTACAACAAGACACATCATAGGCTCACTACCCCCTCTTCTCTCAAGTCATCAAGTATATTGTCCGTAGATGATATCAAAATCTGGAGAACAATAAGTGGTGGGTTTCGAAGTTAAGACCTAGAAACCAATTCTGCGGAGAATGTGCTAGTACACGTCGCACACGTTAATATATGCCGGTATTCTGTCAACGGTACATCGCCTCCACGCGTGTAGGAAAACAAGGACCAAAAGGTAAGGGTGATTTATAACTTTAATAAAGTTACGTACACTCAATTGTATTGTATATTGAATGGTTAATACTGCTGTGCGTTTTAGTTGATTCAACTACCAATATTTACATATCCGGAACATTCGCAACCTATTTCTCACTTCATTCATTCTCTTGGTCTTTGAGTATGCACTTGACGAAAATAAATAGGCAGCCAAACTAATGTAACAAGATGATCCGACCTACAGTTATTGTGTTGATCCATGTGATAAACTTGACCGGAGAGTTCGTTCAACAATGACTGTCGTAATCCTTTACAAACAGACACGGAAGCGCGTTAAGTGAAATCTCATCATATTTCATCCAGAACCTTTTGCTATCTAACATCTATCATCACGAACTAAGCTCGTCTGAAAAGTAATGGATAACTAACATCACCTTTCACATCCAGTCACAACGCTTTGTAACAATTTTTCAGGACCCCGATATTAAAATGAAACATTCTAAAAATATTGTGGTCCACTAGACTCTTTATTTCAGATGCTTAATTTTATCTTGTCTGTTGTATGGCCTTCTGCGCTAATTAAATAATATTCAACCAAAATGAGTTATCTGAGAAAACATATAATTATCCTCCCTACTTTATGGAAATCCTTTAGTGCACTATCAAATTCAATCCAGCTTCTAAATCGCTTGTTCAGTATAATACGTTGAAACGCCTCGCTTACTTCCACTGAAATTTCACTTGAGCACGAAGCACTGCGGACAACACGCATTAATTATTAAAAAGGTTATTCCTTAAAAAACACCAACTGAAAGAAGTACAACAAATATTTAGGACTTACCGGTGAGCTGACATTTCGTCTTAACTGTTTTGTTTAAAGCGATTCACAAAAACTTTGCGTACCTACAACTTTTAAGGTTATCTTATCTTTCTAACATTATTTTCTGGACCTTATCAACAAATTATATGAAGGTGATGACGTTTACCGCAGCAGTTGGGATCACAGATCATGTTACGAAGCAACAACACAGCTAACGTGTACCCTACAAAACAGAGAATGAGAAATTAATGCTTTTGGCAGCTATTTTGTGCTTCTTCATGCGGCAGAAGATTATTTAAATATGAAAAAACTTATTACTCATACGACACAACACACCTACGGCAATTGAAATACGGAATGACCGCTTAAAGTCAGGCCATTCAAGGTCGTTGAAACGAAACGGCGGGCCGATTTGAAGGGGTTTGTCCTGTCTTCCAGTGCCTAAGATGGGGAAAGTAATGTCGATGGCGCGTCGGTTTATAATAAATTATAACGTAGAAGAAAGAGCTATAAAATATCTGGAGGTGAACAAAAATGTTTTCAAGGCTCCTCCTAAGCATCCGGGAACCGTTTCAATAGTGGACGAACGATATGAGAAACTATCAGCGCATAATCCGGAATTGGATAAAAATGTTAACTCTTTAGGGATAGTAGCAAAGTCTTTAAATAAAGGAATATTACCCGAAGGTATGGAATACGTTAGTAAAACAACGCGCAAGCTCCCACAGGTTTGTACTTTAATAGAATTATTATGCTAGACGTTAGAAGTATGCTGGCATCTATCCTTATCCTCCACCCAGTGAAGACTTTGGTTTCGTTGTTCCAGAGTCGGTTCCAGAAGGAAGACTAACAATGCGTCAAGCCGTCAAACTTATAGCGACTCATCAGAAAAGCGCTGCAGATATTGATAGTTTAAGTGAATTGTTTAGCCTTGACAAAGAGAAAGTAAACACATTCACTATAATATATTTTATAGACTAAACAAATCCTTGACTACTTTTCGTTGTTTGAAGTCCCCGATAAAGGTATTTGGACTCCTCCTTCAATGCAACAGTCCGAACTGAAGTTGTTAGATGAGGCTGTATCTTACGAGCAAAATGACCTGGAGGATTTGGGAGGAAATGAATATATTCAGCGAAAGACGGTGTTAAGGCAGTTGAATAGAAAATAAATGAACCGCTTTTGTTCCCTATAAATAAATAGTGAATACATGCTTGCGTGCTGACTTTCACTCCTATGTATGATTATAAGCCTTTTGTTTCTTCATAGGAATGCGTGCACTGAAATCTTATTATCGTATTTACCGGCTTTGTGGTGTACCTTGTTTCCCTACACCTATTTCTCGTTCGTGTGCTGTCAGATCGTCATGGTTGCCCGAAGATCTTACAGAACATTTTGATGCTTTTAAGAAAAATATAATATCCGAGTATGAAAACGTCACTAAACTCATGACATCTGGGGCAAAAGAATGTGACCTGTAAGTTAAGAAATGCATCACTCTTAAAGTCTGATCAGTTATATAAAAATGTGACAGTTGGTCAGACGTTTTGTCGTTTTGCAATGCAGATAATTAGCCGTTATCAAGTCGCCGATAGTAACACCACTAATCAGTGTTTAGGTAACTATTTAGGTCCTATATCTTATTCTATCTGTGAGCGGATATGTGGCTTGAAAACAACTAAGTATAGTGTTTCAACTGGTTGGGAAACATTATTTATAGTTATATTGTTTAAAGTGAAGTTAGTGTGGTTTGCGTACACGATTTTCTAAAGTTATTTACATTAGTCAGTCCTACATTTACTACACTATTTTAGTTATGTTAAAATCAAGATATTGAGAAGACGTGATGTTGATCATTAAATTTGTGAGTCATCCGTTTAAGTCGTATAAAAGATGAAAGCTCCTCAGTCTCATGGGTCAGAACGAAGCATACCTCAGTGGTGTATTTGTTTCTTTACTTTGCTAAAAATTCATAGCATTAATATTTCTTGTCGATTCGGTAGTTTATTCTCTATATTCTTCCTCACATGGTTTTATTTTTCTGTTGAAATAACCCGGCGAACTGTTATGTCGGCTCACTTAAATCAATACTCGTGAGATTGGTAGTTTTATCGGGCAAATTTTATTCACGAAGATTGTCTGTGATTTCTATAATGAGTTATCTGTGACTTAACTTTCAGCCTTTTAAGGATATATTTACTGATTGAAATCTCACTGACCAACAACCGTACTTTTAGGAAAGAAGTCAACGATATTTTAAACCCATATGTCAGGTACATAAATTTCTCAGTTGAGTGTTACCAAAAGTATATTACTGGAGGTTAGATTATTTGTGATGTGAAAATAAGTTACGTAATCTACCAGTCCAGAATAACTCATTTTTATTGTTTTATTGATTGCATTCTTACTTCACAACTATCATTCTGGCCCTTTCTTATTTTTAATACTACTGTTGTTACCACCACTATTATTCTTTACTGTTAATTCATTTCTGACTATAATACTTTAAGTAAAAGGAACTTCGAGTGGTTTACTAAACCACGTGGTGGATATTTTACTCACTTGACTTGGATGTCAGTTAACACGATTTTTGTTCCAAACGTAGCTACACTTGGTTAAAAATAAAATAATGAATTGGTTATAGTACATATTTGCCTACAAGAAAATACAGTGTATTTTGTACACTACTGGTGTAAAATAAACATATAACGTGTTAATGTGGGCAGCAAGTAACTTTTTCCTACGTATAAACATTTTAACCGCTTTGTGGGTGTAAGATTCCATCGTTCAATGAGCATTTGCAAATCCAATTTTCTTAACTAGTCACAATACACTTATTATTGTTGACCATTCATTAAGCACATGAGGTAAAATATTCTCTTATGGTTCTTATCACTTGAATAGCTTGAAAAAAAACCATGAAGTGCAGATAACGCCAATCAATAATTTATGATTTGTAACTTAAGAATCCAACCTGTCTCATAAACTGTATCTTACAGACCTCGTATCCATCGTTAAAGAAATCACGGTTAGCCCACTGGTTTAGAATCTATTGGTCTATATTTACCATTTCTAATTAGTTTGTATTTTTAGCTAAACGTCCAAGGTGTATACTGCTTAAGAATTTACGAAAGTAATGTATACACCCGTTCATGGTCTCTTATTTTCATAAGTTTCTCGAGTAATATAATTGTTCGAGTCAATAGGTTCATCATACATCATATTCTTTATATGTTTCCACGTTGATGAATGTACATTTATTTACATCAATCTTTTTTCAGTATTCCTTTATCTGAATGTTGGAAGAATTTAAGACCAATAGTAGATGTGATTGAAGAACTGGATATATTACTTGAAGCTGATAAAGAAGTAGACCAATTAGTGACAGGTGATTTTTTTATGAATCATCTCATAAAATACAGTATCACAATATTTTGGTACCAACACATTCATATTCTAAGTGTTTTTAGACAACTGGTTGGTATTACTTACTTTCACTTCTAAAGTGTGTTTCTTACTCAAGCACTTTGTGAATAAGTTAATTAAATTAACTTTAAAATTGCTTAGCCAAGAATTATTCCAGTGTTTTTCTGTTCATGAAGTTTAGTATACTAACAGTTCACAAAGTAGGGGCTTTGTTATAATACAATTAGTCCTCATACTCCCTTAATATAATTTAGGTATAATTCGACTTAGAATACTCAGATGATATAATCCTGTTTGGTGAAGACGCTCATAAAATGCAGAGTCTTTTGGTAACACTGAGCAACAATGCCAGAATGTTTGGAATGCCCTTCTCTCCCTCTAAATGCAAGTTGTTGCTTCAGGACTGGTCTGCGTCAACACCTGAACTAAGGATAGGGAGTGAAGTAGTTGAACGCGTTGACAACTTCACTTATCTTGGAAGTCTGATCAGCCCTAATGGGTTGGTGTCTGACGAAATCTCAGCACGGATTCGAAAAGATCGCTTGGCTTTTGCCAACTTACGTCGCCTATGGCGAAGGCGAGATATCCGTCTATCAATAAAAGGACGAGTATACTGCGCGGCAGTCCGTTCTGTTTTAATTTACGGCAGCGAAACATATCCATTAAGAGTAGAAGCATGCACACGTCTTGGGGTTTGTGCAATTCGGCATCAGAAATATAGTGACACAAAAGATTTGAAGTGTGCGTATTGCAAAACTAATAAAACCATGTAAGTGGGTTGCAGGCGAGACCGAACTAAGAAGGGTGTTTAAATACGTACTCAGAAGTTACGATTAAAGGTACGTTATACTAAATAATGGAAACGAATCTAGTAGTTTGAATATTTCTGTCTGACTAGATCGCCACTTGGGGAAGGAATCAAGTGAGAGAATGACCTTACTGAGTTAGAAAGTCGATAGCAAAATATCGAAGGAAACATTAGGATGCAGAGTTTTTGGGTGGTCAGGTATTCAGATTCAATGCTTCCGAGACCTGTATGAGTAGAACGAGTTATTCTCGATATACCTTAAATGAGTACTACTTAAACACTCGTAATCTGAGAAATAGAATGTCCGAGCCAATGTTGGTGGTTGTCGAAGATAACAGTTTGTCGCTCGATTTGACATCCATAAATCTTAGTAAGGTATTCGGTGAGGTTTCGCATCCAGGTTTTGTGCAGCAGATTTCGAGCTTTGGAATAACAGATGCCGTGCAATAATGGGCAAGTGCAGTACAACAAGACACATCATAGGCTCACTACCCCCTCTTCTCTCAAGTCATCAAGTATATTGTCCGTAGATGATATCAAAATCTGGAGAACAATAAGTGGTGGGTTTCGAAGTTAAGACCTAGAGACCAATTCCGCGGAGAATGTGCTAGTACACGTCGCACACGTTAATATATGCCGGTATTCTGTCAACGGTACATCGCCTCCACGCGTGTAGGAAAACAAGGACCGAAAGGTAAGCGTAATTTACAACTTTAATAATGTGCACATTGCAACTTAGCAGTTGCTTTATTTTCTGGATAAAAATATATCCAGTATTCAACTGCTGTGACGAACGGATGGTTGGAACATTGTATTCCACCAACATAAGTATTCTTGATATCCTTCGTCATTTCACTTTATCACTCTTCATATTCACATCATTATCGTGTGGAGCATATGCATCTGGTGCTCCTTTTTACCAATATTAACGTGTTCAAAATAATAAAATAAAACTACGGAGGAGCTCATCTAGAGTACTGTGTCCAAGCAGTCAATCCATTTTTTGTTAAGGAATCTAACACAATCGAACATTTTCAGCGGGAAAAAAGACAGGAAATATCTTTTTAAACACTTTTTTGATGAAAGCTAAGAAACACTTGCACCCTTCCTCCTCATCGTATCGTAGGACGCGAGGTGACCTTATACTGACATTCTGTATGTTTATTAACACGCTAACTGATATCCTTTTTTTCTCCTCGAAAACAGACTATCTTCGAGTTCATGGTAAAAAGGGTTTAAAATCAGCGATCTCGACGACTTAGATTAGAGTTTCATTCTTTCCACTTAGTAGACAATGAATGGAATATCTTGCCTGAACATGAGGAATCAGACTCATCATTGAACATTTTAGAGGGCTAGCTAAACCTTAACTAGAAAACAAGCTGCAGAAATTTACACACCTCGACTAAAATAGTATCCTTGTTACTGAATACTTATCCCCACAACCAATGCCGTGTTCAAAAATCTTTAAAACAACTCCACTGAAGGTCATTTATAGGCTCATGTTTCGTACCGTTTCGAGCTATTCGTTGATGTAGGTTTTATTGCATCTGCACTTCCACCGTATAATAATCCTTAATTACAAACACTTATCAAGACAAATTGACGTTATTTTTTGTGGTAGCCAAATTGTTGCCATATGTATAATATATATATATATATATATATATATAGGTAATATTACATTCGTTCGTAACACACTTCAGTGCAGTTTTTCGAATCACCTAACCATTACCTCCCCTATGATGATATCATCACAGACATCTGTTGATTAACTTTGTATATCCCGAGTTAATCAACGCTATAGCGGGGAACAAATTAAATAATTCTGTAAGTCTTACAGTTTGAGGCTGGACTCAATGCTTTTACTGCAGCAAAACACCTTCACTCAACCTTTCGCATCGCCATGTTAACATGGCGTGATCCGTAATTACGCATCCTTTACATCTGCTGGCCAGCCAGTCGGTCTTTGGAAACGTTTGGTTAAGCCACGACAAATAATTTCGGGGAAATGGCACAAAAGCCGAAAATCACCCCAGATCTGGGAAGTTCTCAAGCAACACAAAAAGGGGAAATAAAGGGGAAGAAACGGGAAATAAATGGGAGATGTCGCTTTTTCGCTTTTACGTCGGTTATTTAGGGGAAATGTCGCTTTTTCCCAATTTTGCAGCTTACACCGAACGCATCTCGACAAATCAAGCGACAAATTGCTGTGAAACAAAGCGTATCTGTGGTTGAAAAAAAGAATAATACAAAGGAACTGCCACAAAATGCTTTCCTTTTCGACTGTCATGGGGAAATGATGCAAGATCTCACATTTTGGCCCTCTGTCTTTGAAATGTTGCTGAATTCAGATCTGTGTAGTAAGGACAGAAGGCCTACGGCCTATGTTATTCCTTTTCTAGTATGCTTCTGTGAGTGTCCAGTCTTCTCTTGAAAGAGTCAATTGAAGGTGCGGATACCACTGCTTCAGGCAGCAGGTTCCAAGTATTGATGACTCGGGGTGAAAACCTGTATGCCACGGGTATTTTGTTCGTTCTTGGCTTTTCTACTCGCCTGCTATGTCCTCTGAGATGTCCCGATCTAGTGGGAAGAAAGAGAGAGAATAAGTTAGGTCCGAAATCATTTCTCAGTATTCTGTACATCAAAATTAGATCTCCCCTTAGTCTGCGATAGGACAGAGTAAAGAGGTTCAGTTTTTCAAGCCGCTCTTTATATGATAAACCCCGGAGTTCCGGAATTGCATGGGTAGCTGCCCTCTGTACCTTTTCTAGTATGTCTGAGTCACCTTTTAAACAGGGGCTTGCAGCCTGAACACAGTTCTCTAACTTAGTTCTCACTAAGGATGTGTATACTGTGGTGAACATGGCAGTATCTAACTTAGCGAATGTCCTTTTTAAAGCCCAGAGGGTTCGAAACCCCTTAACTGCGACCTCCCGGCAATGGGCCGTCGTCTTAAGATCATTAATCACTGTCACCCCTAGGTCCTTATGAGGCCGGACTACGGGTAATGACACATCCCCTATGTTGTACGTATTGACCTTTGAATCCCCCAAGTGCATGTAGACACACTTTTCCGAGTTGATAGGCATTAGCCACTCTTTAGACCAGTTTATCATATTATTTAAGTCTGCCTGAAGAGTAAATGCGTCTTTGTCTCCAGTTATTACTCGCCAAATTTTTACATCGTCAGCGTATAATAACATTGGAGACTGTACTACACTTGTAAGATCATTAACGTACATTATAAAAAGTAAAGGACCTAGGACGGAACCTTGGGGTACTCCACTAAATACTGGTCTCCAGATGGAGCACTTGGAATTTATTCTTACCTTTTGCCTACGACCTACTAGGAAATCCTTAATCCATTTTAAAAGAGGTCCGGCAATACCAAGGTTTGCCAACTTCAATAGCAGTCTATTAGTTGGCACCTTGTCAAAAGCCTTACTGAAGTCTATGTAGACAACATCCACTGAGTTTCCGTTGTCTAGCGCATTAATCCAGAGCTCCCTAGCTATAAGGAGGTTCGTTGTACAGGATAGACCCTTTCTAAAACCATGTTGTGCCATGTTCAGCAAGTTTACTTTTCGCGCAAATTCATACCGAATACTTCACTTTTCGTTTAATTTACATTGTACGCTTAATTAAGCGCTTTATTTTCATAAGAAACCACACGAAAACTGCAATCGACATTAGAAAATGGTACATGGTTAAAGACATTTATCAACAAGAAAAAGACACCATATTGTTCAAGGACAATAATAACACAGATGCTCGAACAACGATCGTTTTGTATTTTCATTATAAGTGCCAAGTTGTGATGTCATTTACGTAGATATGCAAAAGAAACTACAAGTAAATGAGTTGTTAATAAAAAAATATGTCGTTATTGATAAGTGCATATGAAACAAAACATGCTTTCGAAACATACAATTTATTAGTTCAGGAATTTCAAATGCAAATCAGAAATTCAGCACATGGTAAGAAAAGGTTCATTAATAAATAAGTCAAACATCAACACCTCAATGATGATGTCTTTCTTTAACTTCAGTGTTACTATTACGAACGAAAATAATCTCCCTGTAAATTTCGAAATTTATTGAACACAAAAATTTACGATATCAAAGTGCTGTAACTTGTTAAACAACTGTCAACTCGGAGTATGATTAATGTTGTGTTTGTTAATACTGAACACCTCACCTATAGGACAACAGTGAATTGTTATACCTTTAGAATAGCACATATATGTTCTTATTTTGTTCGATGACGCTTTTGTGTTTTGGCTCTCATATCGTGATTAGAAAAACTTTCTTACTTTGTATGTAGCTGTAAAACCTGCACTTCTGAAATAATCTCAATGAAGCGCCAAGTTGTGTGAAATAGCTGGCAAATTCAGGTTTCATTACTTATGACAAAATACAGCCCGTGGACGTTTCCGGGCTATCATCCATTAACCGCGTCAGCATGGCCATCTGTGATGCGAATAAATAATCCAATGAATTTTGTTGACCTTTAAATTTCTCCCTCGTATCTTCTTGCTAGGGACGTCCAACGTTCGCAAATCCTCTTCAGATGACAAAGGGAACTACAAACTTGATAGTACGATGTTAAATTTTCGTGTATGTTCTCGCCCATCGGACTTTTACGTTAGCTGATATGTTCTGCAGTACAGTATGCATCTAACAAAATCCTAACCATTTTCATTAGCTGGGCACGTGACTTGCTTGGCCGCTAAAACAATATCTAAACGCCTAGACTCGGACATTGAGGGTGATGCACCAAACTGTGTCGAACTTGTTTATTAACATTCTTAAATAAAACACACCTTCTTGGCAAGTGGTGAGATAAAAATGTCCAACAACCGAAATCCAGGATATTGAACATGGATGTTTCAAGTTTGCATCTCGACCACATCCATGTCAACAGAATTGTTTTTCCGTCTCAATGCACCTCTACTACTGTACTTACCTTTTCGGCTTCTCTTCGTTTAATGGCAAGGTGCTTTCGTCCGTAAAACCGTTGACACGCAACCAGCCAAACTGTTGATTGAAACCGATAAATTCTTTGTAATCTGGAAACTATCTATAGGGAACGACCGTTTCTATGTTTGTAACTGACCACAATAGATCATCTTGCACTTCAGGGTTGACCAATTATCATCCGGTTGGGCGCTGTTCTGCATGTGCATATTCACAACGTCCGTAGGATAGAGACAAGTCCTTTACCCAAAATCCACTGTTTAACTGCAATTAAAACATGTCTTATGCTTAGTGCGTCGATATGTGGGAACTGCTTATTAGTCGGCTAAACAGTATATAAAAGGTAAGGAAATGTTTGAAAATAATACAACCGGCAAGAACTAAAAAATACATTCACATGAACGTATGTAGCAATGGAAAAATTACTGCATTCTTAACACGGTTAACGGCAATACATTTACAGTCAACATCCTTAACGAAAACCCATATGTACTCATGACTAACTACTGAGTACAGAAATATTCCTGTCACTAGAATAGAATGGTTCAGCGAAATAATCACGTGGGCCTGTGAATGGTCTGAACTTCGTTATTCCTTTTTCTCCTATGTCATTGATTAGCTCAGGCTTTCCGTGTACTATTTTTACATTATCTGGCTTAAATGAAGTTATTTTAGTGTTCTTAAGCATAATTAATTTCTTTCCGGGGTCAGACTTAACGAATGTTTGTAAAGTAGTGATCGATATGCTAGCTTTCAACCTACCACACAATGATATCTTCACAGCATAACGTTGGGCTACTTGCTTTGCTACGGCGTAACCGCGACGCATTGATTACTTAATCTGCCCCATACAAGACCCAAACAGGGGGGCGCAAGAAGAATCTAGAAGGTGCTTCAACAAGTGCACATTATAAACTAAGTTTCCATGCCTATGGCGCCATTCGTATTTCTTTAAGAAAATTAGGTAAATACTTCCCGACCGAGTCTTTCTCACTGCCATGTAATCTCGAATGCGTTAACAGATGCATCGCTAATGTTAAATGCTTGAAATTCAGCTACAACAGTTGTGGTGAACAATGTTTAAGAATTACGAGGCCTAAATACAGAAAGGATAATCGACACTGTCGCTTTCCCTACTGAAACGAAGTCTAATATCCGACATTTACTCTGAAAGTCTGAAGGATTACTTGCGGCACAACTTGATATGAACATATTTATATCCATAATCACATAGTTATTCATGTTTCTAAGTCTCTTGTGATAGAAATCTATTCATAGGCTGATTAGCTTTTTTGTCACACTTCAGTATAACGTGTGCATTGGATCTAAAGGGAATGTTCAAACCATATTAACGTCATGTGTTTCGAAATTGGAACAGCCTTGATGGTGAATTGATTGAATCTGCTGACGAGAACTATTATCATTTCGCAATATATATTCGCCATTTGGAAACGTCATTCTTCAGTCAATGTGCCGACCCACTACTATATGCCTATCGCAAACTGTTTTTCCATTGTGATTAACTGTGTATGTAACATTCGAACGAGCTGGTGCGTTACGGATTACAGCAACCAGCTTAGTAGCTATGTATTTATTGAACTTAACACTATGAAGCCCTACATCTCTCACGTCTTTTAATTCAGAAATGCTGTTCACAGATACTTCTTTAAATTTGGCTGACTTTGTATTCCCTCCATAGATGCCTATCATGAACATGTGACTAAACCTTGGGGCAACGGCGCGTCCTAATGTAGTACATAACTGTCTACACTTTGAAGGCTGCTTGGTAAATCTTGTACAAGGTCTAGAAAATCATTCACAATGCGATCAGTATCTCTGATGGTTTGACGACCATTTGTCATCAAAATCGTTAATGTCATATTAATCTGTTCTTTCCGGTCTATAGACTTCTGTGAACACAAATAAACGTCACCACATCTCAAAAGAAATGGATTAAAGGAGTAACTAGCTGCATCTGATATCAGAATTCATCTGTTAACAACTATTTGTTTTAAGTCCAGTGATGATGCTCGGCTGCATAAACCTATAGAAGTATTTAGGGTAACGGAAGCTTGAGTCCATGTTCAAAAGTGACCGAATCACGTTCAGTCGATATACTGACTGAAAGTGATTTAGTCGTTCCAGAATACTCAGCTATGGTACAACTTTTCCTCATAATGTATTATTAAGGTTTTCATGTGCATTACGTCACTACAGATTAATGAGTATCGATGCTGAATCCAGTGTCTTTGAATAATTAACCAATAAAGTTCATATAATTGTGCCTGACATCAATCTTATCCACTTATTTGTAGTATCGGTCTTTCGGTAGTAAATATCGTATTTCGATAGAACAATGAGAAGACGGAGTTGATCTGAAAAATGTGATGTATTTGCGCTATACATTTCGAACAATCTGGTCACACATATACTTGTCAAGGTATTTTTATATGAAAATTAATAAAGGTGAGACAAATAAAAGTACAATTAAAATAAATAATTTGAGTATAAGTGACTCATCCTAGACAGGGGAAATATTTACAGGTGATGCTTAACTACTAAAATAATATAGCTGTTATAAATTTCTTTGAGGAAACCGAGATCGCAACTTCATTTTCTGGGGTAGCCGTAATTTGAGGATAGTTCACAGTATGACTAGTACTGCATTCGACTTTTGAGTTCTTTAAAGTTTAGGCGGTTTCTCAATCGTTACCTTTTCTAGGATTGAATTTCGAAACTAACTTTTTAAATTTTAAATTAGAGAACAAATACGAACAGCAAGTATACTCAGCTTTTGTAAATATTCTGTCTCTTGTATTCGAAAACACTACCATTTTTTTCATTGCTTAGAACCGGTTTATTCTGTTTTCATCGTTTATTCAACCAATTTTTTTCTAAGTATAATCAATTTTTGTTAGATCATGTATAAAGCAAATAGTGAACTTGTATCTCAGTGGCTCACTGAAATAAGGGTTCTTGATGGGGGGTTTGGAACAGAAAGTCAGAAATTATCAAATCTACAAATAAAAGGACATTTGGCTTGGAGTTCCAGATTATTAATGGACGACCCAGAATTAGTTGTTAAAATACACAAGTCGTAAGTTTTGTATTTCTGTTTATCATCACCTATCAGTTCTATTGGAGTTGAACGATACACTACAAATATGAATTTATGCAGTTACTAAGTAAAACAGCATTTGTGCTACATAAGAATACTGTCTGTAATCTCAATCATTAAGAATTCGTAAGCTATTTTCGCTTAAAATATTACCAATTAGCTGTAATTAACTCAATAATATGATTTCATCGTCAAGTCGTAATAAAGATAGTTGTACCCATAGTTCACCACTGGCACCATAAATACACCAATAGAATTTCCATAAGAAACCAATGTTTTTAAAGGGCAGTTTTTGTTGTTGCAGATTACAACTACGGAAAAACTTATAACTGCATAAGTACAATTTTTCGCATTTAGCTTATTAAAATTTGGAGTTGTGGATTCTTTTGTTTCCGATTCATAACCCTATCAGCTTATAAATGTAAGAGATTGTATACTTTGAGAGAAGTCGTTATATCACAGTTATCATGTTTAATTCAATCTGTAGATGGTACATCAATCGCATTAAGAGTAATAATCTAATATTCAACACATTCTGTCGTGTCTAGTTTTACAAGTAAAAAGATTCACTGATCGGTTCCGTCGTCAGGTCAACATATCATGTAGTAAGAATTCCCTGTCCTCAGTTTTTATCTTTTAACTAACATTCCTTCCTAAGTTAAGTGTCAGTTGAAAAGATGATTATGTCTACAAAACACCACTTGATTATTATTAATCCTTGATAAGACAATTTAGTTACATTTGCTATACTACTGCAGAGTTTTCTGATCTTTCAATGCATAATGTTATATTAAAGCTTTTTGCATGCTGGTTGTGATGTGATTTCTACGAACACTTATCAAGCAGCGCCCTCAACCTTGGTGAAGGCACTTGGTATAAATGATGGAGAAGCGAAAAACCTTATGCGTACTGCTGTACATCTAGCTCAAAGAGCACGTGAGAAAGAAAATAATTCAGATAATGCAAGTGAATTCCAACGAAAATTGCCTGTTCTTATTGCCGGGTCTTTAGGTCCATACGGAGCATGCATTGCTGACGGATCAGAGTATACTGGGTCGTATGCAAACAAAGTTTCATTCACTGAACTAGTGGAATTTCACTTATCAAGAGCACAAATTTTATTGGAGTCAGGAGCAGATTTCATAGCATGGGAAACTGTTCCACTTTTAAAAGAGGTTTCATCAATATGTGAAGTTATGCGCAGACTACCATCGGCATGTTGCTGGATATCAGTTTCGTCACCAGATGGTAAAGAAACATCCGGTGGGGATTTACTAGCTTCAGTCGCGTGTGAGGTAGCAAAGTGTGAACAGGTACGTCAAACTCTAATCTAAAATGAAATTAAGATCGTTGTCTCCTCAGATGTATATACGGTTTATTAGACTTTGTGTTTTCTAGGTGAATTTCACTTCAACTATATACATAAGCATAGTAGCTATGTAAGCGAACTGTGCTAAGGAACAATCTCCCTCCAAATGTTCAAAATACATGTATTAGAACCAGAGAAATCTAAATGATGTATTGTTAATTAATCCAGAGACAACACTTACCACTAATGGTACTATTCAACTGACCAAACTGAAGTACATGATGTGGAGTTCTAATCTATTGCTTAATATTTCCTACTTATGTAATGATAATAGTAATGCTCAAATATGAATTAGCTGCTTGTAATCTATCATATATTATAATTTTTTAGCGATTTCAAGTATGAGTATACTTTATGATGTGCTGTTAAAGTGTTCATATTAGTGCTTAGTTGTATTTAGTTTATTACTAACTTATCACACACTAAACACTGATAATACATGTCCAACATTATACTACTAGGTTTTCGGTGTTGGAGTTAATTGTAATATACCACATGATTGTATTGGTAAGGGACTTGCTAACTTAAATTCACAAACATGTAAAGAATCAGAAAATACTTCCAGTAAATTACTATTATTTTACGCAAATGATGGTCGTTTATGGATACCTAATGATGGCGATAAAGAGCAAGATCATTTTGGTGATTATCTACAATACAATCATGAAAGTTGGTTTCAAAACACCATCAAATGGGCAAAACGTCGTGAAATTTCAGATGATGAACACTTACATTATTCAGTAAATTATAAACCTCCTTTGGCTCAGTGGGTTGGTGGATGTTGTAATGTTGGACCTGAACGTATAAGAAGGCTTGCAAAATGGATGAAACCTGATGAATTTATTTGCTGACTGATGCTTGATATTCGACTAACTGTTAGATTATATGATTGTTTCAACTATCCTACTTCATTCATGCTTTACTTTGTATGAATTAAGCAGTTTTAAACGAACAGTTCGATGATTAAATATATCGCGTGAATTCTATACTTATTTAATGAACTTTGTGGTAAAAATTATAATTTATTGAAACATGAGTATTTAGGTAACTGTTTTCATGTAACTCAGATTAAATGTATTGACTGATACTAACCATTAAGACAAAATAGTAGTATAACCTAGTACAACTACATATATAACTAAATATGCATATCCAACGAAGATATAGAAATACAATAAAAAAGAACATGTATTTTTCTGAAAAATCAAAGAATTAATTTGCACATAGTAAATACATTTGGTGGGCATTTTTATGCTACAAGTTTTATACATCCTTTTAATAATTTCCACTCATTGCAATCACTTGGATACAATGGTTTCGGATAGAGTTTCGTTCCATCATGATAGGCAAGACTTGTATTTTTAAGAAAAAAACAACATTATTATAAAGATGTTAAGGAGGGTCACATTTTTTCAGCTAAAAAACGGTTTGTGAAATAAAACGATTCCACAAGAGACCAGCTTGCTGGTTGAATTGTGGATTCAGATACAAGGCCGTTAATAACGGATGTTCCAGTTCGCACCATAGTCATTTTAGTAGGGCTTAATAAAACGTTCTGTCATATTACAGAGTATGCCAATATCATAAGCTAAAATCCCGTATAACAATTTCCATTTAGTGTGATCATATGAGATCCAAATCTGCTTAACATTTTCAAGAATTCATGACCTAAAGTCCTAGAATTTAACTGCTGAATATGAAAGCTATAATTAAATGTCTACAGCGAAATTAATGATTTCATATTACTGCAGTTGCCAGCCTACGTGTATCCATGGTTAGCTGGTGTTACTCGACTATCGGTTTGTCTAATATCTGCTTGTAAATAAACCAACTATTAGGAACTCCACGTTTAAAAAATGAGCACATTACAAATGAGACGTGAACCAATTAGGATTCAAGTATTCGAAGGATTTGATTGTAGAGAATTCTATGAATACTTTACACAGATGAAAAATACTCGGTAGATTATCAAGTGTGACAGAACTACACGATGAGCTCAGACGAAAGCAATCAGAAATAGCTAATAGGCATTCAAAATTAAATCAAATAATGTCAGCTGATCTAAGGGAAGACGAAGTGCATTCTCAATCTTTATGAAGTTGTACTGTAGATGATGGTCAGATTCTTGTTAAGATTCTTAAAACCGTCATAAACATATTAAAATACACTTATCTCCAAGCGTTTATTTTTAAGTACTGTGATATGTAAGTCATGCACACAACAGCTTGTTACATGATGAAAAGAAAGACTAGGATTTGTGTCACGCATAATGTGTACTGCAAGTAATGTAGTCAAAGTGTATACAGGTCAATCATATAGATCACATTTTGAAGATTTTTTTTATTGATATTTCAGGCTGAGAGACAAAATTATTACGTTATCTACAAATAAAATGCTACTCAAATCACTAGTACATTACTCTTCACTAGTCGGGGTTATGATCTCAACAACTTTGTGTATAAATAACAGCTTTCATTCTCTAATTTATATTCAGTCAGTTGACCCAGTAGTTTCTTTTATCTTCATAAGTATTTGTTCGAAATTCGAGTATCGGTTCTACAAACTAATTACCCTTCATCAATTAATTGTATCATCATAACAACATTTTAAAAAATCATTTGGGAGAACCTTGTGAACTCTTGGAAAAAAAGTTATCAATAATTAATACGATGTAAGGATACGGTAACCGGATAACCCACAAATATCCATTGTCTAATGTAACATAACCTGGTGATTGATATTTCTCACTACGAACGGTATCCGAATGTAAATTTGTGCTAGATTTTATACGATCTTCATAAAAATAACTATCATCATCAACTGGATGACTTTGATCATAATCTGGATCTATTACACTATCCAATTTTTTATCACAGCATTGATCTAATGTATGTCCTAGGTGAAAGATTGGAGTAAGTTTTGTTGGTCCCGGTCGTATACATGGTTGAAAACGAACTTGAATAGGAGCAGCTGGTATAGCTAAATATATTCGTGATAACTGTGCCATGACAGTTGAATTTTTTGTATAATTAGATGATTTCATTGTACTAGTATTACCACCTACATCCCATTCACTAGTAGGATTAGTGGAATGACGTGTATTACCGAGCAATACATGTGAGGTTGGGTGATGACACTGGCATGGCATGAAAATAGGTAGATCACGTGTTAACAATGAGTGAACGGCTCGTCGAACTTGACTGCTTTGCATTGGGCCATCCATAATTCGGTCCGTGCCAGTGATGAAGAATCGATGACCCATTGGACATTCCATTTCAAAACCAATAAATAATTTCACTGTATCTGATTCTGTATGGATATAATGAAGCGATAGAAAAAAATTTTAGTAACTGTAGTCTCAGTCTGAAATTAAACATTCATTTTAAGCTTTACATTTTTAGAACATCAAGTATTTATAATATTTCCAACTAACAGCAAACGAAGTGATTACTGATGTTACTCAAAATGACGAGCTCTCAAGACATTCAACAAATCAAACGTGTCGAATAAATATTACTGGAAGAGAATTATTTACCAAGAGCCGAGCGCATATATCCCAGCTTTTACTCTGGTTAAGACTGATTAATAGAGAAAATAAATTCGTGACAACACTTTTTTTTCATATCATTTTATCAACTTAGATCTCTAGATTCAAAAGATCTTTATTGCAAGGGAACAATATGGACTATCCAGTGAAAGTAATCTTATCTTCTCACGAAAGACGCGAGATACTGTTAGACTTTTCACATGTACTCTTCATAGATCTGGTTACTTAGTTACATTACATAAGAACTGCAAATGGATTGATAAAGGCTATTATGTAAATATCATTACCAAGGTCTGACTTGGAAATTTCAAATAATTTGAGAACAGGTTAGGTTGCTACTAATATATATCTTTTCTGAAGAATTGGCTTACACT